>NC_134403.1:348405645-349005645 GCF_038048845.1 Mixophyes fleayi | reverse complement strand
TACCACTGCATACTGCTTATAATATTAGGCCGAGAAGCCATCTGGGCTGGGGGCTGAGGAGGGCTTGAGGGATTTTAAATCTGCCTCTATTTCTACCGAGGTGATTTCCATGTTTAACTGGGAGAGTTGGGGGTGAGTGAGTTGGGGAGAGATGTGTTTGCTAAAGATGACTCCAAAGTGTCCAACAGAAGGTCCCTCCCCAATTTTGGGAGTCCGAAAGGTTATAAAGAGAAGCATAGAAATCCCTGAATTCATTGACAATTATTATTATTATTATTCTCCCTTTTATTTATATAGCAGCCCTAGCCAATCTGTGGTTCTCCAGGTATTATGAAACTACATACCCTAGCATGCTTTGCCAGCTGATAGCCTGCCATTAGCTTTTAGGTTGGCAGATCTGTTATATAGCATCAAAATAGTCCACATTGCAGTAGATCACTTTTTATTGTGCGCATATCTACCACTGTTGAACTTAAGTTTTCTAACAAATACAGAAGCCAAATAACCTCCAAGAATGCCTATAAATATTAGTAAGAAAAGGAAACCCCATATTTTCACCTTATAATGCCAACTTTATCTCATCTGAAAAATCTGTTAAATCACCATGGGCACTCCTAGTAACATTCCAGGGGTAAATATATCAAGTTGTGATTTTCCAGCGGGTTTAAAAAGTTGTCTATAGCAACCAATCAGACTCTAGTTATCATTTATTTAGTACATTCTACAAAATGAAAGCTAGAATCTGATTGGTTGGTATAGGCAACATCTTCACTTTCAAACCCGGCAGAACTCCAATACACCTTTTTACTTTTCTGAACAAGCACATCTGGTGAACATTTCAGTGCAATCAATTCCTTTTTATTCACTCAGAGACTTTTCTTTTGAAGGATACATTTCTTATAAAAGCAACTTCTAGCCTCCCATTGCTGTTCTTGTAGTGAAATGTTATCTTGTTGATAAATGTAATGCTTATTTTGCACTTAGTTTGGTCAAGTTTCTTCACAAGAAACATTGGAAAACACAGCACTTAAGCGTTTTGTCCGGCTTCCAAGCTGACATACTGCACAGTAACGTTCAGAGAGAACATTGTGCTTTTGCCAACCCATCCAAAATGATTTTATAGCTGTACACTGTACCGCAGGTCTCTGAATGCTTTTGACATCTGACACATCCTCATTTTAAGAGGCTTCCGAGATGAGCACAAAGATACTATCTGCAGTATCTGTGGCATAAGAATCATTGGCTATTACTTAAAAGACAATCCTTCTCTTTTCTTTTCAGCAGGAGATAAGCTCTATGTGTTTGATTAACAATGACCAATTATACCAATCTGAACAAAGAGCTCGGCTTATTTTAACAGTTTAAATATATTCTCAGCACATTATTTTCATATGGAAAGGGCACATAAAATATGAATTTCTGCTGTATGTTATAAAAAAAAGTATATAATTAATTAACATGTAAGTGAAAATACTAATATAAACTATAGAGCAATAACGTTCAGAGGCTGACATCATTTGCAGGGTCACAGCAGCAAGTAGAAAGCCACGAGCTATATTAGTATGTTATAGATTTTGCATATATATATATATATATATATATATATATATATATATATATATATATATATATAGATATATATATATAGATATATATATATATATACATATATATATATATATATATATATATATATACATATATATATATATATATATATATATATATATATATATATGTATACATATATATATATATATATATATATACATATATATATATATATATATCTACTATATAAATGCCTAGTGGCGTGTGTGAAAAAAAACAAGCTGCAGCGCCACCTGCTGGGCAGAGTTATACACTGACCTATATATTTCTTGAAGGAGAAGTGACAGTTGGGAGTGGTTGGTGGTTGCCGGGGGTGACAGTGGGGAGTTTTTAACACCTTAAGTAGCTTGATGAAGGATGTGGCGATGAAGATGAAGAATGAGGTGATGGAGAAAAATTATGAGGTGGTGACATGTGGACAAAACCATGTTAAAAAAGGGCGCTTGCATCGGGAAGTAACGCTCTTCCCCTGAGGAGGCCTGGGCTAGGCCCAAATGCATGACAAGAACATTTTTAACACCTTAAGTAGCTTGACTTGACTAGAATGCATGAGTATCATGCACGGGTTAATTTGTATATATATATATATATATATATATATATATATAATCAGCTGTCCCTGCTTCCTGCCTCTGTCTCTGACTTTCGTTTTTTGTTTATATTTGTCAAAAAGACCAAAAAGGTCTTATTTGCATGTTCCCATTTACAACACGCCCAGTAGATACTGTTGGCCCAGTATGTACTTAATGTCAGTCTGAGCTTTGAATGTGGATAGTGCACTTCCTAAACACTCACTGCCTCTATGCCACCCTTTCATTAAATTACTTTGACTTTAATAGCTACTTTACACTGCTTGTCTCAATCCATCTTGGAAATAATGGGCTATAGTCAAGTCATACACTATTACATTCATATACTGTAGAGTGTTACACCATTGCATTAATATATTGTATATTAATGTAATGATCGCTTATTTTAACACATTGACATACAACTTGAATGACCAAAACAAACAGGGTTCAACAATAAAAAATTGTTACCTATGAATGAGCCTGAAAAAAGAATCCATGTGTAATACGCAAGCTCTGCAGTCACTTGCAGAAGAGCAAGCACAGAAGCTTGCTATGAGTAGAGAGCACCTTAAAATGCCCATGCCGCAGTCGACTTTATTTTATGTTGGCAGAAACAGACGGAATGCTCCCAATAGATGAAACTGGTCAGAAATGATCACAGTAAATTAAATATGGATGTAAAATGCAAACATGGATAAGTGCGAACTGGTCATTGTATTCAGATTAGCAAATATAATTAAGGTAAAGGACGTTATCCAAAGGATGTCACTTGACCCATTGACCAAACTGCCTGTTGCATGCCGAGTCTCCCTTACATCCTTGCCAAACCCTTGTATGAGAGTAGGTGGAATTAATGTGACCCAATCATGTCATTTGCCTAAAAGAAGAGGCAGGTGAGCATAACAGGCATGTCTTAATTTTAGCAAATCCATTCTGTTATGTTAAAGACTGCCATCTATCTGGCATAAGAAGACAACTGTTAATGACTGCACAACACTGGAAAATGAAAAAAATGTATTGTAAACTCCTTTTTTCCACTGGAAATTTAATATCTACATGTAGGCTATAGCCAAGTACATGAATGGATATTTTTTGGTTAATCCCAATAATTAAAGGATCATATTGTTTTGTTCTTTAATTAGTCTGTTAGAAAAAACACTCATGAATCACAAACATTTTAGGCTAAATGTATTTCAAAGCTTAAGTGCTGTTAACGAGGACAGTGAAATAGTGACACTTAGTGGCTAAAATAATAACTGCATTGCATTGGTTTAATTCTCACGTGGATGACATTACAGCTTATGTGATTGCATGGGATGGTCTGTCGGGATATGTTATTGAAGATATATTTCTCCATCATTGTTAGTCATGTCATACATTTAAGTACCTCTTGAAATAATGTTATATGTGCTATTGGTCTTAAAATGCACCTGATATTTGCACAAATTTGAGGCAGCCATTTTGAAAAATGTTCCAATTCACTAAGCGCAGGTGAAATCACTGAGGTACAATTGTGCACTGAACCAGTATTCATGACATACAATCTAACAATTTACAAGGAAACAGTGATACCACACGTGCCAACAGTATGACTTTGAGAAACAGGACAGAAAATGCCTCTGACAATAGGTCTGTGTGTATCTGTGTCACAATAATGCACCCCCATGCCCCTCAGGGGAGTGGTTAGAGTTTCTGAAGCACTTGGCCACACCCATAGCCTCTCCCCTTCCTTAAATACACACCTGCATTTGCTGAATGCACTGTTGACAGGTGTGCCAGGCATCCACTCAATGCTGTAAGCAGGAAACATGTCCCAGTGGTCCTGGGCCAAAAACTTTTAACTGCTGGGACAGTAGAACAGTCTTTTAGCATGAGTATTATTCTGCCTAAATCAGAATAGTTAGGAGATATGGTGATACCACTGAGACACTCTGTATCTCAGTAATGTCACTGGTTTCTAGTAAATTGATAGATTGCTTTCTCGAAAATACTGGTTCCGTTCACAAGATGTTCACTCCACCATATAGGGACTGAGATGGCCCTGACAAGAGTGTCTAATTCAAGCTCTTTGTCAACATCAAAGACATGACTTAGTGAAACAAATGCAGCACTGATAACAGATTTGTGAGCACATGCATCAAAGTAAATTTGTAAATTTGAATAAGTTGAAAACAAGGTTACCAGATTCTGAAATACTAATGCAGAGATGAAAAAATTAACTCCTGTGCATATCACAGTGGTAATATTTCCTTTAAATTACGCCCCTTAAAATCACACGAATTGGAACCCTTTTTTAAGAGGAAAGTGAAACAATTAAGTGCATAGAAACAGCAAAGAGATTTAAAGATACAGAATACAAGAGCAAAAAACAATTAAATGCATAGAAATAGGAGAGAGATTTAAAGAGAAAATGTAAAGATACAGAACACAAGAGAGAGAGAAATTGATAGGAAGACAATAAAAAGTGAAGCATGGTATGCAATATACACTTACATAAGCTGGGTACACACTACAGAATTTTCCACCAACTTTTTGTGCCGATCGATTTTACATGCGATCGATGTTCCGATCGCTCGGTCCATGGACTGCATACACACTAGCCTTGTTTAAGACGAGAAAGGGAAGAGCGGACGTCCCTTTAGCAACTTTTTACAGCCATGTTGTCGTGAGCAATGACTGTAATTTCGTACTCACTGTTGTGGATCGGTTTGAAGTTTATACACACTACACAGCGGAAACGAGATTGGAACGAAAATATTAAACGGTACGACCAACCAAATGAGGCGACAATGAGTCCATTTGGGCAGACTTTTGACCACCGTGTCACTGCACACACTGACCCGACTTTTGAACGAGCAGTCGTATGTCGGCTGATTGAGCCGATTATTGGACGAAAACCATGTAGTGTGTACCTAGCTATAGTAAGTGTAAATTGTGTCCAATTCTACATGACCCCCTCAGTCAGGGTGAGGGAGTAGAGTAAAATTTTATTAGCACAGAGGAGAATGAGACAGAGTAAAAAGTGACAGCATTACCAACAATTTAAATAGTCGCCTGGGGAACATAAGGCAACTCAGTTATGTACAGTATTGATAAATACGTTAAGTTAATTAAAAATCAGAATTCAGTCAGATGAAACAATGTGACTGTCAGAGTAGCATAGAAAGGGAAAGCACCAGAGAGAGGTCCCGTGGTTTATAAACTGAAAATAGACAGTGAAGTGCTGGTGAGAGGTGATAAAAGAGTAGGAGATCAAAGAGTGGAAAAATAGATAACAATTCACCAGGACTAAAGGAAGGACTTTGGCTACAACTGATTAAAAAAGGAGGTTAAGATTACCTAATTGCAACGCTTCAGAAAAATCCTACCTAGTTCAGGAGGACAGTGATCAAGAGCTACATTCTACTAATTCTGGACTCACCAGGAACAGAAAAGTGGTACCACTAAATTGCTCACAAATTACCTCCCTGAATATATAAAAAAATGCATGATTCCTGGCCCAGTGAAATCCATGAAAATATTGTTACCTACATAAGTTACATATAAAAAATAGAACTGAGGGTTTTATGAGGGTTCCAGAACTGTTTTAAAACAGAACTTATCCCTCTACTAGGAACAAAGGATAATAACATCAAGATTGAAACAAAAATATATGTAGACAAGTTTTTAAAGCAGCACTGCCAACTAGGTAAATAAATCTACTAAGGTGCCCCATTTCTTAACCAGAGCCCCAGGGGTTCAGAAGTGGCAGATCTATTTTGTGTGCCGCTACAAAACAAAGACAGAAAGGGAAGGACCTATCACAGACCACAATAACTCCTCCCACTGGTTTTCTGCATGAGTTGTCAGAGGAAAAGAGGAGCCCCTAAAAACTTCTGCACAGAGCAGTCACTGGGGCTCAGGGTATTGAGAGGGGGTGCCTTAGTAAAAATTGGTATAAGGTAGTGCAGCTTCAAAAACTTATTGTCAGTAATTGACCATTGCACGCTTTTGTATAAATAAGAGATTGCTTTATACTGTATTTATTGTATTATAACTACAGTTATTTATTATATGTTTAGGATAAATAGTAGAACCTTTGCAATAAGTACAGAGTGTTCTTCATTTGGTAATAGGATTAGAGTGAGTACAGTAGAGTGTTTAATATTTTATTTCAGATTTTGTTAGCATTGAGCTTTAGTTGGTTGCCAGTGATTATGCTATTGTTCTTCCTTCCCAATTCTTCTCTCTTGCCCACCCTAATAAACACCATTACTCAGAGAGAGCATATTTGGAGTCTTGTTGTAGCTGAGGGTCTCATCTCTCTCTGTGTCCGGTTGGTTATACTCTTCCTCTCTTTCTCTAAAGAAAGGAGCAGAGTAGTCACCATCAACAAGAACCTGACAGAGAACCACAGAATTAAACAATCTTAAAAAGACTGTAATATTTAAAAATATATCAAAGTAATGAAATACTTCATGACCCACACATGTAATGCTATTATAGGATAAATCACTAAAGGAAACACAAAACAAAAAATATCATCATTGATAATCTCTCAAAGGTACCAGAGCAATTAGGTTAGAGAATTTCATTCAAGGTACTGTCTAATAAGTATACAAACGGATAACAGATAGACTCATTGAATTGGACCCAATAGTTTGGCTTTGCCTATCACAAAACATACTTAAATTTTTTAGTTGTGAGTAGCGCAATGGGAGTGGGTGAGTTTACACAATCTCTTTGTACATCATATTTCCCAATAGCTGGAATTTTGTCATATTTTTTAATACTTCAAAGAAGCATGACCCATTTTGATATTGGTGGGGTTTTAATTAAATGTGGGCATGACCAGGTAATTTTGGATTTTGTTGAGAATCAAAGGTGGTGCTTATTGTATGAAATGTCAACAACGAACATGTTAACCATCAGAATGTTGACACCAAACAACTTAACAAACCCTAGTACTGACAGCCTAGCAAAATTGGGGGGACAAAAAGCATTGGGACCCCCCTATTTTACTTGTCAGATTAAATGTAATGCTTTATGTCGACATTGTGACTATCGACTTTGCAACCTGACAACATTCACAATGTCGACATTTTATCCATGTAGACCTAATGAACACGTCAACATTCTGAATGTTGACCTTTTAACTATGTCGACATTATGGTGTCAACATTCTGAATGTTCATTGTTGATATCCAGAATACCTCCTATATGCACTACAGTTGGCCACATGTAGTCTGTCTCTAAACTTCCGCCACCACCCCCCTCTTACCCACACTTCTCCTGACGTCCTTTGTAAGTTTTCTGGGGTAATGATTATTTTTGTATCTATATACTATGAATCTACGTGCCTTCAATATCTTCAATGAAAGAAAATCCAGAGTTATAATTTATTTTATGTATAAAATTCCAGCTCACAACAAATACGTCATTTGTGAGTAGGTAATACTAGATTGACTCCCAGGCCCTAGATTGTCCACATATTAACCTCTTTAATTACATCTGTAATTAAATAAGCCTATATAAAAAATACTTCTCCCAGTGCAATTAATGTTTCATTTTATTGCTGAATTGACAAAGCTGCTTTACCTACTACAAATGATGCTAGCTTAAAGGATGTTATGTTTCTAAGTCTCAAAAAGCCAGATACAAAAAAGGTTGTCCAGAGGGTATTACTATTGATTTTGTGACTTTGCCAGGCAAGAGGAATTAAAAATAATTTACGCTTTGTACAACCTGCAGAATTGTCGCTTTTATGTATATATAAAATTGACCAGAATTGATTGTCATAGCATTGAAATTAATAAAACACCTTCATGACAAGTAGCAGTAATTTAGTTTCACCCTGAAGGTTTTAAAGGAAACACAATACATTATATATGTGCATTACTGGGATATCCTTCTGTATATTATTATCAAGATGTCGGTAGAGCAAATATTGAATCTTTTATTCCACTTAATGAACCTTAAAATTAAATAAATACAACCAAAGATCTGACACTGTCATGGTATAAGATTAACACTGAGAATGAAATTAAGGTCAAAGAGTCAAATCTAGCTTCCCCTACGGGCAACAATCATAAAAGTTATAATATTGAATGTTATTTTACGCCTTAAGTCTTCAGTTATATTTTGAAATACCAGTATGGAAAGCTTTATTCATTGTAAAACCAAAAGATTTTTTTGAAGTGCACTTTTTGTTCTAAAGAAACAAAAAAAAAACCTTGTCATTATGATGCTATGCTCAAAACTTATTGCTTAGCAAAGACAAGTCTGTATTGTCCCATTCTCACAATACAGAATGCAGGCAGGTCATGCAGCTGACATACAGAAAAACTGAGACATAGACAAAATAAATAGTGAAGCTTCTTACACAATAAAAAGTAAATATAATAAATTAATATATTTATTTTGCTATTGAAAAATATACTCTATACATAAAATACGTAAAAAAAAAACATACATATGACCTGAGGCTGTCAAGCTTTGTGTGATGTGTCTCAGTACAGCTGAAACACAATATACCAAGGTACATAAAATACGCATGCATGACATACAGCTAACAATGTAGGAACCTACGCTTAACATCATGCACTGTGCTAGTCATACATTACTAAGAACAACATTATTTTCAGGGAATGGAATAGGGAAGGATAGGGAAAACACAAGCTCAAAGCATTATTGGCCAAAGGCACATACAGGGGGGAAGGAAGTTAAGCATTGGTGTATTGATCCTAGTCTTCCTCAGGACCATCTATAATGGAATAGTCTCCAAGCAGGTTGTGAATCAGCCTGTAGAAGTACAAAGCCGTCTTCTCCCGTTTTAACACAATAAAATTACTGGAAAGCCATAAATCGTCCTTATCATGGTTTGCAGGGTGCCTTATAGGGTGCATGGATTTAAGGTTTACCCAGTCAGTGTCTATAACCAAGAAATAGTCCATAAAGTTCCAAATAACATGAGAGGCTATTCCTGGGAGAACAGTCTGTGAGTTCATATTCTAGGGCATCCAACAGGATCTGTGCAAAGGGAGAGCACCAGAAAGAGGCTTCCTCATTGGTGAATCACCACAGGCAATATCTATTTTTGCATACGTTCCTGGCACGCATGAAAGTCCTTCCCTTTGGAAAGCCACCTATGCCATGTCTTTATGAGTCATGGTAATTCATGACTGTACCTGGATTACCTGTATAATGGACAGTATTAGTGACACTTTACAGAAACCTGTGACTTTGTACATTGTCTTTGTCTGATGATATTATTACTGCTGTTACATTGCCTGCTAAAAGTGATGATGGCAATGATGAATCGTGGTTATGGAGATGATAAGTCAGAGTCTGATGATAAAGATAGTGATTACATTTTGGTTGTTAGGGGCATGGACTCTCAGATCAGTAGAAAATTATTTACAGCTGCAATGATCTTGAACAGGGAAGAGATGCACATAGGCATTATACAGTGCGGTTGCGCCGAGGTCAAGTACACGCATAGTCATCTGATTCAAGCTCTGCGCATCTCTCAGGTACATGACTTTTAGCCATATCATTTGCACCAGCAACAAAGGAGGTGCTGATTGATAGTGATGACTGACACATATGCATGACAGAACATGTGTTTACAGATAAGATAAACTATAAAAATGCATTTAATGTACAGTACGCATTAAGGACATTCAGATTTATGTTTTTCATTATTTATTTATTTAACCTATATTGTTATGAATGTTTGTATTATCTTATTTCATTCATTTTATATAATCTTTTTCCTTTCACATGCATTCTGATGGACTTGATATTGCACATATGCATGTGTGTATTCTGCAGTCTGTTGTGTCTGTTTGCATATGTAACATAGTAACATAGTTGATGAGGTTGAAAAAAGACACCAGTCCATCAAGTTCAACCTATTTTGGATCTCCTGCGATCCTGCACTTATATTTGAAATTAATCCAGAGTAGGCAACCGCCCATCTGTTTCAATTTTGAAAATCCCCCCAGACTCAATATTGCAATCCAATTTTACCCTATATCCACTACTATCCTTTATTTTAAATTAACGGTCGTATCCCTGGATACACCTTTCCGCTAAAAATTTGTCTAACCCTTTCTTAAACATATCTATTGAATCTGCCATCACAACCTTCCCTGGCAATGAATTCCATATCTTGACTGCCCTTACTGTAAAGAACCCCTTCCTTTGCTGGTTGTGAAATTTCCTCTCCTCTAACCTTAGGGGATGACCACGTGTCCTGTGTATGGTGCTTGGGGTAAAAAGTTCCCATGAAAGCTCTCTGTATTGACCCCTAATGTATTTGTACATAGTAATCATATCTCCCCTTAGACGCCTCTTTTCTAAAGTAAACATGCCTAAACTGGCTAACCTTTCCTCATAACTTAATGACTCCATACCCTTTATCAATTTTGTCGCCCTTCTCTGAACCCTTTCTAGTTCCAAATTATCTTTTTTATAGAGTGGTGCCCAGAACTGTACTGCATATTCAAGATGAGGTCTTACCAATGATTTATACAGTGGCAAAATTACACTGTCTTCCCTTGCATCTATGCCCCTTTTTATGCATGCCAATACTTTGTTTGCCCTTGCAGCTGCTGCTTGACATTGAGCACTATTGCTAAGTCTACTGTCTACGAGCACTCCCAAATCCTTTTCTATTATAGATTCTCCCAAATTAATTCCATTTAATTTATAGATTGCGTTCTTGTTTTTGATCCCTGAATGCATAACCTTACATTTATCTGTGTTAAACCTCATATTCCATTTAGCCGCCCAATCCTCCAGTTTATTTAAGTCCCTCTGTAGAGAAGCTACATCTTGCTCTGATTTTATTAACTTACAGAGTTTAGTGTCATCTGCAAAAATAGAAACTTTACTCTCTAAACCATCACCAAGGTCATTAATAAATATATTAAAAAGGAGTGGTCCCAGCACGGAACCTTGAGGTACTCCACTTAAGACCTTTGACCAATTAAAAAATGTTCCTTTTATCACAACTCTCTGTTCCCTATTCTCTAACCAGTTTTCGATCCAAGTACAAATTTTGATTTCTAGACCCAGTTCCCTTATTTTGTAAACCAACCTCTTGTGTGGCACTGTATCAAAGGCCTTTGCAAAATCTAAGTAGACCACATCTACTGTCCTGCCCTGGTCTAAGTTTCCACTAACTTCCTCGTAGAAACTAATTAGATTAGTTTGACATGACCTATCCCTCACAAATCCATGTTGATTCCCACTAATAATTTTATTGCGTACCAAGTAATCCTGAATACTGTCCCTTAAAATACCTTCCAGTAGTTTCCCCACTATTGATGTCAGGCTTACAGGTCTATAATTCTCTGGTTGTGATCTCATCCCCTTTTTAAACAACGGCACCACATCTGCTATTCGCCAATCCCTTGGTACTGAGCCTGATGAGATTGAATCTCTGAAAATTAAGAATAGCGGTCTAGCTATTTCCGAGTTTAACTCCATAAGGACCCTTGGGTGTATGCCATCTGGACCTGGAGCTTTATTTATCTTAATATTCTTCAGTCGCCAGTCGTTACGTTTGGCAAGTAACGTTTAGCCAAAGCGTACTTCTACCCATATTCAAATGGAAATTTTTCTTGAGAGCTGCTTGTACTTGAATACGGGATGGACGTGCGTGCACGTTACATCTGAATTTTTAAAATGCAAGTTGCGTTTATATTGCATTTAATGATTAACCAGGCCCTTAATGTTAATATTTTTTTACTATATGCATTTAGTCATCTTGGGCCTGATTCATTAAGGAAAGTTAAGCAAAAGCAAGTAGGTAAGGCAAAAACCATGTTGCATTGTAGGGGGAGGCAAATTAAAATGTGATTGCAGATTTATATTTGTGGTAGGGCATGTCCTAGATCAACTTTAAATTTCAGTGTACAAATAAGCTAGCAAGAATTTGTGTGATGCATGAAAAATTTATGTGCAAAATAATAAACTAATTTGCACCCCTTGCATTGTAACATGACTTTGTCCAGAAAACTTGAGTAATAAAACTTACTCAATTTTTTGCTTAACTTTCCTTAATGAATCAGGCCCATAGTCATTAATTGGCACTCCAATTTGTGGAATTTCTAAATACAAATTGTTTTAATCTCAAATTTACGCATCATTATAGTCCTATTGAGATAAATTTCTTAGACATCACCTTCTCTGTGAAGGAGGATTGAATAGTTTCTTCTAACTATAGTAAGCCGGTTGACTCCAATGCCTATCTTCACTATGCAAGTGGACACCATCGCCCTTGGATAGAAAATATCCCAAAAGGCCAGATGTTGAGGATACATCAAAATTGCACAGAAATTGATGATTTTAGAAATCAGGCACACATATTGGAAGGGAATTTTTTGGAGAGGGGTTATCCCAAGTCATTAGTGGAGACTGCTAAAGAATGTGCAATGGATAAATCTAGAGATGAGTTGTTAATTCCCCACTTAGAACAAAGAGGGAATAAGAAGGTTTGGTAAGATAACAGTCATCCTCTATTTGTTTCTAAATATAATACTAAATCCTACACTTGCTTGACATGTAAACATATTTTGAACGGGGCAAAAGAGGTTAAATCAACATCAAATGGGAAGGCTTATAACATTACACATTTTATTAATTGTGAGACGCCTTATGTTGTCTACGTGTTGGAGTGCCCTTGTGGCCTTCAATATGTGGGCAGAACAACGCGCTCTTTAAAGATAAGATTCAGAGAACATCATATTAACATCAATAAAGGACTCCTTACACATGGAGTCTCTAGACATTTTTATGACAAACATAAGAGTGATGCTTCAGGTGTCACACTGATAGGAGTAGATAAGTTTGATATCACACCTAGAGGGGGGATAGATACTCCAACCTCTGTAGGATATATATATATACATTCTATGTTTTTCCTATATGTAGTATTTTTTCAGTGTTTTCTGCAATGTCTTTGTAGGGAATTGTTGGTCCATGGTGTCACCAGTGGTTTGTATCCCAACCATTTTGGCTTTATGCTTCCTCTCATCCAATTGGTGGGTGGAGGTATATCGCCATTAGGTGCATTGGTCACATTGTGGGACTTAACACTCCTAGCCCATCCAGTAAGGGCTCATTCAGATTTATGTGTTTATATTTATTTTTATGTATATTATTTTATTTTAGTCTATATTGCTTGTATTTATTATTTTTTATATTTATCTTTATTTACATTCACTTTATTTATTAATGTTTTTTACTGTCTCATTTGTATATATGGTGAATGGAGGAATACCACCATTAGGCTCATTAGGCATATGGTGTGTCTGAACCAATTAAGCCTAGAATGAAGGGTTATTTAAGACTCGCGACTGAACAGTTGAAGACAGAGGCTTGAAAAAGTCCACACTGGAGTGGACGAAACGCGTTGCCTGCACATTGGGAACTCTTGGTTACTATTGGGAACTAACGCAGACAATTCTTTTTCTCTATCGTAGAGAGATTTCCCAGTTTCACCCGTGCTGCACATGTGGCATCGATGGACTGAACAGGTGCGCACCTGTCATTTCTTCACATTGGGATTCACACGCTGACACGCCGATACACGCTTAGCTTCCAGTACAGAGGTGGATTGTCGGGACTCAGTACATCAGTGGTGGACTTCATGGGGACCTGAGTAAGTGCGTTTTCAATATGCTAACCCCTACATCATCTACAGTTCCTTGGCATTTTTACATCTATTTTGTCCATTGGTATTATCCATTTGATTATCATTCTGCCAGCTGTTCGGTTACATACAAGATTTTCACTAGATGGTTACCATCAATACAGTTTATTATTAGGTAGCACCCTCCATCACCTTTTCAATATACATTGAGCAGTACCATGGCCATTTGATTTTATCTGTATACGATATCAATATTTTACTCCGGAGTAATTTGTATATATTATGATCTATTGTAATAAATTATGTATTTTTACAGTTTTTGATTGTATATGCTTCACTTATTGATTGATATTTTATCAATCAACACACATTTAGTTGAAGCCCTCTCCAGCGCAGTATTATTTTTGTTTTACATATATATTATTTTCTCTGAGGTGTCCATACCACCCTTTTACAGCTGGGGATGGCCTTCCCCTTATTTGGTGTGTGGAATTATTTAGCGCCAGGGTTTTTTTCTTTTTAGAGTGTACCATAGTCATTAATGACAAAACATTAAAAAATAAAAATACAAATATATTTCCCATGCAATACATTTATTAGGATGTAATTAATGATGCATAAAATAAAATTTTACAGTTACTCCTGATTGCAAATACATGTTCTAGCATGCATACTCATCCATCATTACTGGTAATCAGCACTTGGACTAGACATATAACTGGGGCAAGTGATACGACTGAAAATCATGTACCTTAGAAGTGCTCAAAGCTTGAATCGGACGCTGATGTTGTAAGGGTCCTTTGTGCTCGAAGATGAATGAAACGTTCCATGGCGTATGGTCCGGCTCTGGACATTCGCAGAGTAATTGTACGCATTATACTCAACGTATCACCAGTTATGCTCATTATTGAATCAAACCCATCTTCTTTTGCAATTTTACAAAATACTATCTTCCATATCTCACATTATGCTTTCTCACATACCATAGCAGTGTACACTATTAACCATCTCCCTCCGCTCCCTCACCCACCATCTGTGGTTACCGACTTATGTACAATACTACCCCACCCATCAAGCTATAGACAGCTAAGGACCTCAATTGTACCCACTTTGCCTCACAAAGACTGTCAGTAATAAAATAAGAAAATAGTTTTAGGAGAATGCACACATTCACAACAGCAAAAAATGCTTTAATGGAACGTTTACCTATTTCCCTCCTTTCCATCTTTACTGTATCTTTTGGGACCTTCTTTTCTTTCATCCTAAAGTAAATTGTGGAAAAAAAAGAATCTAATAAAAGGAAGAGGACTTGCTTGTGTATTACATGGCTGCATCTGTGAGATTTATTGCTAAATTGTATAAGCAGCAATATTTTTTTTTCTGTGTGTTTTTCATATTCTCTATTTCACTCTCCTTTTCTGTCATGTTTTTGCTTTGTTTTTCATGCATTTGTTTCCCATTTTCTTTTTATTGTTTTCTCTCCTTTAATCTTGTTCTTTCTCTTTTCCTTTGTCGCTATCTTTTTCTCTCTCCTTTCCTCTTTCTTTATCCGCTGCCTTCTCACTGTGTCAGCTAGTGAGGCTGAGCCTTTCATAGTGTATTGTGCATTTAAAATTTCGATTTCATCTAATTTTAAATCATCAAACCATATAATATGTTTAAGCATTTTCTTCCTCAACATTCTGGCTACACTACGTTTCGTGAAATGGAAAGATTAAGAGCCCCCTCATGCAGAATCTCAGATGCAAATGGATTAATCCCGAGTAGAGATGAGCACGTTTCATTCTGCCGTGTGATGTAGTTGGGGTAGAGCTGGGAACACTAAAGGCCAAATGTCACAGGCGACTTGTGTGAAGTTTCCTGGCCAAATGAAGAACAAGTTGAATATTTTGCTAAACAATTTAAAACGTTTGGCTCATCCCTAGTAATTACTTTTTTCTCCACATTTTATACTAAGCGGAATTGCTGGGTGAGAAAGACAAATAATAAAGACAGCATCACTCATACCATTTAATGTTCCTTCAATACATCTGCTCAATAGTGTTAGCATGTAATGAAAACAAATGAATTCCATGGTTCAATGTATTGAATAGCTCTTTATGCATACAATCCTGTTTCACAGAGTGATGTGGGGCAGTATAGTCTTACAGTTCATTGTTTCTCCTCTAAGCGCTGCTCCACACATTTATCTTCATCTATGAATTGATCAGTAGAATCATCATTGATTCTGTTTTTTCCTCTTGCAAATCCATCATACTGACAACACAAAGAACATGCATGGCTTGTATATTATGCGTGTGTGTGTGTGTGTGTGTGTGATGTATATGTGGGTTCACATGGCTGGTGTTTTAAATCCACTTGACACATGGCTTGTATTTTGTGTATCTGGGGACAGGTTGATACAAGTGTCACTGTGCACATAGTGATATATTTGTGGAGGCACATGACTGTTTTATAATATGTGTATAGGGACACTTGGCTTGTATTTTAAATGTGTTTGACATATGGCTTGTATTTTGTGTGTATGGGAACAGGTTGGTATAATAATCTGTGTGCATAATATACAATTGGCATAGGTGCATATGACAGGCACATTATATTCAGGCAGTATATGGCTAGTACAATATCTTGGTCATTTTGGTTGTATGGGAAGGGCCAGACTCCCTTGGAGTTTCCCCCAGGTCATACGTTGCCTAGCCATACGAGGAGGCTACGCTCTTCATATATATGTTTCAATGATGGAGATTAATCTGCTCATCAGACGCCCGGGAAAGCGGAATGGCAACATACGTAATAGGTACATTAGCTTCAGGAGGAGCGTCATTTTGAATGCTGAGATTCTGCCCATCCAGGAGACCTCGTAGCACATCCATGTATCCGTTAATGCAACCAACTGTGCTTACAGTAGGGAGAAATTCTTATCTATGACTGTATCCAATTGCGGATATATATACATGCATACATCAACCAGGTTATATCATTAAGACCTTCTAGCCGAGAAGACACCCACTTCTTGGATTCAGCTAGTTCGATGAGAAGGCCTGGTTAGAAACAGAAAAGGGGGGTGTGGAGGCGAACACGAAACAGGTAGGGAAAATAGGAATAACAATGCCCAAGGCACTCAGCCAACGTTTGGTAACATCTTTAGGATTAACGACATCTGTACCACAAGTCTTAAATGGGGCAGAAGATCCAAGGCCTGTGCTTGCACTTCTTTGTGTCCATCTTTGCAGCCTCAACTGCCCGAATGGAAAGTCAGCCCTAACCAAGAACGACTGCAACTTGTAAATTATAGATCCGAAGCTCCCAAGCTAAGATGTTTCCTCTTGAGTAGCAGCTCCTCCCTGAGTAGACCAATCCTTAGGGATGTGGGCTCTGGATTTATGATCAGGCTGATGAGTCTGAAGACTCCAGGATGCTAGGAGCTTAGTTCCCTCATCTACTGAGGAAATGACATGTAGTGCACCATTTCTATGGACAAGGAGCTTTACTGGGAAACCCCATCTGTATGGAATACTATTATCTCTCAAAAGCTTTGTTACCGGATCAAATGAGCGACGCCTTGCAACTGTAGCTTGTGAAAGATCTGGAAACAGCTTGAGGTCCTGCAGAGGGCCTGAGGTATCTGCTTCTCTTGCTGCCCATAGAATACGTTCTTTGATGTGGAAGCAGTGGACACGTAATAAAGTGTCTCTAGGCAGGGCCTCAGGTGTATTCCTAACTCTGGGTAGTCAATGGATACAATCAATAAGTAACTCCTGTGAGGAGGCTGCTGGTAGGAGTTTATGAAACAGGTTAGTAGCAAAGGAGTAGAGATCTGCGTTGGAAACCTGTTCTGAGATTCCCCGAATTTTTATATAGTTTCGCCGTGATCTGTCCTCTATGTCTCTCATTTTAACTCTTATAGCGCACACTTCCGCCTCCAGCTGCTCGTGGGATGTTATTAGCTCATTGTGCGAAGCAACTATCTCCTCCGCTTTATTTTCCAAATGGTTGGTCCTACTCCCCAGCTCTCCCACCTCAGATTGGAGGACTTTGATGGACGATCGCATTTCTGAAAACAGATCGGCTTTCACAGTAGCCAGAAGATGCTGCATTGACTTGTATGAGATCGGAGCTTCAGGATCTAGCTGCTCTGAGGCTGCTCTAGGAGGAGAAGTATAAGTAGGGATTGTATCCGACTGACCTGACGATTCTCCAGGGCTTCCCTCTGCCTGCGCTGATGAAGATAACATTATCTGGCCTTGAGGCTTAAAGAATGGGAGCTGTGCAGCAGGCCTCGAAGATTTAATCTTTTTAATCTTTTTCGGGGCCATATCGAGAAATATATGAAAAAATCTCAGGGACCAGTGGCAGTTGTTCCGAGTCGGCTCTGTGTGGGAAAGCTTAAGACTGGACCCAGGGCCTCTAGCAGCTCAGAGGAGACCAGTTTGGTAGTTGCACTGCGGAAGTTAAGGAGCTCGTGTGCTGCCCCCCCCCCAGAGCACCAGGAGAAAGCAGGTAGAGATAGTGGTTGGTGCGCTGCCGTGTAGTGGTCACAGTGATCAGCAATGACTAGCCCGTACTGACCTGTTTCCAGCGTGCACCTGATGGTTTCCTCCGGCTCTTTTACGCATCCCAGCAAGTACTCTCGGGTATCGATACCGATCTCGATGACCGGAAGTTCGGCCTGGGTCTCGACACTTCCGGTTTCTCATGCCGCCGATTTCATGCTCTTCAGCCGGACAGCCACTTCAGGGAGACTCCTGGCTCGGGTAGAGGTAGGTAGTGTTGTTGGCAGCTCTTTCAAGGACCCATATTTCTCCGGGCCTCCAGGCCACTGTTCCCGCGCTCACTGACCGGATCCCCGCTCTCCGGGTATAAGAGCACTCTCTGGGGAAAAAACACACTGGCAGTCAAGGGAGGTATTCTCCTCACTGAGGAACAGATGTTGAGGCACTCCAGGGGCTTGTAGGTGGCGATGGCTATCAATTTTTAGAGCCAGCGGTGGAGAGCAGACAGAAACTCCGTCTAGCTCAAATGGCTGCCAGGCCACACCCCATGTGTTGCTGTTTTTATTACATTAGTAGAAATGCACCTACAGTAAAAATGTGCTTTTTATGATCTTTGCCTCCTCCAAGGACGTTTATAACTCAAGTCATTTTGCTGGTAGAAAAAGACTTATTCACCTCAATACTTTGAATGTCATTTAAATATATAAAATAGTTTTTGCATGTGGGCACAACACCATCCACACAAGTCTGCTAATCCCTCTTCAGCTAGAAAACTGCCTGTTTTGTCACCTTGACAAGCATTTCCATGTGTTTCCAGTTAAAATAGGTGTATCAGTTGTAACCTGTAGAAAAAATAAGTAAGCTGCCAACTCTCAGCTTCAGGTAACATGTCCCTGAAGGAGACCCATCTATTTTCTACACAGTCGGCAACTGCTTTATATATTATCACTTATATTACCATCCTTATTTATGCCAGTGGTAATGTCTGCCTGTTTTACAATTCTTAGCATGATAACAACTTGCAATAAACTTACAAAAATACAACCAGCGAGTCCATGCTCCCTAATGTATGTGGAGTTTATTTCAGATTTTCTACAACCTGTCGCTCTGCTATGAATGGAAGTGATGACTTCCCTTCTAGCAAAGACTTCGCTTCAAACGTACAAGTAATGACTTGGGAATGTGTAATAGCATTACAAAGCGCATGCCAGTAATTCATAATCAGGCTCTGGAGATTTAATTGCCTATGGCACAACCTACACTAAACAGAAAAACGGACACTTTTTAATGTAAGAATGTGAAATTCACGACAAACTCTTTTCATGTAAAATATGAATATACCTGGTTAAAATTTATGTAACAAGAGCTTAGAGCTTCATGATTTGTGCTTTAAATGACTCATATATCCCAAGTTAATATTATGAAATCTCATCATGTTCACTGTGTACACTGATCCTCTATGCTTTCTACTTTAAATAATAAAAATGGACATTGCAAAGTATGTTTTTTTTGTCCATTATTATGCTCTGCTCATGTATTTGCCCCATTATTTTAACCCCTTCATAAAAAGTGGTAGTTTAAACCTTACTGCTACTAGCAGGTTCCTATACTGCATTGGCTTCATTGGGATTACATTTTTTAATTCTAATTGTAAATTAACCAATTTTATGTTTAAGAAATATTGTAAGGGTCCAATGGGACCCCCATATTTTTGAAACTAATAGGTCTAATTCAAAATGGGCCTGATAGTAACTAGCACAACAATTACCATTATAACCGTGTAGTATGTAACAGAATATTGAGTATAGAAACAACATGGTTAATAGATCTAGTTTTAATTTATGGAAGAATTAAGAATAATTTAAACATTTATAAACATTAATCGTGGGGAATGAAGTTGTGAGGGAAGAGGGACTGCAAGACAGGAGGTAAAGTGTTTTTGTAATTAACTTTTTGTCATGGGCAAACTCTAAAGAAGAAAGTAGTTAGTCTTTTGTTGATAATAAAATGAAAGCTAAATGGTCAGAGAATAGTTGTAGGGGAAATTTGTTTTTTGTGGGACAGCCAAGGAGCTAATATTCATGTGAAATAGTCTGGTTTATGAGGTAGGTGATAAGTAATTTTTCCACGTGACAGTCAATATCCAGTTTTTAAATAATGAAATGTGGGGAAGTTCACATATGTTCCCGTAGACAGTTATTAAAGATTTAACAGCAGTCAAAATATGGGGTTAAACTTTACTGATTGGGAGGGAATATCCTCAGAAGACTAACCACAGAAATATCCATGGATTTTTCATTGAGACTTATTTTTCAGTCTGCTGCCTCAGTTTTTATGATAGCAATTTGCATATACTACAGAATGTTATGAAGAGTGATCAGATGAATTGCAATTAATTTCAAAGTCCCTCTTTGCCATGACAATGAACTTTATCCCAAAAACAACATTCCCACTGCATTTCAGCTCTGCCAAAATTGGATCAGCTGACATCAGGGGCTAGATTTACTAAGCTGCGGGTTTGAAAAAGTGGGGATGTTGTCTATAGCAGCCAATCAGATTCTAGCTTTCATTTATTTAGTGCATTCTACAAAATGACAGCTAGAATCTGATTGGTTTATATAGGCAACATCCCCACTTTTTCAAACCCGCAGCTTAGTAAATCTAGCCCCAGGTCAGTGATGCTTTCAATAACACAGGTGAGAGTGTTGATGAGGACAAGACTGGAGATCACTCTGTCATGCTGATTGAGTTACAGTAACAGACTGGAATCTTTAAAAGGATGGTGGTGCTTGAAATCATTCCTCTTCCTCTGTTAACCATGGTTATCTGCAAAGAAAACATGTGCAGTCATCATTTATTTGCACAAAAATTGCAACTAAATCAACCATTTATCTGATCATCAAGAACTTCAAGAAGAGAGGATCAATAATTGTGAAGAAGGATTCAGGGCGCCCAAGAATGTCCAGCAAACGCTAGGACCAGCAAATGCTAGGACTACACCCTTTTGATAAAGTCATAACCTGACAAAACGCGTTAAGGGAGCAGCTCTTTTTATATCATCACAGTTGTTTGTGGAGACTGTTCTCTGTGGCCAGTAAGCCTTCTCCCGGGACATCTGAGGGATTCACTAACAGATAAGATTTCTGTACTTCTATTTTCATGTACGGGCAATTGTTTGCACTTTATGGATACAATCTATTAAAAGTCTGATTTTTATCTAATCCTGTGTGAAGTACCTTTTGCTATGAATGCACTGCACTATGCTATTTCTTCTTGTTTCTGAGTCATAGTACTAACTGCATAGAAGTGGAGGCGTGATACTTTCAGGGAAAAGATCTGGATGTCAGCGGAATTTTCCATCAGATAAGCCTTTATATTATATCCATCTGGTACGGGGCCAATTTGGACATTTTTTATATATTTTTTTATGTCTTGATAATATCACACTATGTTTGGCGCTTTTTTCTTCTTTTAAATAAATATATATATATATATATATATATATATATATATATATATAACTTCCCCTTTCTTGTGAATAATGATTATCCATGCTTCCAACATATATTTTGGGAATAGTTTGCGTTTTTAGCAGAGTGGGGGTAGGGGACTGGGCATCAGTAAATTTGTTGTAATAGGCGGCAGAGAAGCCATCCAGGCTTGGGAATTTACGAGATTTATGGTCTTTAATAACCTGTTCAATTTCTTCTGTAAGAATTTCAGCGCTGAGACTTTGAGCAAATCGACAGGACTTTTTCCGGAGCTTAACTTTAGATAAGTTTTGGGTAATTTCTTCCAATGGGAGGGGGGACTCAAGTGTTTGGAGAGGTTGTATAGTTATGTATAATCATCATCATCATCATCACCATTTATTTATATAGCGCCACTGATTCCGCAGCGCTGTACAGAGAACTCATTCACATCAGTCCCTGCCCCATTGGAGCTTACAGTCTAATTTCCCTAATGTACCCACACACACACAGACATATATATATATATATATATCTATATATGTCTATATGTTAGATTTTTTTAAAGTAAAGAATATGTTAAGAAACGACTTAACCAACTGTAAAATGCTAAGGAATTTGTTGGCGCTATATATAAGTAAATAAATGATAATTACATGAATAGAAGTTGCTTTATCAGGATACCAGGAAAATTGATGGTATTATATGGTTCTAACATTGAGTTATTTGAAACCATAGATTGTTTTTCTTTTTTATCTGGATAAATGCATAAAAATATTACTTGTATAAATATATCTCTACTATAGGAGAAATTGTGGGCTTGTAAATAAACTTTGGAAAGTTCTTTATTAGTCAGATGTGATTTGACATCCATTTATATGCTTCGCTCACTATTAGCTAGATGTAAATTGACATCCATTTATATTTACAGCATAACTAACGCTGAGAGACACTTATTCTGTCAACACCACTGATATGTCATTACAAGAATAAAAATGTCTTTACTTGAGTGTTTGAATTTAATTCTGCGAATTTTAACTTTGTGAGAGAGTTATGTCCTAAAAAGATATGGTGTCACATTTTATTCCATGAAATCAGAATAGTAGGAAGTTGGAATAATATGAATGGAAGACATGGAACTCTTTGTACATGATTTGATTGGCGAAAAGATGAGGTCACCATGAAAACTATAGATGATCTATATTAAACTTCAAGTAGATAACGGGAACATCTACATTTAGATTATTCATATAATATGTGTTTTTGGTTATATATTTAATTTTTGCCTAAGTGCATCCCTTGATTTTCTTTTCTTTAATCTGATGAATGAATATACGCATTACCCATGGATCTATTAGCACCTAGCACAGGTGTACTGATCAATTAAGGGTTTATATAAATTGTGTGTATAGGAAACCAGCTAATGTTTATCCCTCTGATGAAGTTAATATAACAAAACGTGTTAGCGTGTGAGCACATCAGAAATGTCAAACCATCAGCAGATTCATCTACAAATTCTGGATTTGGATTATACAACCTATAAGTGGAATTGAACTTCCAGACAGCAAATATATACTAGAATAAAACAATTAAAAGTTACAAGCAAAGCTATAAATGTGTGAGATACTGCCTATTTGGATTCTATTCCTTACTCAAAATTGTGGAACTTTTTCTGCATTCTAAGGAACAGCTTGTTAGCTTGAGCAAATCATAACACTGACAAGATATACATCATTTTTGTCTTTGGATTTTTTTTTTCTGGATCTGGAGAAATATATTATCGCCAATGTGGGACTTATTTGTTCTTAAAGTTTGACTATTGATTGTAGCAGACTGCTATTGTTGTATTCTAGTGCATGAAGGAAAGTGTTACGATCTACCTCTGGCTGCAGTACATCATCCTCCCTGTGGATGCTGCCTTGCCTATGCCAGATCCTGCCTGCAAGGTGTTAAGGTCTCATCATTACTTCTGGATCCTGATAACCTGTGTCTCACTTTTAAAAAAAACTGTCTCTGCTGCTGGTCTCTCTGAGTAAATCCTGTGATCTGGTCCTGATCTGTCTTCTGGTATCTGACTTCTGTTTGTCTCATCATATAGCACCTTTTCCTGTGACCCTGACTTGGGCTTTGTTTGACATCGCTCCTGTTTTTCCCCTGGTATGTTGTGGATCTCCCAGCTGACCTTCCTCCAGTCTTATTCTTCACTGGATCCTCCAGTGTCTCCTGCTATCATAGCTAAAAACTGATTATTCAGCTATCCTATGGACTTGTGCTAGCTGCTTGTCCATTGACTGCAACTAGTTTATACCTGAGTGACCTGTGTTCAAAATAAAGATACTCTCTTTCATTCATAACAACTCTCTGTGGTATTCAATTGTGATTTCATTTTTTAATCATGATTGATAAGTGCTGCAAATGTGCTCTAAGCTTTGTGTATTTTTAATGTTTTTAGATGTGTATAATTTTCAGTAAATTGTATATATGTTAATATATCAATGGCATTAGTATATTGTGAGAAAGGGAAGTGGTTGCCACAGACAAAAATACTCTAAAAGAGGAGATGGGTATTTTGCTGGCAATCTACAGAGAAGGGCTGCAAACAGAGTTAAACATTTGTACAGTAGTTGACCTAACTTAAAGAAATACAGGTAGAGGACATATTGGTGACAAAATGATAGTAAAGAGTCTGATTTAACTTACGTGTTTTGAAGTGGTTTAAAAAAACATATTTTGTACAGCAAGCAGCAGCCTGACAGGGTGTGTCTGCAATCAAAACAGAAGCCCTGGAATGAACTCCCTTTTAAAAGCACGTTTCCCAATACATATTTTGACACACTTTTTGAAATTCATATATTCCCAACATGTTAGGTGCTGTTTATTTTTTCTTTTACTTCTTGAGTGATAATTACGCCCACTCTGCCTTGCCACGTCCTCTCCATGCACAGTGTACATAATATTTCTTCTGTTGTCGTATATCTACGAGCTCCACTTCTTTTTTTTGTTCAAATGATGTACTTGTTAATGCTCGACACCTAATGCATTATACAGGAATGTTTTGAAAACTCGTATACACAGGGCCTACAGAGTAAAAAAGATGCAATTTCAGTTACTACCTCAGACACCATGATAAACATGCAAACTCCTGCACATAGCCCAAAAAACTGAGACATTGGAGGTTAATAGATATGCCAACATTTGGATATAGCAGTGGAAAGTACATGTTAAATAAAAAGAAATGCATTATTTTCCATAATTTCTAATTCAATCTTTTCCAATGAGTCACCCATGGGTCCATAAATGCAGCCATTAGTATGCTATTTTCACCGCTGCTTTCAGTTATTAAAGAGAATTGTTTGACCTTTTATAAGCCACGTTCCATGAAAGACGAAGGTTCTACAGTGCTCCATTTCTGGCCTACAAATTCAGTTGTATAGAAATCAAGAATAGAACACGACAGGAATTACCCTCTAAATACTGAGCTTACTGATATCAACTTGGAGCTATATACTTTTCTTTACAGAATTACAAAGGATTTTGGTGAGGGTTTATTTCTATTTTCTTTCTTACACAGGTTGATAAATTTAGACTGGGACTTTTGTTTATTGTTGTCTGGTTGTCATGGTATCATGAACACTTAGCAACAAAAGGGTCCATTAAAATAATAATTCCTATCATCAAGCACGTTTCACAGGGATATTTGAATGTTAATCAATACAATGTCGTTGCATAAGTTACCGATATTAGCAGTTTATAAAACCTCTCTTCATACAGTCAAGCTAGAAATTGATTTTGCACTAATTACCTTTTATGCGTCTGCTATTTTATTACCTGTAATATTTTATAAACTTGAAGCCTTCCATTTCTACTTGACATCAAAAGTCTTCAGTATCAATACCTTTCTAGAACCTAAGCTTGCAAAGAATATAATCTCTACAAACAGTTGCAATAGACTAATTGCTGCTGGGAATTTTACATACATAAAAGTACAATGTTTAAAGAGATCACTTTAAGCTTTGCCAGTAATGAACATCTAGAAAAGGGATTTAGGCACAAGTTTTTGCATATAATTGATTTGAGATGTTAAAAATATTCTTCTACTTTTGAAAGCAAATTCAAAATGTAGTTTTGTAATTATATTTGTAACAAAGACTAATTTATCACTTTGTGTTTCATGAGAAGAAATGTTATTTCGGAATTAAAAATTATCATAAGGAAAACATGAATCCGTTATGTAAAATTAAAATTTAATGGGCACGCCCTGGGTTCACATTTTCTCCTCCAGGCCAATTTTTATGTATAAGAGCTGGAGGTAAATGTATCAAGCTGCAAGTTTCCGGCGGGTTTGAAAAGTGGAGATGTTAAGCAACCAATCAGATTTAAGCTGTCATTTTGCTGAATGTACTAAATTAATGATAACTAGAATCTGATTGATTGCTATAGGCAACATCTCCACTTTTCAAACCCACCGGAAACTCGCATCTTGATACATTTACCCCATGGTGTCTTCCCGTTTCGCTCATGAAGTGTATAAGCAAATTCCTCAAATGACAGGTGTCAGAGTGGCTCCTCCTTTTAAAGAGGATGTCTGCATAGTTAACAAATAGCCCATAAAATAATAATAATGAGCAATGTAAGCAGAGTCGCAGGCCCATGGGCCAGATCCAGGCCTTTCCACAAATCCAGGCCAGTTCATGGGTCAATATGACATTATGTTAGTTAAAATACAATTTAATGTATATGAGATGAAGCCTAATTGTGACTGATATGGACCTATTATCTCCACATAACATAATATTGGTGTTTTTAAACCGTCAATTAAAGAAATAATTAACTACAGCTTAAGCCACGGGTTTCCCAAATGAGTTCAACTTATTTTGAACAATTCATCTATTATAAATCAGTTTGGGATAATTATTATTATTATTATTATTATTATTATTATTATTATTATTATTATTATTATTATCCTTCATTTATAAAATGGCAACATAGTAAGCATCACTTTACATTGAGAGGATCATGATTCAAACAAATTATGTACAATGACGCAAAACAGACGGTAAGGATGACTCTGCCCAAATGATCTTACTATCTAAAACTTGTGGATAACAATTGATACATAAAGTAGCAAAATAACAATTGTAGCTGTTGGTGGAGTGTGTGGCTACTGTTATCAAAGAACAATATTAAACAAGCCATAGGTGACTGTCATTTTTGAAACAGCTAAAGTTTCATCTATCACTGTATTTAAAAAGAAACAATAGAAAGCAATTCACATAAGTACCTTTTCATTCTTTTCTATAAAACAATAGTGTCATCACCTACTTTAATCCCTTTTAATAATGGTAAAAAGTAGCTTTTTGCATTTGCCTAATCCATGCTTTAATGTCATCTATAGTTTATTAACTGGGGGCACATTAGAAGAGTATTTTCCTAGGTGGTAGTGCAGCTATAAGGAGGTTGCACACAGGTCTTTAATGTAAAATGCTAAATACTGGTGTTTGCTGTGATTGGTCAAGATATTTGAAGAGGGCGCTATGTTTAGAGATGTATGCGATGGCTAAAGGGAGGGGTACGCTAGGAATATATTTTCCTCGGTGTTAGTGCAGAATCTGTGTCAGGATGGACCTCCTATGCCAGCCTGTCCATGTTGCTGGGGACTGGCTGGGTTTTCCTTGCCACCGTCCCTTTTTTTTATTCCAGTTGCACCCCTCTAAACGCAGTAGAAAGGGCTTCTGCTGCTACCACTAGGCTCCTTCAACAGCAGCTAGAACGGCTTACTTTAGGGTAACTCTCGCTGCTAGTATACTCCCTTGCTGGGCACCTGGGCTGGTACACCTGACCTCTTCCTTTAGATAAGGGTTACTGTAGATGATTCTCCCTGGCCTATCACACTGGCCAGAGCTGCACGGTAGCGGGCAGAGTGTTGGTGCTAGATGCTGGGTCCTAACCTCAGAACAGCCGGATAACGGATTAGATTGGTCTAATCTGTAGGTCACAGGGATTACAGCAGGTAAATAGGCGTCATAGCAGGATCTTGAAGCAGTGATGGTTTATTAGCGCAAGTAGCTCTTACATGGCCCATTAGAGGCTAGTTTGAGGTAATAGCGATCTCCAGAATTTACAGAATATAATCTATTGTCTGTTCAGCCAATTTTAACCTTTTGTTACTATTAATTTATAGGACCTTTTATTGTGTAAAATGTCTATCTCTAGAATAATGATATAATCTAAATGTAAAAAGAGTACTTTTATTAAAATGAAATGCATAACCTTTATGCTTGTCTTTTCAAGACTGTTTAGTATGTGAAACCACTACGTAAAGACGTCCTGTATATACTTGAATTATTATGAAAGGAAAGCATCTCAGTTTCCTGTAGATAAGTTATTGTTATGCATAGTAGCCTCTCTGTACTTTCATTATAAAGTACAAAGAAATCTTATGTTGTGTTGTTTTACATTTTCTCTACTTGAAATATACATAATGAATTTTAAGTGTCAGTAAATCAACATTGTTTGCCAATTATTGCCCAGAAATTGAAATGGTATATTTTGGCTCGTTGCTCAGTATGGTACTATTGAAAGTATAAAAAGTTGTTCCCCAGTGCCTTTAGTTCTGAATATTGTTTTGATTTTGTTAAAGCAAGCACAATATTCTAATCAAATTATCATATTTGCTTTGTTCTGTTGAGTGCTTTTGAGTTCTGTAAACAGCTTGACCGTTTCTCACTGTAAAATTAAAGGTTACACAATGTTATTATGTTTATTAATATAATCTAAATAAGCTGCAAATTTATAAACTTTTGCAAATACTTATAGTCACAGATTCTTCCGCATGCCGCATTTTATAACTTTGTTACTAGTTTCTCTAAATTAACAAAATGCCTGAAAATAGGGATCATTTAGTACTACTGACAAGATAAATGTACTTTACCCCCTGTGCTATTATCTAGCTAACATTGTGAGGTATCTGCAAAAAAAAAAGTGACTAGAATGGAAAGTGCAATAACCCATAGCAACCAATCAGACACTTGCTTTCTTCACTTTAAGGCTAGGTACACACTAGAGGTTTTTCAGCCGACTATCGGGCCAATCACCCCATAAACGACCACTTGGCCACATATAGTGTTAGTGTGTGTAATCACACAAGGAACGACAATCATTCCAAAAAGCCTATTGTTGTTTCATTTGGTTGGTTGTACCATTTAATAATCTCATTCCAATCACCTTCGGATCATGTAGTGTGTATGCACTCATGATCACTATCTCCATAGAGTTTAGAGAGTCAAGGTGTCTTCAGCCGATGCCTGCAATGAACATGTCCCGGTGACTAAATGTAGAGAGTATTGTAGATGGAATAGTTTCTTTGTTCGTCCTGAGTCTGAATATTTTGTTTCAGAGTAACAGAGGCTAACACAATTCATAAGAACATGTGGATAGCTATAGATAGGCTGTTTTAATCAGTGTGACATGAATGAATGAATGAGTGACTATTGTGTTGTCAGTCTCTAATCGACTAAAGGACCAGGTGAAGAGCACAGATCTGAAGGTAAAAAGCGTGTAATGTGTATGCATGAATCGCCCGTCTAGTTGGACCTTCAGTCGCAGGTACAATCGCTTATAGCAGATAAGCAAATTGTTGAATTGTTGTTATAAGTTGCTGCAAATAAAAGAGCATTGCACCTATGGCCTCCAATTATTATTATTGCATAAACTACATAGGAAGCTTAGAGCTTTGATTGAAATACAGTTAAAAATATTGATAACCAATTTGGGATCACTGTCACATACAGATGTTGTAGCTGGACATTGTAATTCTCTGGTCCAGTGAGGTCTGCAAGTGGCCAGCCAAGCCTTCACCTGCTCTATCTTGCTCAGTTCTTTTCTCTGCTTTATGACACATCGGTCCCAAGTCTTATTCTCTACTTTATGCCCCTACCAAAATTCACCCGTAGCCTCTGGTGAAATTGAATAGAACATGGGGCCATGGGTGAATCTTTGCGAGCATAAAACAGAAAGTAAGTTTGAACCTTATATCATTTTTGGCAAGGAGCAGCTGACTTCAGCATTTTTGACCTGCTCTGCAAAATACATGGAGGGCTCGCAGCACCTTTGGGATCAGAAGTAGTGGGTTACACAATCTGCACCAGGCTGCCATTCTCCTTCCTCCACAGAAAAGAGCTGCATGATTTCTGCCCACTTCATTATAGGATGTTCTTAGCCAATAGATTAGTAGAGGGTGGTCACTGGTACTCCAAAAGTTGAGTTATTAAGTGTTTTTGTGTAGAGCCTGAAGCACATCAGAATTTGAGGAAGGAGTGGAAAATCATGGACTCTTTCAGGACAAGTGAGAGGTATGAGAGGTGTTTTGGGGAAAATTGTATCCTAAAGGACATATAGTAGTGTTTTAGGGTAATGGCCATTGTGAGGGGTGTTTTGGGTTGAGTGGGGAGTTTGAGTGGCATGTAGAGAAATATGGAGGATTCTTTGGAGTGCATGTGGGATCCATTCAAAAGTTTGTGTCATTAGTTGATTAAATATATTGTTTAACTTATTATTAAGATTAAGGCTATGTATCAAAGGACAGCACATGTGACATTTGAAGTGTATCACTGCCCATCGCTGCCTTAGCCAAATCAGCAAAATTCCCCTCTCCTTTTTCTATTCCAGCATTGTCTGCCTGCTTCTAAATCACAACAGATGAAGGGGCACATTTGCATACAGCTTGGATATTGACAAACTAGGGGTCATTTACAATCCTTAATAACTTTACTTAGCTTGTTCGTATTGGTTCCATACAGACTCTTTGCAGTTAATTTCAATTCATCATAGGGATGCTTATCCGTTCAAAGCCCTGTCTACCATTCATTATAGACAATGTACTTAATTAAATAAAAGTTATCATGTTTTTACAATATGAGTGGGGCCTGTTAGTGTGGACAGGGAATGACCATAAACACAAGCCTAAAGCTGACATCTTCATTTACCAAAATGCAAGGTAATAATCCATTTGAGCCAAGATCAGCTGCAATATTCAGCCTATGTGGCCAGAATATGGAGATCCAGGGCTGATTTGACAAATGGGCAATTTTCTTATCTATAGCACATTCATATATTCCTGGCAAGCTAAAGAAACGTGTGCCCTAGAACTGTGGTTAGAGATTTAAACAGTAAAAATATTCACATTGTATCCCATACAAATTTAAAAAGAACAAAACTATCAAGAACTGTAATTTATTATTTATTAGTTATACACTCACATCTATGCGCTGCATAACATGCAAGTACACTCGCCTTCACAGCTAAAGAGGTGACATTATCACCTAATGCTGGTGCCACAATTTTCCAATTAACATTTTATATATCAGTAAAAAGCAGCAGATATCTAGACCTAGGGACACGCTGTCACTTTTCTTTAAAATAAACTATACATGACACAACATGTACACATTTTAAATTGAAGCATAATAAGATTACACTTGAATAAAAGTAAGCTAATGATCCAAACACGAAGCTGAAAAAAGCAACAAAGATTCAATCAAATGTATAAATAAAATATAAATTAATGTCTTTGCATTTTCCTGTATTAGATCGAACATATATTTAACAATATTTTGCCTGATATTATTTTTAGGCAATGCATTTGTTTAGTCAGAAGTATATACACTTAAAACTTAAATAGCATATTTCTAAGAAGTACTGTACTCATGAGTACTTTTTTTTATATATAATAATACCACTTGTAGATTTTTATAATCAGTTTCTTCATATAAAAAGTACGTTTTTAAAAGGTAGAGTTTAATTTCTCTTAATCATATCTGAGTACCTTATTGCATTTGCAGAGAAAAGGACTCATTACTGATAAGTAAACATGTTTTGTGGAAATATTCGCTGAAAGACGTTTTGGAGTCATTAAGGAGAGCAAGGTTAAAAAAAAGGAGTACATTTGTTCCTGGACAAACCGTTACAATGCAAGTGGTGCAAAGTAGTTTATTATTTTGTATGTAAGGAAAGTACTGGCTGCTTTTTATTTAGCACACAAATACTTGATAGCTTTATTTTTACACTGAAAATTAAAGTTGATCTAGGACATGGCCAAATACTCTGACCCGCAGAGTATTTGCTCTTTACTAGCCTCATTCATAATTGTGAAGACTTTTCCAACATTGTCTCCAGAGGCGATACTTTTGTATCCAGAGGATCCTTTTTTGTATGTCCTAATTATAGCCCAGACGAATTTGGTGGTGCGCACCACACACAGACACAGTCTAGATCGGATAGCCGCTTATGCGGCTGGACAGGAGATCACACCAAGGTACATCCTGGATTTTAAGCTGTCTATGCAACAAGACAGGTGACTTGGACTCACACTTCCCCCGAGGCGGGTAAGCTTTGTATTTTTATCAGCAATTGTTGGCTTGATTACCATATTAGCCGAATCGACATCTTATACACGGACAAGCCTTACATGCTTATTTATTTTTTGTTACTGGCTTACCCATTACTAAGCTGACATCGTGGAGAGTTACATGCAATTCCGTATATTGATACACCTGTTTTGTGGAAAATCGCTATCTGGATTATGTGACCTGATTTATTGGAATAGAGCCTGTGTTCTCATTTCTATGGAGTAACCATACATACATATATTTTCTGGTTACGGATATATACAATTTATAGAACCATTGAGAGTTCCGTTGATTACACAACGATATCCAGTGGACATTTCCTACTCATAGACTGATATGAGCTCGTTTATAGCCTCATGTGGTATTATCAGTATTATTGTATAATTGTTTTTAATGTATATATTTCTATATGCAGTAAAGAATTAATTTATAAGACAGTTATTTTTTCTATCCGTTTATTATATGTACTTTTATTTTCATATATGGGCATCTTATGCGCAATCTGTGTGTCTTTTGCATTATATCTAAGACATGGCCTATCCCAACTATAAATATGTTACTCCTTTTTTTTTGCTTTGATCTTCTTAATGACTCAGGTCATTATGTAATATACTCACCTGCACCAAACTAACAGAACTACAGGGATTCAATATTCGAGGACTCTGCAGTTCTGCAGATACTCACCTTCCCACTGTTACCTCTGTAAATGTCTTTGATTATCAGCACTTCCAATACATTGGGGCTTATCATTTCTAAAGAGTATTGATTGTTCTGCTTCCTCTGTGCTAATTGGGGAGCACATTCTATTAATTTAGGTAGACAATACCGCTCATTATTATTGTCCCTCATGGTACTACTTTATTGTTTTTCATCTAACAGTTCCTCTCCTGCTTGGGTGGAGTATTTTCAAACTGCTAGTGTGGTTGTCAAAGCCCCTCCCCTCTGTGCTAAAGTCTATGGGATCTGCTCTTTGCTACCTCACTAGTTGATTCCAAAGTGTTTAATGCTCATCAACACTCTCATGATTTGGCTGATTTTTTTCTCAAAGTGTACTCATTGCAGCAACTTCTTATTATGTCTTGGGGCCTGATTTATTAAGGATCTTAACTTAAGAAACTTCTTATTTAAGTTTCCTGGTCAAAACCATGTTACGATGCAAGGGGTGCAAATTAGTATTCTGTTTTGCACATAAGTTAAATACTGTCTGTTTTTTCATGTAGCACACAAATACTTGATAGCTTATTTGTAGTTGATATCTGTGAGCTACATGAAAAAACAGTCAGTATTTAACTTATGTGGAAAACAGAATACTAATTTGCACCCCTTGCATTGTAACATGGTTTTGCCCAGGAAACTTAAATAAGGAGTTTCTTAAGTTAAGATCCTTAGTGAATCAGACCCTTGGTTAGTACAGAAGATTTTTTAAAAATAATAGCAACCCCCACCTGACATCTGCATTGATCCTGATTTAACATCAAAATGAGTAAATAAATCATTTTAAGAAACAGGGAACATGCTTTCCCCCAAATCGCAAATCATCCCCAACGATAAGCCATGTGGGGTTGGGGTACATAAAACAACTTGCCCTCAGTTCCAGAGGCTACCAACCCCACATTCTGAAAAGCAGTGAGGCGATTTCCAATACTCCTAAGCTGTGAAGGTCAAAGTAATAAACATGATTGGGAAAACTGTAGTGGTGCGTTTGCAACTCTTGCCATCACTGTAAAATGGACAAAGACTATAAGACCCCTGGCCATTATACCACAAAACAACCCACAATTTTGAAATAAACTTTATGTAAACAACTCTGAGCTCCTCAAACACAAATTCACCACACCAGTAATATAAAAAAGAAAACTCTCCTTTGGTCTTATTTTTAATCTTGACAAAAAGATCAACTTCCTGTCCCAATATCATTCATTCCCTGGCCCCCGCAACCCAACAGGTCTAAAAAAGCCCCAGCCCTTTTTTTGTAGCCTGTGAGAAAGGCATGCTGTATTTTGATCCCCCCTTGAGGAATCACACCTATGCTATACATCCTGTGGCTGTTTTTCTCTATGGCAGAGGGATGCCATCCTTGTGACTGGCTGAGGATTGAGGTGAGGCATGCTGGACATTTTTTTAAATATATTTTTAGATTTAAATATGCTTCCAACATCAGGGTCTATTAAAGGGCTCTGGACCCATTAACACTGTAATAATGGTAGAGCCGTAGTATTCTATCGATAGACTATCAATGGTCAATGGTCACCACTGATGCCCGATTTTCTAATTAGTGTCAAAAATTGGGCAACATTTTTTGTGAACTGGCACCAATCAATTCACCAATATTTAGCGGAGACACCATCCGGCACTGTTTGCAAGCTAAGAGGGGAAAACATATGCTCTTACTTGGTCGCACCTGTCTATTTAAGGGTGTTAACAACATTATATTGAAAATAAACACGTCCATCTGTCCTTAACAGTATAACTCAGCATATAACTAGCAGAATAAAAAAATACTAGAGTTATTAGACCATGTTTATATAAAGAAACGTATTCAGGCGATAAAACAGTAAAATTAAATAAAAAGGATCTACACAGTGAAGGAATTAAATAATCAAAAGAAAAAATAACATTGAAACATAAATTAGAAACATATACAGATATGAAGAACTCTCAGCAGCTGTTCAAGAAACTGTAATTTGCTGGTTTTTTTTAGTATTCTTCCAGACACACAAAAGCAAAGATTTGTGAACAGCGCTCATATCAACTAAGCTTAATCAGGAATGTTCTCTGAACAGGGTACAAACCTCCAGTGGCTCAGGGCCATAGAGTGATTACATGTACTATCTATCTGGAGTCTATACACCAGGAGGAGCACATCAAGTCTATCATTCAAGGTGGCCACCTTTTACACTGGAATGTAATCACTATTAAAAATCTAGGATCTAGCACATGATAGACTGTTATGTTATTTGAAGCACTCTTATTTTAAAATTCTGCATATTACAGAATGCTCCTGATATATCTGTTGGTAAGATGTGTGATACATTACATTTCTTTGCTATTCATATTTTTAACGATTTTATTTTAGAACTATATGTGTTGCAATGTTTAACTGCTTGATTATTCATTTTAGTATTTAAATGCTTATTAAAAATATTTGTAAAGCCATTTCTTTGCTGTAAGTCTGCCATATTGATTATCGTTTAGCAAATTTAGGTTGCTATGAGCGGTGAACAAAAAAAAATTAATACATTTGCAAGCTCCAGGGCTATTTCAGCCACAAAGGTAATCAAGGTTTGTAGGCAGTAAAAATTGTGGGTGTGGCTATGTGGAATAGTGGAATGTAGTTAGTTACAAATGGAATGATTCATTAAAGAAAGTAAGGTAAAATAATGAGTAAGGTTTTTCCTGGACAAAACCATGTTACAATGCAAAGGGGTGGACTTTATTTTACACATAAGTTAAACACTGGACGTGTTTTTATGTAGCACACAAACATTTGATTGTTTTATTTTTACACTGAAATGTGAAGTTGATCTAAGACATAATCTCCCCCAACTATAAATCTGTCCCACCATTTTAAATTTAGCTCTCCCTCCAATGCTACATAGTTTTGCCAAGTTGCAAAGTTACTCATTTGTTGCCTCATTTGGGGCAGCATGGTGGCTAAGTGGTTAGCACATCTGCCTTACAGCACTGCGATCATGAGTTTAATTCCCGACCATGGCCTTATCTGTGAGGAGTTTGTATGTTCTCCCCGTGTTTGCGTGGGTTTACTCTGGGTGCTCCGGTTTCCTCCCACAATCCAAAAACATAAGGTAGGTTAATTGGCTGCTAACAAATTGACCATAGTCTGTTTGTGTGTGTGTGTGTGTGTGTGTGTGTGTGTGTATGTTAGAGAATTTAGATTGTAAGCCCCAATAGGGCAGGGACTGATGTGAATGAGTTCTCTGTACAGCGCTCCCAAATCAGTGGCGCTATATAAATAAATGGTGATGATGATGATGATAATGATGATTTGTTTTGCTTTACTTTCCTTAATGAATCAGGCATAGTGTACATGGCTATGATAAGTAATGGGTAAGGCTATATTAAATAATGGATATTGTTTCTTTGAGGTCGAAGTTGGTACAATATTGAACATTTAGAAAACATTAGTTTAAGTATGACAGTGAGCATGTATTAATTCTCCTAGTTCAAATACGTTCTAAACAGAATTGTGAATACAGTGTTGTGACATAACCCATCATACAAAACCAGAAAGGGGCACTTTGAATTTGTCGATACAAAAAGAACTAGAACCAGGATCACTGCAACAAAATTAGTGTTTTTCTTTGTCTTACTTCAGCGATTGGCAATGGTCTGAAAACACCTCTGCTCACCACTCAGCATCAAACATGCCAGCGCTAGACTAGAGAGGAGAGGAGAGGAAGAAAACAGGACAAGTTGGCGACAATAGGCCCTTCTTATCTTAAACAATTATCTCTCCTTTATACCTTTGTCACATTTCATGTAACCTGCACATAAAAAAAAATGTGACTTGCAGACAAATTCTATTTCACGTCTCATGAGCAGTGAGCGCTATACTCGCAGGACAGAAGGAATGTCTTTCACGGACGTAAGTCGCATGCTGGCGAGCTAGAGGAGACACTTTAGTTGAAATGCATTTTCATTCATTTACCATGGATGCTCATTTATTTACTTTGTCGTGCTATAAGAGAAAAATAGAAAACAGAAGACAGTTTCATTATATCTGTGTCTCTGGTCTGCTAATCTTCTTCTTATCCTGAGTTATATCAAAATCAATCTTTAAACTGCCTCACAGATAAGACTTTATTCAAGCAATAGCCATTTTCCTATGTAAAGGTAAGGTTTCAGTCACTCGACTGTGTTCATCTCACAGATAATGACATTTCTCCTTCAGCAGTGATTTCTGTTGCAGGAAATTGCATATTCTCCAAAGAATGAATCTAGATAGAGTATTGCTTGTCTGTCGTTACAAATGCATTTAATACAATTTAACATGGCACTGTTGTAAGTTTTCTATTGCTTTTAAGTTCTTAAAGAAGTACCCCACCTTCAAAGAAAATTGTCTTCTGGGCAGATTTAGTTATTATTATTGCCATGAGACACAACAAGGAATTTCCTATACAGATAAAATTATATAATGCAGAGACCTGGGGGTAAACATATCAGCTGCGAGTTTCCGGCGGGTTTAAAAAGAGGAGATGTTGCCTATAGCAACCAATCAGATTCTAGTTATCATTTATTTAGTGCATTCTACAAAATGACAGCTAGAATCTGATTGGTTGCTATAGGCAACATCTCTATTTTTCAAATCCACCCGAAACTCGCAGCTTCATACATTTACCCCCTGAACTTATGTGATTGTGTTGAAGGGTAATGAACATGATCAAATCTGCCTGGATGATAAACTTGATACTATAAATATACTATAAATGTTTCCCTTTAAATCATCAATACTACATACTGTAAATATGTATAAGTCTTGTGTCTAATCCTTTCTAGCATTCACTGCACTTTTTCATAATCCAGAGACAGATATCTAGGGCTAGATTTACTAAGCTGCAGGTTTGAAAAAGTGGGGATGTTGCTTATAGCAAGCAATCAGATTCTACCTTTCTTTTATTTAGTGTTTTCTGCAAAATGACAGCTAGAATCTGATTGGTTGCTATAGGCAACATCCCCACTTTTTCAAACCCGCAGCTTAGTAAATCTAGCCCCTAGTCTCAATTTTTTTTACAGTGCATTTTAATTTTGACGTTTTTTAAATTTGTTCATTACTGTTTAATGTGCATTTGACTATAGTCAGAGAAATGTTTTATTATCACTCAATCCCTGAGTGTCTGATGGCTACAGGCTATTCTATGCCACCCAGTTTTCAAGCCTTTTGCTCATTATCATCACTTGAGTGGAGAGGTCTCTGCCAGCCTCATCTCCTCCTGCTGCAAACATTTCACTGATCTGACTAATAAAAAGGGTAATCAGCAACACGGAGGAAATGAAGACTGAATCCAATAATGTGCTCAGACCCTAATCAGATGTTAAAAATCACCCATGACAAACTGTAACCACAAGTTCCCAGCAGCATCATTGTCTTAATCTGCAGCATGTGCGGTCCACAGTCAAACTGGACTGGCAGTAGAGACGGGTGAATCGACTTAGCTAATTATAAAACTCGTAACGCTAATTGATTTAATAATTGTTCCAGATTCGCCAAACATTTACAGAATAAATAATGTCCACTGGAGAATCAGTTTTATAGAAGCCAATCAGCAATCATCAATACATATCACATGCCTATAGCCTTATTAAAGGAGCTTACAGCCCTAACTAGGGCTGTGCGATAAGGGCGACAGCCAAGGGCACAACGATGAACGGGGTTGTCGTTTATGAATATTTTGGGTTCATTAGGGTAAAATTGAGGTCTAGATGGCCAGAATTTTTATTTCTCACCCCAGGCGCTAAAATTTTAAGTTACAACTCTGGCCCTAATTCTTCATGGATTGTACTGGGGGAAAACCTCTATGTTCTCTGTGATTGCGACTATTTGAAGTCCTGACTATTGTACATCTGTGCTCAAACGGCATTTGCTACATAGCTCTGTAAACAGTAATATAACATTGCTAGTCTTATTTATCTTTTTGTCTTTATTTCTTGCATATTCTTTGCCTGATTCATTAAGGAGAGTAAATGCCCATATTTTGTTTCACTCTGTGAATGTCATGGCCAAAAGTTTTGAGAATGACACAAATATTATTTTTCACAAAGTCTGCTGCCTCAGTTTTTATGATGACAATTTGCATATGCTCCAGAATGTCATGAAGAGTGATCAGATGAATTGCAATTAATTTCAAAGTCCCTCTTTGCCATGACAATGAGCTTTATCCCAATGCATTTCAGACCTGCTACAAAAGAACCAGCTGACATCAGGTCAGTGATTCTCTTGTTAACACAGGTGAGAGTGTTGATGAGGACAAGGCTGAAGATCACTCTGTTATGCTGATTGAGTTAGAATAAAAGACTTGAAGCTTTAAAAGGAGAGTGGTACTTGCAATCATTGTTCTTCCTCTGTTAACCATGGTTTTCTGCAAGGAAATATGTGCTGTCATCATTGCTTTGCACAAAAATGGTTACACAGGCAAGGATATTGCTGCTAGTAAGATTGCCCCTAATTCAACCATTTATCGGATCATCAAAAACTTCAAGGAGAGAGGTTCAATAGTTGTGAAGAAGGCTTCAGGGCGCCCAAGAATGTCCAGCAAGCACCAGGACCGTCTCCTAAAGTTGATTCAGCTGCGGGATCGGGGCACCACCAGTGCAGAGCTTGCTCAGGAATGGCAGCAGGCAGGTGTGAGTGCATGTACATGCACAGTGAGGCGAAGACTTTTGGAGGATGGCCTGGTGTCAAGAAGGCCAGCAAAAAAGCCACTTCTCTTCAGGAAAATCATCAGGGATAGAATGATATTCTTCAAAAGGTACAGGGATTGGATTGCTGAGGACTGGGGTAAAGTCATTTTCTCTGATGAATCCCCTTTCAGATTGTTTGAGGCATCTGGAAAAAAGCCTGCCTGGAGAAGGAAAGGTGAGCGCTAACATCAGTCCTATGTCATGCCAACAGTAAAGCATCCTGAGACCATTCATGTGTGGGGATGCTTCTCAGCCAAGGGAGTGGGCTCACTCACATTTTTTCCTAAGAACACAGCCATGAATAAAGAATGGTACCAAAACATCCTCCAAGAGAAACTTCTCCCAACCATCCAAAAGCAGTTTGGTGACAATCAATGCCTTTTCCAGCATGATGGAGCACCTTGTCATAACTTAGTGGCTCGGGGATCAAAACATCCAAATTGTGGGTCCATGGCCAGGAAACTCTCCAGATCTTAATCCCATTAAGAACTTGTTGTCAATTCTCAAGAGGCAGGTGGACAAACAAAAACCCACAAATTCTGACAAACTCCAAGCATTGATTCGGCAAATGTGGGCGGCCTTTAATCAGTAAGTGGCCCAGAAGTTGATTGTCAGCATGCCAGGGCGAATTGCAGAGGTCTTTAAAAAGAGGGGTCAACACTGCAAATATTGACTCTTTGCATAAACTTAATGTAATTGTCAATAAAAGCCTTTGAAATGCTTGTAACTTTACTTCAGTATACCATAGCAACATCTGACAGAAAGGTCTAAAAACACTGAAGCAGCAAACTTTGTGAAAACCAATACTTGTGTCATTCTCAAAACTTTTGGCCATTATTATAGTATGCCAAAGAACGCAATTCATGTTCACACATAAAGGATACATCCAACATCTTACGATTTCATTTATTAAAGGGAAGTGGAAAGGGTGTATGCCCACAGTCAATGTAAAGTAATGGTGTGCCAGGCTTGAGCACACATAGCAGCGCACAAATCAAGCTTTGGGCATCTCTCAGCAACGTGTCTATCAGTCGTATCACTCGCATCAGCTACAGGTCGGACGTAAGTGCCGAGTGATAGTGATGCCGGTCGCATATGCATGAACATGTGTTCACAATCAAGAACAACTGTAAAAATGCAATTTTATGTAAAGTAGGCATTAATAACATCATGATAAATGTATTTTTGGGCAGCAAAAATTTAAATAAAAAGTTGTCGTTAATGACTATATTATTAAGAAGTGATAATCATCATCATCATTTATTTATATAGCGCCAGCAAATTCCATAGCACTTTACAATTGGGAACAAACATTAATAAAACAATACTGGGTAACACATACAGAGAGGTAAGAGGACCCTGCTCACAAGCTTACAATCTATGGGACAATGGGAGTTTGAAACACAAGGGCATGTGCTACATCATATTGCACACTGGACCAGCTGGAATGCAAAGGTAAAAGTACTGAGTGTGCTGTGTGTGTGGTAATGTTGGTCAGAGGGTTGTTGTCTTGTGTTAGCTGTGTAGAGGGTGGTAATAGGGGAGATTAAGAAGGTGGTTGAGGAATATCATAAGTTTGTCTAAAGAGGTGGGTTTTCAGAGAACGCTTGAAGGTTTGGAGACTAGAGAAAAGTCTAATAATAATTGAATATTTATTTTATGTGCATTTTGGTGGTACTTTATAATGAACATATGTATTGTACGTATCCAGCAGTGTTTCTGTGTCAATACGGCAAGTACTGCATATGCAGAGCGTACCTAGACTCGTATTCAACAAGAGACAATTCTTGAGATCCGTTTGCAGCTGAAAACGAATGTGCATATGCATGATATACGTATATCTGCTGTTAATACACAGACAAATAATTTCGATATCAACTTTTTTCTTGTGTGCAGGTGCATTTTAACAAACTGCACCGGTGCCCAGCAAAAAAAAATCAGCATGGAGGGTGCAGTATTAAACAGGGGGGGGGGGGGGCAGGTTAAGGGGAGCAAAAGCAGCATGGAGGGCACAGTGTGAAACAGGGGATGGGGAGCAAAAGCAGCATGCAGGGCACAGTGTAAAACAAAAGAGACAGGTGAAGGGGAGCAAAATTAGCATGGACAACACAGTGTGAGACAGGGGAGACGGATGAAGGGTAGCAAAATTAGCATGGAGGCCACAGTGTCAAGCATCAGAAAGAAAGCATTAAACTTTATTTTGTTTTTTTCTAAATAATAAACCTTACAAATTGCAAATAAGATGTTTTCTTTTTCTTACAATTGGGGTTTTGATTTCTACATTCCTGAACTAGAGACTTTAAGATGTTACACTGCAAAAACAAATGTTCTACCATAATTGTTTTCATTATTTTTTTTTAGCAAACCCTTTTTAACTTTTGTTGACTTGAATTTAAAGTTTTATATTATTGCATTTGCTAGATTTAAAGACCAATTAATGTGCAATTTCAGTACAGTAAGGACATTCAGATGCCCCTTTGCTTGGCTTCTTATTTGGGGTTTCATGTATCTTTAAAAATATAATAGTAAATTATGATAGTGATCTGCAAAGGAAGGGGCCAATTTATCAACCTCGGAAGAGGGAAAAATCTGCAATTTTCGTGGGGTTAACGCATTAATTATTAGGAAGGATATTTATCATGATAGGACTGCACCAGATATCTCTGATATCTTTTGTGGTTCCAGCCTCATTGCTCACAAATCCAGTCCCCATAGGTGTCTATTTGTACTGCTATTAGGCACTATTTATACATTATTCTGAGAATAACCTGACAGCTGACGCCATCTGAAGACGGCATCAGCCACTGTAGTTTATATGAAGAGCATCGCAGCAAAGGGATCTTCAGATCCCTCCTCGGCAGGCTTCATGCTTGCCCCCTGCCATTCTGCCTGGCCATAGGAACCTATACGTAAACATATCACAATTTCCATCGCTTTACTATAAGCTATTCCCCAGGACAGGCTCCTATCAGTCCCAACTGAATAATGTTAATAATCAGACATGTTATATAATTTTTTTATCAGTGCGATAAGAAATGATAATTAACATGAGAAAAATACGATGGGTCATAAAGAGACACCTAAGAATGAACATTTATTCTCAGATGGAATTTGATGACGATATAAACTTATCACCAAGCTTTGAGCCTAAATCTGGCAACATGACTAAGTGCATCGCACAGGAATATTAGTGATACTAGTGCTAGTGGTAAGAAAACAAAAAACAAGCGCTGATAAATCCTCATCAGAATCCAGCTCATATAGAATTATAAGAAAAAACACGGTTGGGCACAAGTCAAAGCAATCTGTGTTTACAGTTTCTGGGGACACCTCATAAAATGAAATTACATTAGACAACCATTTTTTTTTAAGAAACAGCGTTCAAAGTAGTATCAAGCGGTCAAGATAAAGATGAAACAGCCACCAAATAGATTCAGCTGCCATTCAGCTGGCACATGAGAATTGTATACAATATACCCACCCATCAATCACAGTATACAAATCAATACCAAACAGATTCACAATCACCAGCAACTTCAGAAACAAACATCAAGAATATAAAAGACCAGTCACCATTGTTAGCCAAAAACCAGCAGTTTAAACATAGGAGTTTGATACATGAGGTTAAGTACCAAATTGTGCATATTGGTCCAGCCAGATTGCAATGAGAAAAGTGCTTAGTGCAGTAAAAATGGTGCCCCCTTCTCAAATGAATAAGTATTCAATGTTCTACAAAGAAAATGTTGGCAGCCGGGTGATATTAAGAAGTAGCCGGGCAGGGGCAGTCTTAATACTTTGCAATAATATTGAGAAATGTTGGCGGTTATTGCCCACACCTGCTAGGACTGGTCAGACTGGTGGTCAGTGGTGTAACACACACTGCTGGCTGCAGTGCTCACATAGTGCCTGTTCTAATAGGAGAAACATTAATTTGTTCTATTATAATTGGACTCTGTTGGGCTCCAAGAACCTGTTGACAAGTAAAAACTTCTGGGTGGAGCACCCGGGTAATTGGTGCTGGGGAGAACACTGAGTTTTGCCCTCGTCATATGTAATATATGCCCAGTTAGTAATCAAATAATATTGCCCCCTTAAAATAATGAACAATAATTTTGGCCCTAATATAGTTATAATTTAATTTTGCTCCATAAGTTTCCAGCGGGTTTCTATTAGTTCCTCCTTTCATACATCTGCAGTTATTGAAGCAAGCAGCAATTTTAAAGAAACACAGATTTCCCCCTAAGTGGTTTCTGTTTTACTCTGAATTTCTATTTTCTTTGCTACACTTGAATATATCTACTTTAGAGAGTCTTTGTAAACATTTTACAAATACTAACAGGGGCAGAACACAACATTGCTGGGCCCCCATAACAAACTTTCACTGCACCTGCGCTTACTTACAAGAGCAGAGTAGCGTCCTTGGGAGACTGGCCCAGACAGCAGTGGTGGAAGATTTATCCCCCCTTCCCAGCAATAGTTTCTCTGGCGAGATATTGTGGGTATTTTATGCGAATGGTTCTCTATTGATGGGTACCGTTATGTTTTGAAGTTATTAATAAATTGATTTATGAAATATATAAAAGCAATTTGTATATTTGTGATATCATTTTATGAATTGTTGTTTTATACTTATTTATTTTTTTATATTTTATATTAATTTATATAAACTTAAATGTAACACTGTGAATTTTTCTTTTTGTTTGGTACATATGATGGGAGAGAATTCGTTGCTTAAGTAAAAGCCAATAATCTGACACAGATGAATGACATACGGAAAACAAAAAAAAACATCATTAAAGTTAATTTTGCAGACGTGAAAGCATGTAAAACATATGCTATTTTGTTCATTTATTAATTTAGTTAGTCACAGCTGGAATGCATCAAATTCACTCACTCTTCAAATATTCCTAGTTTCACTTAGTTAGATGCTTTGTTCTAAGTCTATTATTTCATGTGGTGCTGAGCATAAGCTGCAAAGAAATGTCAGCTTCTCTTGTTCCTTATATTGATTGTTGTTCTACAGGTGTCTGACAAATGGAAAATAGAGGAAAAGAAAGGAAAGTTTTTCAAGTGACAAATTTGTGCTTCGCTAACATCTTAACTGTTTATAACTCCGTCACTTAATACTGAATATTCCAAAATCAAATTATTCATTTAAGAGGCCTCAGAATGTAAGAATGAGTTGCTATGGCTACTGAGAAGGTAACAAAAGGAATGTTTACTATGTCCATCTCAGTGTCACACAGTGGTGGAACTGTCATTGGAGTGTCGGGGTCCCCGGTTCCCTTCTCCTCGCCTCCCTGCGGCGGGGCACACAGCTCGCTAGTTCCGCCTCTTGTTCCACAGACTGTACTATTGGCTATATTAATAAAATACTTTCTGTTTTGAAAAACATCCCGCAATTCCTAAAATGTGTCTGTCTGAATTTCCTATGAAACATGTACTACCTTTTTTGTCCTGTAGAGGTGGCTGCAGAGCTGTAATGCACCACATCTCATATGTGTAAAAAAAAAGAAAATAAAAATTGGTAAAATGATAAAACAGGGGGTACCCGGTCGCTCCTGTAAATCTGTCACACTATGCTTTTGTCTATGTGGTGTTTCCACTAAGCCATATAACATTTTGCTTACTCAGCTCATCAATTCACACATTTTATATAGATGTTTATCACACTTTCACATTGACGATCAGTCTAAGCAAATGAACTGCATGTGACCGTGATGCGACAATTCAACATTTACGATTTTGGTACCTGATAAAATGAAATAGGATATAATATTGAATAATAGTTCCATTATTGACTGACTTAATCTTGCTAGGCTTTGCCACTTAGCTTTAGAGGCCTCTACTCAATTTTGATTGGGATTGGAGTTTTTGTTTTTTTTTAAATGTCAAGTCCCCGTCACCCCCAAGGTTTCTGATTGGCTGCCTGACACAATAGAGGTCCTACTATAGCTGTGTTTGACTCAGTTGCCTGTCTGTGCTGGTATGGTCTACCCATTCATTAAAGATTCTTTACCAAATTACTATCAGTTAACCCTTTTGCTGCCAGGGATTGCAAAAATTCTGTATCTCACCGGCCTGGACATTTAAAAAAGTGTGAGTGCTAAGAACAATAAATCAAGTAGTAGAATACATTTTGAAAATGTAAACTTATTGCAGTACATTAATACCCGGTACAATGCGTGCAGCTTCCAAAACACATATGAACAGCACATTTCTCAATTTGAATCATTTTTTCCATGCTAAATATTCACAAAAATGACCAATGTGAAATAAATCAACAAATGCAATAAAAAAAGAATTGTTTTACCACCAAACTCATAAATGTTATTTAAACTACACACTTTGAGAATTCGAAAGTGATCTTAACATTTTCTAATTGAAACTACAAAACTGATATATTAGGCTGAAAATCTGTACTTGAAAAAAACTGACAAAAACATTTTTTATGGTGGAATATCATATACAAATCCACAGACAATACAATGATAGTGCTTGATAAAGTTTATATCACAGTGGCAGAGCTCAGCAGTTGAAGAGTCACATATAAATGGATGGAAATAGAGAGAGTATAAGGACATAAGTGAAAAGGAGAGACTGGGAGATATGTCACAAAGGGGCAGTGTAGGGTGGATCTACAGTCCAGCGCCCCAGAACATCTTAATACACCACTGGCATGGACTGCATTGCTTGTCTGTCATTAATGACATTTAGCATGCAATAAAAGCAACAAATGAATCTGCAGGATCAGGATTCACTTGCTTCTTCATCATCATCATCATCATCATCATTTATTTATATAGCGCCACTAATTCCACAGCGCTGTACAGAGAACTCACTCAAATCAGTCCCTGCCCCATTGGGGCTTACAGTCTAAATTCCCTAACACACACACATACATACACACACAGACTAGTGTCAATTTGTTAGCAGCCAATTAACCTACCAGTATGTTTCTGGAGTGTGGGAGGAAACCGGAGCACCCGGAGGAAACCCACGCAAACACGGGGAGAACATACAAACCCCACACAGATAAGGCCATGATCGGGAATTGAACTCATGACCCCAGTGCTGTGAGGCAGAAGTGCTAACCACTACGCCACTGTTTTGCCCCTGATTAAGGCTTAGCATGAGTGGATTTTAGTGCAGATAAATAGAGATGCCCAAATACAGAACCTGGGAATTACACGTCTGCTTTTTATATAGTGTACCCTGCCCTGTGGAGACCCTGCTCCTTTCCATATCAAACCCTAAGTCTGCAGCTTGTAGTATGACTCCTGTCCACTCCCCACATCATGACACTGCCATGTCAGATGCAACCATTCACTTATCACAAACATAATTCCAACAGTGGACAGGTCACCTCCAACAAGATCAACCCGCTGACTGAAATTCTCTGTGCTGTTGGAATGTTTCTGATGATATGATTAGCAAAATGTTGTTCTATCCCAACCTGTTTCACAGGTGAAACACACAGCAGATGAGCAGGAGATGAAGATTGCAAACAATAAGGTGCTAGATGCCAATCAAATGCCACTAATGTACTTAAAGTCAAAACCTCATTTGTTAATGTAAGGTAACTATTTAAAAATGTTTTTACACAGTCATCTAATTGTTTTTGAAATGTGTACTATGTCATTTTACTTTATGATGGTCATAAATTGGAGATAAATCTGTAGATCTCTCTTGGACGGAAACAGCATTATCACATCAAAGAATGTTTAATGTGGTCAGATCAATTAACTGTGTACGCATTCAATGATGTTATGACGTTTATAGTTATTTATCTATCACCTTTTTACCTAGCTATGTTTTTAAGGTAAATCATTGAAATGCCTAATCGATAATTACATTTTCTTATCTACAAATTACAATTTTATAATGCTTAACAAGGAGTTTTGATCCATCAGGAAACTTGTGAATTGGCAACCTGTCTCTGAAGTTAAGCATATTAAAGTTTCAAACTCTTGCTGTTTGCTTAACAAAATGGGGATTTATTTTGGAATGGTCATCCTTTACTAAATTTGGATTTGGAATTTGAGACCCATCCGAAACATAAATAGAAAATGTTAAATAATTCTGTAAATTGTACATACCAAATATTTGCACTTACTAAAATTTAAATATAAATATTATGATAATCCTGTTCATTCTGAAGCCACATTTGCTACCTACATACAGAGTCACTGAGAGGGGTTGGTTTACTCCGGCCCAAGACTCCCCTGGCAGCCTGGGGTGTGGTAACTTTGGTGAGGGTTAACGGACTCCACAAGCAGATCATATTGGATAGGGTTGATAAAGCCAGAAATTCTGTGCTTTACCAAATGTTTATGATCAACAGTGGCAATTTCTACATAACTCGATCTATTTAATTAAATTGTACCTGGTCACAAGCTGATCGGCGATAATGCTCATATTAGCCAAAGACCATTTTTACAATGTTATATAAACTTTTATAATTTTAAATTTAAAGCAACGCACAGCCTTCCTGCAGGGAATGCATTTTGCAAATCACTATCCAAGAAGCCTGATTTTCCAGTCTAGCTGAAAGGATGTGATCACCTAAATGGTCTTATATCCTACCTTAACCGCTTGCAGATTGTCACGTTCTTGGAGCCCTCCTATACACAGGACAGCCAGCACTGGCTTCCCTGCCATGCCCCCCCCCCCCCCCCCACAGGGAGAAAGTGTTGTTTTCTTCTTTTGGGGGCAATTGACACTGATGTGCCCCACTTCATCATAATTTAAAGGTGCTGCAACAGCTGGTTTAGTTGATGGGGAATTCAGGGATGATACTTCAGTTTGCCTCTCTTTCTGTGTTGTTTGCCCTGGTGCTCCCCAACTCTTCTTCGTCACAGGAGCCCTGGTAGCTGTGTACTTGTCAGCCAGGCTGGCAGCCTCTTTCAATGATTTAGGTTCACGATCCACAACCCATTCCTTCACCTCAGCTGGGCACAGTGCGAGGAACTGGTACTGGAAAATGAGATCCTGGAGGAGAGGAGTACACTTTGAGAGAGATGGCACACCTCTGACCTAGGTACAGGTCTCCTCTTAGAAAAAGCACAATTTCACTAGGTAAGGCAGCTGATTTAAACCTTTCTCACATAGCTCTCACCCCCACCTTTGGTGGTTAACTGTCCATCCCTGAAATATGTCTGGCATCTCAGAGGACATAATTCTCACCTTTGCTTATTATACACAAACTCCTCAGAGATGCTTATCTGTCCCTGGGCCTGGCTAATTTCAAAAGACTCTTTGTCAATTGCACAGGTTACCTAGGTCAGTCAGCAAAGCACACTTTGAAAGGTTACATACAATATACACATTGTCATACATGAATATTAAGGGAAAATAGCAATAATACATAATCGTCACAGTACACTTACTTTTTTTTTGCATTTTTAATACTCTTTGGTTTTATAAATTAATATCCATTTATGAAATCAAGCAAATAAGTGTGTATGTTGAAGCATATATCATTAATGCACAATACGAATAATTGTACAAGTTGATAATCAGAAAAATAAGGGCATGTCCAAAGATAAAAAAAATTCCAGGGACAAATCTTTAAATTCCTGGATTGCCACTGGAAAGTAGGCATAGTTGTCAACTAAGAAAAAACTTAGAATGGATGAGTGGTCATTCAGAAGCCACATTTACTATTTACAAAGATGGGGCATCAAGCAGGGGCAGACCTAGACTTTTCTTTTGCATAGCCTTGTCCCTTCTGCGCTCTGATTGGTTGGTCCTGTTTGGCCCCACCCAATTTCCCCCAATGGTCGGACCTCTCCACTGCAATTTAATGTAATGAAGATTGCTGCTGGGGATATCTGGATCCGCCAGTGGCATCAAGGGGGTGCATCAAAATTACCCTTGCCAGGGACTCCTTTGCTGATGACTATGATGGGAGCTAATGGGTCTCTAGCTTTATTGCCGTGCTGTAGGCAGGGGAAAGTGACTGTGTGGACTAATAGCTTCCTATTGGTCCTCATGATGCCATGCAGCATCATGAGGACAAATGCAGCATCATGAGGTTGCATGCAATCACTCTTCCATAGACTGATCCAAAAACACAGACATCCTGGGGACCGAAAATGCTTATGTATGCTTGCATATCCTGCCCATTTCTCACTAATAACGTTCTGCTTTGCCAGGCAGCAGAACAGGCAGCAGAACAGGTAAACAGTAGCCGTAATGTAATAACGCTGTAGTTCAGAGCTGAGTGCTATGTTAGGTTGATTTAGAAAATAAACCAGTTTCAACCATCAATGTGGCTAATAAGTATCTTGTTGATGGTCAAACCTTATCATCATCATCATCATCATCATTTATTTATATAGCGCCAACATATTCTTTAGCACTTTCCAATTGGGGACAAACACAGTAAAGTAATAAACAAACTGGGTAAAACAGACAAAGAGGTGAGAAGGCCCTGCTCGCAAGCTTACAATCTATGGGACAATGGGAGTTTGATTCATGAGGTTAAGTCTACATTTTGCACTTCGGTCCAGCCAGACTGCAAAAGTAAAAAGTGATTTGTTAGCTAAATTATCCCGTCACACAGGAATGTTGGTCAGGGGGTTGTTGTCTTGTTTGAATTGTGTAACGGGTGGTAATAGGATAATCTAGTGTGGTTAAGAGGGTGATTGAGGAATTATAAGCGTGTCTGAAGAGGTGTGTTTTCAGAGATCGCCTGAATGTTTGTAGACCAGAGGAGAGTCTTATTGTGCGAGGGAGTGAATTCTATAGAGTGGGTGTAGTCCGAAAAAAGTCCTGTTACCGGGAATGGAAGGATGTAATGAGGGTGGATGAGACACGCAGATCTTGTGCAGAATGAAGTTGCCGAGTTGGGAGATTTTGAGACAAGAGAGGAGATGTATGTTGATGCAGCTTTGTTGATGGCCTTGTAAGTTAGAAAAAGTATTTAATATTGGATTCGGTAGAAAACAGGCAGCCAGTGTAGAGACATACAGAGTGATTCAGCAGAGAAATAACAATTTGCAAGGAAAATCAATCTAGCCGCTGCATGCAAAATAGATTGTAGGGGTTTGAGTCTGTTTTGGGGAAGACCAGTAAGGAGGGAATTGCAATAGTCAATGCGGTAGATGATAAGTGCATGAATTAAGGTTTTACAGCGTCTTGAGTCGATGTGGGAGAGAAAGGATAGTCAAAGATCACACCTAGGCAGCGAGCTTGAGAGGTGGAGTTTAAGGTCATGTTATCAACAGAGATAAAAATGTCAGGTATGCTCTTGTTGGTGGGTGGCAATATTATTAACTCTGTTATAGAAAGATTGAGTTTGAGTTGGCGAGAAGACATCCAAGATGAAATGGCAGAAAGACAGTCAGTTACACGGGATAACACAGATGTTGAGAGATCAGGAGAGGATAGATAAATTTCGGGATCATCCGCATAGAGATGATACTGAAATCCAAAGGAGCTTATTAGATATCCAAGAGAATCGGTACAGATAGAGAACAGCAGAGGACCTAGCACTGAGCCTTGTGGTACTCCAACTGATAAAGGAAGCGGAGCAGAGGTGGATCCAGAGAAATTAACACTAAACAGCGATAAGAAATGTTGGATGAGCACCAGGATAGAACAGTGTCCTGAAGACCAAGGGATTTTTGCGTTTGTATGAGAAGAGAGTGGTCAACGGTGTCAAATACAGCAGAGCGATACAGGAGAATTAGGAGAGAGAAATGGTGTTTAGTTTTAGCAGTGATCAGATCATTGACAACCTTAGTCAATGCAGTCTCTGTGGAGCGTTGAGAACGAAAGCCAGACTGAATAGGATCCCATGGGTTGTTTCCAGAAAGGAAGCGATGTGAGTGTAGGCAAGTCTCTCTAGAAGCTTGGAGGGGCATCGGAGCTGAGAGATGGGACTGTAATTTGAGAGAGAGTTTGCATCAGAATTTAGTTTTTTCAGAATAGGAGTGATCACTGCGTGTTTGTATAGTGATGGAAAGATACCAGTAGAGAGTGAGAGATTACAGATTTTAGTTAGAGGTGGAATGAGCACAGGAGACAGGGATATACCAATTTGTGAGGGAATAGGATCAAGAGGACAGGAGGTAGAGTAGGAAGATAAGAAGAGAGTAAATATTTCATCTTCATTTGTGGGTTCAAATGAAGAGAGTGTGTCTGAGGGTGGTGGGAAGGAATTGAGCTGATTGCTTGTCAAGGAAGAGGGTACCATTTCAAGTCTGATCTTATCAATCTTTTCCTTGAAGTAGGAAGAAAGATCCTGGGCTCTAATAGAGGATGGAGGGTTTGGGATAAGAGGATTGAGAAGAGATTTAAATGTGTTAAAAAGGCATTTGTGGTTAGAAGCCTGAGCATAGATGAGAGATTGGAAGTATGTTTGTTTTGCAATATCCAGAGCATTTCGATAGCAGCAGCAGATAGAAGTTTATGTGAAGAAGTCATCAGAGGTACGAGATCTGCTTTACTTGAAAGTTTTTGGAAGATTTCACGTTGCTGTAGTGTGCCACAGCTGACCTCGAAGTCGACATCTAGTATGAAGAGTCGCTGGAGCCACTTGATCAAGGGCTGTTGCTAAGGTTTGGTGAAAATGAGGTACTGCCATCTCAGGGGAGGAGAATGTAGAGATAGAGGAGAGAAGATATTGGAGAGCATTGGAAAACTGTTAATAGAGTTAAGATTTCTGCAGGTATGAGGAGGCTTGGTGGAGTTAGACAGTAGAGAGGTTAGAACAGTGGGGGTGAACGTGTAGCTGATAAAGTGATGATCCGAGAGGGGGAAGGGTGTGTTAAGGAAATTAGAAACTGAGCATAGTCTAGAGAAAACAAGATCAAGGCAATGGTCAACCTGATGACTAGATGATTCAAACCACTGGGAAAGGTCAAGTGAGGAGGTTAGAGAGAGTAGTTTGGAAGCAGCTTTGGAAGGTGGGTTATCAATGGGGATGTTGAAATCAGGATGAGGGTGAGTTTGTCTGAAGAGAAGAAGTCAGGGAGCCACGCAGAGAATAAATTGTTGGTGTGCTTGTTGGTGTGCTCCAGGGGCGGAGATAGATCACCGCAACACGTATAGAGAATGGATTAAAAATGCGAATAGCATGTACTTCAAAAGATGTGAACGTGAGTGATGGGACATTTGGTAGAACTGGGAATGTGCACTCTGGGGAGAGAAGTAGTCCAACCCCACCTCCTTGTCTGCCTTCAGGTAGTATTTTGATGTATGTGTGTGTGGATAGTGTGGGGGACCTGGATTAGGTGATATATCACCGGCTAACAGAAGCAGAGAGAGAAAAAGATAGGTAAGGCGATTGTAACATGTGTGACCTTTTATTTTCTGGTGACATAGGAGGAGGCTGTGCACGTTAGAGATAATAAATAGGACAAAAGTTCATGGGTGTTAAATAGAGGTAAGTGGAGTAATGAAGGTGCAATGTGGACAAATGTTTGTGTTGATGGAGTGGTGAAAGATGATACAGTCCTATAGATAATGTCATGAAAGGAGACCAAGAAAACCTTAGATGCATGTGTTCGCTATGTGCTATTTCCTTCACTGGTTAAAAACTTTTTGCCGTAAGTTTCCACTGCATAAGGCTGTTTTTCTTCTGAGACTCCATGAATTTATGGCTGTTCAGTATGCTAAGTGCCAAGCTTTCATTGAGTACCAGATCCCAGAGATATGTCGAGGAAACATTTCGCATGGTACATGGCCACCCAGTCACAGTGGCGGATCCAGGCGGTGGCGATCAGGACAATCGCCCCCCCTAGCAGGGACTTGTTGTCGACGGCTGCACAGTATGCGCAGGTACGCTCGGCAGTGACAGTGTGCTACCAGGCTGCTCTGATTGTGTTTTAAACACAATCAGAGTAGCGGGACAGCGCACTGTCACTGCCGAGCGGACCTGCACATACTGTGCAGCCGTCGGCAGCTTTAGATGGCAGAAAGGGGGCGGGGCCTAAATAGCCCCCCCTAAATCGCCCCGGGTATAGCAATTTTCTAGATCCGCCCCTGCCCAGTCACTGCTGATGTTTGGACTCCACGACTTTAATGCTTTCATTAGCATTTTTCACCGCTTATTGTCTGAGAGGTAAATTATTTGCAGTGGAGGACTAAGAAAGATGAAGAATTCCCCCAGGCTTTTGCTAGAATCATTTCTTATGTAACTCAGTGGAATTAGGATTCCAAGACCATGTACTGTTGTAAGCAGCTGCAGAGTCAATTATGCTGGTACCAATGGGAGATAGCAGGAAAAGCATTGCATTCGGTATGTAAAATGCACACACATTCACACACACACACAGACACACAGACACACACACACACACACACACACACACACACAGTTTTACAGACAGGTAGGTCTCCGCAGGATTTTGTGTTTGACAGCACAATCTGAAATAATCTCAGATAATATTGAGCTGTTGTCAGATTAAACTGTGGGATAGCAGTAACTTACAGTTTCTACTAACATGGCAAGACTGAAGATTATAATGTCAAATAGTTCCAAAACACTATCTGGAGCTGAAATATCTTTAATACACATTGTCAAGATTATGTATCAGATATGAAATGCTGTTGTAAGAGATCATAATAAAGCTAAAGTTATCTCTACATTACAAATGCCAAAAAAAACACTTCAAAGGAAAGACGCCGATGGTTAATATAAAGAACATTTGCATATACTACAACATATATAATTTATATAGATATTTGTGGGGTCATTTATAAATCTCTGACATGGAAAACTGCAGCGCAAATGTGTTTTTGCGATTTTGTGCTCCTACTTGTGCACAATTGCAGTCTGACAGAGAAGTGCCTGGATTTCTGAATCAGTATGGTGATGTCTTCAGGACTAGAAATGTGTGCACTGGCCCATCTGGGGAAGTTGAGAGGATTGGGGGCATTCCTTGTTAAATTTAGATTAGGGCGCAAGAGTGCGTTAATTTTTTTTACTGAGGATTTCAAAAAAATGTGGAGATGATGCCTACAGCAACCAATCAGATTCTAGCTGTCATTTATTTATTTAGTACATTCAACAAAATGACAACTGGAATCTGATTGGCTGCTATAGGCAACATCTCCACTTTTTCAAACATGCAGTTTAGTAAATATGCCCCCTTATCTTAATACTAAATAGGATGCTAGTTCTTAAGCTGGGTACACACTACACTATTTTCGTCCAATAATCGGCTCAAACAGCCGACATACGACAGCTCGTTCAAAAGTCGGGTCAGTGTGTGCAGTGACACGATGGTTGAAGGTCTGCCCAAATGGACGATTATCGCCTCATTTGGTTGGTCGTACCATTTAATATTTTCGTTCCAATCTCGTTTCCGCTGTGTAGTGTGTATAAACTTCCCGACCGATCCACAACAGTGAGTACAAAATTACAGTCATTGCTCAGGACAACATGGCTGTAAAAAGTCGCTAAAGGGACGTCCGCTCTTCCCTTTATCGTCCTAAACAAGGCTAGTGTGTATGCAGTCCATGGACTGAGCGATCGGACCATTGATCGCATGTAAAATCGATCGGTATAAAAAGTTGGTCGAAATTTCTGTAGTGTGTACCCAGCTTTACTTTGAGTAGATTAGAACATCAACTTTTAGGAACACCCTGCTATAATTTTGCAAATTGTTATAAATCTTTTTTATCATGATTTTGTAATACATTTTTAGATACTGTATAAAATTGGGACGTATACTCAAACTGCTCATTTTTGTAGAGTTGAATATTTACTTATTTATAAGCAATTATTTTGAAATCTAATTTATGTAAATCTATGCCTATGACTTAAATATACATTAGCCAAAATGCACCCTGCTCTTTCACCATGTCTAAGCTTTTAATATTTAAGGTTAATTTTTTAAACCTTACATGGGACTTTCTCAAATGTTTATTGGGATAGCCCTCTACTTAGAGAAGACCTTCATTTCAGTGACATCACAGCATTTGATTGTCTCTTCATTTTTCAGCATGTAAAGCACACAGGGCCTGAGACAGATTTGGAAGCAACATCATGCACAGTGTTCGCTGCTGGAACAAAATAGTTGCTTTTACTCTCTTTTTGCCCTCTCTCCCTCAGTTGTTATTGAGTGCTGACTCCAATTTCATCCCACCATTTAGAAATAACCTTGCAGAAATAAAAGAACAATGCATCACCATTCATCATCATCATAATCATCAGTTATTTATATAGCTCCACTAATTCCGCAGCGCTGTACAGAGAACTCACTCACATCACTCCCTGCCCCACTGGAGCTTACAGTCTAAATTCCCTAACACACACACACACACACACACACACACACACACACAGACAGAGAGACAATTTGAAAATCATTGCTAGTAAGCAAGTTATTAAACACTGGAGATTACTTGTACAAACCACCAATCAGACATCTTCTTTAATTTTCTAGCTTGCACTTGGTTGCTATAGAATACTTCTGCACTCTTCATTCTTCATTCATAAGTACCCCCAACTGTGTATATATTCAAACAAGACACACACCTACAATGACACAATAATGAATTGAAGTAAAATGTCATTTGCTGTTTAAAACATGTGACATTTGACGGTTGCAGAATGTGGACGTTGCTACGTACAGAAGCAGTGCATTTTTGGCACCGTTTGACCAGAGTCATGAATTACCACTGTTATGATGTATTACATGACAAGAGTTATGTAATGTGTGTAAGGCTCTCACAGGACACTTGCTGTTTGGCCTTCAGTGTGTAAATAATGGTACCACGCTGACAGCAGCTCGATAAAAAGAGGAATTCTAATTACAGGGCTTTATAAGATGTTTTAAAATACAAAAGGTATTTCATCCTCTAAGATGATAGAAATGTAGCTAATGACCCATAATGAATGTGTTAGAGTAGTTGAAAAGAGGCTGCCCTGGGACAGGTTACAACAAACCTACCTATTAATTAACAGTTCCATATCTGAAGGCTAGAAAATCATCATCTGCTTAAAGTGCACCTATCCCATAAAAAAATAATAGCATGCTATTTTTTTTATTACATATTGAAACGTTTTCTGTAATATACCTAACATATCATATGAGTTTCACTAACAGTTTTATGCTTCCCATCTGTACTCCAGAGTACAGTGCTATGTTTAATAATAATTAGCTAGGCTGGTAATATATATCCATTTTAAACTATCTGTTCTACTTCAGCCTCCTTGACCACCATAACGGAGAATGATCCACACAAGCTTTGTGGCCATGAATCCCAGTCTTGTTCCTTAACAAACCTAGACAATCCCCTTACCAATCCTGGTCTGGGCAGGGGAATTCTCCAAGATTAGAGTATAGAACTCAATGGCTGTAGACAATTGGCATTTGCAAGACTTTCATTAATGAAAGGTGCAGTTAAAGAGGACCTGTCACCGCAGTTAAAGAGGACCTGTCACCACTGAAACATATCTTCTTTTGTCAATTGTAGTTTATCGAAGACCTAAAAAAAAATCCTCTTCCCAAAACAGCTCAGGTGGGTGAAGTAATTAGCACATTAATCTTTTTATAGCCTCTTTATAATAATGATTATGTTCTCTACATGTTCTGTAAAATACAGTATTTTCCCTAAATTGCCAGGTACATGGGGGTAAATTATCAATGTTGACTAGTCAGAATCTGCAGAGCTAAGGCTGTTCTTACCAGTTTTTCTTGCATCATATGCCTGTTTTTTTGAGATTCAGCCAAGTTTTACGAATGCCCATTAAGAAGCTTCGATTGCAGGATGAGTTTAACATGACGGGCTGACCTCCATATTGAATTGGTAATATGGTGTACGGTAAAGTACTTGTTTTTATGCACAAATGCAAAAAGGAAATTACAATTTTTAGGATGAGATATTGTAATGAGCTTCGATGAAATGAATTGTGATTGTACATATTTCAAGGCTTTTTTCAGTTCAGTCGGAATCCACACAGACTTTTAGAACTTGCAAAATGGACAGATTTTCCCACCACTTCACAGACAGTGGTTACTGTAACCCATCCGAGAAACACACAATGTAAATAAAAGCTGGTCATGAAGACAGCTGGCCTTGGAGTGACTTGAAAGCAGACTTGGGCTGTCAGACTAGAGGACTCACTCCCGGGTCGGCTTCTTCTGAACATCACAGCTCTACTGCTGTCTATTTGGAGGAGACTTACCTGGGAGAGACTATCTGCACCAGTCATTCATTTAATTGCATATTAGATATGAATTATAACTTCTTAACAAATAAAGTTTAATTTGTAATTAAAGGAGAATTCCTCCTAACCTTCTGATCTAAGGGGTGGGGTACGGAATAACGGTGCTGATTGCACCGACAAGAAAGACTTACCATGACATCTTGAGTCCGGACGGCTGCTTCCTGACGAGGATTCATCACAACTCTTCTGTGAAGCGACTTGAAGCAATTCTGAAGAAAGAAGACGCCGGCGGGACTTGATGATGTCACTGACATCGGCGACGCAGTTAACGCTGCTCTTACATCGGTAATGTAAGTATGTGGCCATGTACAATGTACTTTGCAAAGAGTTGTACATTCTACATGGGTGCATAGTTACATTACCCCCTTAAGAGCAGCGTAACAGCGTTGCCTATGTCAGTGACATCATCAAGTCCCGCTGGCGTCTTCTTACTTCGGGATTGCTTCAAGTCACTGAACAGAAGAGTCGTGATGGATCCTCATCAGGAACCAGCTGTTTGGACTCAAGATGTTGTGGTAAGTCTTGTCGGTCTAGTCAGGATCGATATGCTGACTACCACTGTATCTATGTAACTCTAATTCGCGTGCAGTAATTAATGTCCTTTCAGATGTTCAATGTCTTTATTTTATTGTTTATTGGCCTGTGTCTCATACATGATGGACTCTCAGAGCTGATGTCTGACATCAGCTTACTACCTTCAGACAGACATATGCACCTGTCTGTTTCTGCACCCTGTACTGTGTAACAGTTCATCTTCTTCTGTGTTAAACTGCATGCATCCAGCTCATTCTAGGGTGGACAATCACTCCAGAGAAGGAACTACCTGAATCTAAATGGTCCCTGACACCCACGTAAGATGACACTTCTTTGCTTGTGGTGACTTTCCCTATCCTTGTCCTTAACAATCATCAAGATGTCATTATCACTACTACTTAAATCGGATTTATCAGCCCCACCAAAAATACATGGACCAATGTTTGATGTTTGGGGCAGCTGGTGCAACATTGTCACCCTCACTGGTGACGGGCAGTGCAATAACAGCTATAATATAATCACCATCATACCAAGCAGAACTGGGGGAAACAGAAACATTGTATGCTGGGGTAACTGAGAATTATGGGTGGTACTCATTTTCCTGACTCAATTAACAACGACAGCAGGCATGCCTACAAAACAAATCACGATTACCAGAAATCCAGTACAGTGTGTGGGTGTGTCATGGTAAGACTGTTTTCTATAAATGTCGGATTTCTGGTAATCGTGATTTTTTGTAGACACACCTACTGTCGTTGTTAATAGAGTCAGTGGCCTAGTGGTTAGCACTTCTGCCTCACAGAACTGAAGTCATGAGTTTTATTCCCGACCATGGCCTTGTGTGGAGTGTGTATGTTATCCCTATGTTTCCGTGGGTTTCCTCCGGGTGCTCCGGTTTCCTCCCACAATCCAAAAACATACTGGTAGGTTAATTGGCTGCTATCAAAATTGACCTTATTCTCCCTGTCTGTCTGTTTGTCTGTTTGTATGTGTGTGTGTGTGTGTGTGTATGTTAGGGAATATAGACTGTAAGCTCCAATGGGGCAGGGACTGATGTGAATGAGTTTTCTGTACAGCGATGCGGAATTAGTGGAGCTATATAAATAACTGATGATGATAATGTTGAAAACGTACCCGACCCAAGAATTATGACAGCCTTCGTCCAAATGGGAAGAGAACTGCAAACTATAAACTGATCCATTACCATCATCAATACCACCACCACTATTTCAACACATGTTTTCAAAGTTTATCCAAATGTAGATAAACACTTTATATCCACGCTTGCTCTCACTCTCAAAATAATGGCTAAATTGATTTCTGCTATCACTATTCAAAGTACTAATACACCAGCTGCAATATTTTGAGTTTGATTACATTTTAGTTGATAACTTTTTGCTTTGCATTTTTAGCACACTACTTCCTACTTTGGCATATTTTATTAGTGTTATCATTATTAGAGTTGATAAAAGAATATATTGGATGAGGTGTTAATGACTGTCTATCCAATAACACTCAATTACTAATTCGAAACAGGTATAATTATGAATTGTCATAGCCTATAAGCATAAATGAGTAACCAGTATAGTAATTCTGCTGGTACACCAAATTAAAATTAATTGTATGATTCTGACTGAACATCTATTGCTATGCAACCCTCAATTGGCATTTGGCAGCACTAGCAGTGCACTGTTAACAGAGATTTATAGGTGATGACCAAGTAGGCTTTAACTCTGATGTAGTCCAAAAATTGATTGAAATAGTACAAGAAATTACCGAAACCAAAAATGATATATAATACTACCTCCAAGAACCTTCAATAATCCTAGGAAATATAGACTTTAGAGAACCAACAGATACAATTCTGTTAGATATAATGCATAAAAATATTAACACGCTGATTAAATTTGTATCCAAGTACAAGGTTGGTAATCCAGGACTTTCACAACTAGACGTTCCATGTGAAAATTATTATTATTATTATTATTAATATTTATTTATAAGGCGCTACAAGGCATCCGCAGCGCCGTACAGAGACAAACAAAATCACAATACAATGGGAGACAGCACAGTACAGTAAACACAGCAACTCAGTACGCTCAATGCACAGCTAGAGAGGGTGGGGAAAGGGGAGGGAGGATCCGAAAACGATGGGGCCCAAGAAGGGGGGCGCGGAAGACAGGGAGACCCCCAGGGGGGAGGAGGGAGCGAAAGTGGACGTGGGGTGGAGGACCTTTGAGGAGGAGGGCTAAGTAGCTGGAGAGCAGAGTTAGAAGTGGTGGAAACAGGAGGAGAGATGGCCCTGCTCAGAGGAGCGTACAATCTAAAATCAGTCACCTATAGGTAGTCACCTTCTCAATTTAAGGGTATCAATAAGGATTAAGGAGGATCATATGCCCTTGAATGCATTTAATGGTACCCTCACTCATTCACTATTATTTATCTTTCACACACAGATTCCAACCATTAACAGCAGATTCTCAACAGATTTCTAGTGGTCAAATAGACCCCTATAGTAATATATAAACACGTCACCTATATCCCACCATTTAACGGCTACTAATGAAGAGCAGGATCATATTTAGACAAATGCACAGGCAATTCATTGTGATATTTCTAGCTGTATACTAGAAGAAAATCAACAACTTTTTTTGCCACATCTGAATGGAAGTCAGTGCCTGTGTATTGTGCCAGGAAACACTTTAAGCTGCATAAATATCTCAGGAACATTTCCTAAGTATGCAAAATGCATCAGTGTGTATATAACAACCTCATATCAGTGGTAACGAACATACTAATGAATTTCAGCTCACCTAAACTCCCTCTCAGAGAAAGAGAAAATCTATTAAAAAATTCAAAAAAGCTACTTTGATGGGAATTATGCTATTTTTGAAAAATAGAGTGAAGAGCTACTTAGTTCTGGAAATTAGAGACAGAAAAATGGTAGAAGCACCTGTATAATCCTATAGTGCTTCCACCTAATAACGATTTGATGGAATATCGGCCGACAAATATTGTCCTGTGGCCAGAATTATCAAAATTTCACCCTGAAATTCTTTTCTGCCCATGTACTAATATAATATCTGAATTTTTGTTCCGTGCTGTGGAATTGCAACCAAAAACACAGTGAGTTATTCCCAAATAAAATGGAGATGAATGAGCAAACTATTTTTGTGGAGTGAAGTTATTACAATGAAGGGTTGAGAGTACCCATTTTTATGGGTGCTTCCTATAGCGAAGGGGGAAAAGCAATACCAATCCACAAAACATAAATTTTTTAAAGTGGATGAGGCATGGTGATTTATTAACTCGATCTGGCAAATTGGAGAGAATTGTTAATTCACGGATAGAAACTGCAATTCCCATAATTCAGTGCAATGTATGCCCCAAACACAATTTCTTCAGTTTCATACAACTCTAGTCACTGCATCAATGTCTGTCCATGGAAAATCTTTATTCATAGCTACAGGTTTATATCATCATCATCTTCATCACCATTTATTTATATAGCGCCACTGATTTCGCAGCGCTGTACAGAGAACTCATTCACATCAGTCCCTGCACCATTGGAACTTACAGTCTAAATTCCCTAATATACACAGACAGACAGAGAGAGATGAGGGTCAATTTTGATAGCAACCAATTAACCTACTAGTATGTTTTTGGAGTGTGGGAGGAAACTGGTGCACCCGGAGGTGCAAACTTCTTACTCCTGGAGGGAAAATACAACCCCACCCACGCAAACACAGGGAGAACATACAAACTCCTCACAGATAAGGCCATGGTTGGGAATTGAACGAATGTCACCAGCGCTGTGAGGCAGAAGCGCTAACCACTTAGCAACTGTGCTATATAATATAGAACTTATATTGTCTTCTGTCCATATAAAATAAATTATACATTTTTGTGATAATTGTACACAAGCAATAATTATGTTAGCACATCTTTTGGATCTGTATTTTTCCAAACACACTGACTGTTTCAAAACACAATTGTTTGCTGTACTTGTTGTTAGCGTCAATATCTAAAATAGAACAAAAATAGTATGGTAATAATTTTGTATTGTCAGAAGAGAAACTTCACAATAAATAATGAATGGTTAACATTATGCTTTAGTCTAATCAAAAAAAAGAAAATATATTGTCCATAGAAAAAGACTAACGTAATACATCACAATTAAATGAATAAAACTATGATAAAACACAGACAATTTCTCAGTTGGAAACGCTCTTCACGTGATAAATGACATCTTTGCTCCTATTTTTATAGTGTGCATCATTCCATTTGTTATAATTCATCAGCAAGAAAGCAGGTTTCTTGCAGTGATTGAACTGCCTTATCAGCAAGTGGGACTGTTTCAAGACGGCTTTCAATATCAATTATTCAATAATAATTTATATGTCTGTCTCAAACTACATCTACACATAATTTTGCATAACATAGACTGTAAGAAACTCACTCATTTAGGTGGAATTAAAATGTTAAGCAATTATCTGAAATAGTAAAAATTACAGTTGTATATTCTGGTCTGTCCATGCAGCTTTCTGAATATCAAAAACACTTGAAAAACAAGAAACAAAGATGGAATGTAAGTTACTGTGTGTGTGTGTGTGTGTGTGTGTGTGTGTGTGTGTGTGTGTGTGTGTGTGTGTGTGTCTTTGTGTGTGTGTCTGTGTGTGCGTGCTAGGGAATTTAGGCAGTAAGCTCCAATGGGGCAGGGACTGATGCGAGCGAGTTCTCTGTACAGCGCTGTGGAATTAGTGGTGCTATATAAACAGGTGATCATATTGATGATTAATGGTTCTCAAAGGTAACAATGACGAATTAGCGATTTTTGATGTTTCATGGTTTAATAACATTTGCACCATTTGCATTAAAATCACAACAATCAGTCAACAGCTAGAGATGATCTGTCTATTGCAAATTAGATAATAAATGCAAATATCTTATTTGTTGCTGTTTGCGCCGTTGAGCGGTGTTGAATTTTGCTCCAAGTCAATATACTTTTTTCCAGTGGTACGTTGGGAATGACAGAAATAAACTCTTTCACAAAAATCAAAAACAAAATCTCAGCTTCACATAAAAGTCAGGTTACTAGAACAACACTTGTTTCATCTTCACCTAAGACTGTGGTGAGACCACTCAACGTCTGTACTCAGTAATAGAATGGTAAAAAGACCTTGGTTCAAAAAACATATATAGCCAGAAAGAATAAAACAATGAGAGTTATTGCCATAATATTTGGTCTTCATTTAAGGCTGTGCAAATTTTTCTAAAGCGCAATAATGGGATGGTTAAGACAACACATATTGTACATGTTATTAATTTGGTTATGGCCTATCTGTTACCTAGGGGTTTTTGGTTATAATGGCATACTCATACTTCTGCTGTTTGTTTATATAAACTATAGGGTCCCGGTATTGATTCAATCCCAATGCCTGCACATCGAAGCCAATCTAAAACGCCAGTTTCTGTCACACTACAGCGTAAACTCTCTAGGAACACAACTAGCACAGAAACCAAAGTAAGAAAAAAAGACCTTAAGAATAGTCTCAACTTGCTGTAAGGTAGCAGAACAAACTTCAACTGATTAAGAATGTTTGCTTGACTTTGTATCCTGTGCTACTGTAAGAGATATGATGTCCGATCGTCACAATGCTGTTCTATACTAAGAGTTAATATTTATCTCTATGTTAATAGATTCAGTTTTCCATTTAAATAGTTACATGACAATTTTTTATATACAACCTGCAATTAATGTTTATGACTCTCAGGTTGCTGTTTGAACACAAGGATTTTTTTTTTCTTTTGCCGGACAAGTAATGTATGAAGAACTCCTGTGGTCTGTCTAAGTATCAGCCGAGATTAATGGGGTGATTAATTTAGGTGATCATATCTATATGGATATATGAAGGTATATATAGATCGCTTCTGCTGTCAGTATCATTTCATATTCATCATTATAAAGCAAGTAGTTTATTGTTGAACGAAGACGGAGAGCTGAAGAATAAACAATGAAATCCAACAATAAGTCAGAAATGCCAAAGAAAAGCAGAAGAAGACGTCTCACTAACATGGAAGTGTGGTTTATTGCAGTTCTTGTCATGCTCCTTTGTGTCTGTATTGGACTAATCGCGTTTGCGTGGATTGCAGTTGAAGACCTACGCTCTGGTAAGGACCTATGTAATCTGTTCATATCAAATCTCTCTATCTTTCTCTCCCTCTCTCTTTACCAACCACCATCTCTCCTTATATCTCACTAGTGCTTTTATTATTATGACATGAACATATTTATAAAAAAATAGCTAAAGGAAGAAAAATAGATAGATAGATAAATAGATAGATAGATAGATACTCGAACCACGCAAATAAGTTCTAAAATTTAAAAAATAAGTTAAAAAAGGTTTGGGAATTTTAGAGTCGGTTAAAACATTTAGAACGTTGAATAGGTTCGACCGTGTTCTGTTTGTGCAAACCGGCAGGAACACATGGAAGTTAGGTTTAAATTGCGAACCTCAGACACGAATGGCGAATGGCAAATCTCAATCAGTGAGTAGTGTTCACAGTTCCTATTTGAAAATAAAATACTTATATATTAGTTTAAAAATATTAATTTGATTGTGTTTATAATTTCTTTTTTTTTTTTTTAAATACTTGTTAATGTAACGGAAAACCACGACTGAAAACTCCTATGAATCTGTGTAAAAAGGCAATTTTCTAATATATATAAATGCCTTATCCAAGTTACTCAGTCCCACGGCATTTAGAAATGATTCCCACATAATGAATGAGTGTATCTTAATTTAGGAGTAAAGTCATTTCTTGCAATGTCTTTGTGCTGCCTAATTGTCCAACTATTTTATTAACTCATCTGTATTAACTGTAACTGTTTTAAATTAAGCCTGCTAATTTCGTGCTTATTTGTTAAATATTAGCTATGTGTACATCAATATAAACTCTTTATTCTTCCATTGATTTCCTTTGTGTTCATCATCTGCACACAATGCACACTGTAAAGTTTTGAGCGCATTCAGATAGAAAAATCTTATTGTTATGTTAGAACTAAATGTTAAATATTATGTCGTGTGACACCAAACCGGTAACAAAGCACATGCAAGTGACACTGCCAGTGTACAATCATAGTCTTGTACACAGTGAGCATGTGCTGTGCTTAATAAGTGACCATGATAGCTTACCTGTCTTGTTGGAATAATGATAACAATTAAATGTCTTGAAAAATATGAATAGTGTCACCTACATACTGTATGTTTATTGAAATGTAAGTATAAGCATTGTAACTGAGAAATAATGTTTGCTCCATCTTTTAAGATGCAGAAACCTTTAGAGCAGTGATAGACAACCTGATACGTTTTAGGGGGCACCTGGGGCTGCCCGCTAACCTTCAGAAGGGCTGCACATTACCCTAAGTCTCTGCAATAAGTTAAAACAATACATTTAATCAAAGGAAGAAACACTTACCTGTAATAACATGTCAGCTGGTATTTTAAACAAGTGTTACAAGCAATAACAAACATCTGACAATAAATCAGGAAGGAGCTGGGGGCCACATGTGAATGTTTGGAGGGAGCATACAGTCCCAGGTTCGCCTGTGACCTATCACTGTTTTACAACATGAAGCTGTGGGCGTTGCTACCCCGTGAACCCACCAGGGCGGTCCCCATGGTCTACACTGAAGGTACTCACCTGATCCCGAGTGACTGCTATAGATGGTGTTGCTCTCTCCGACTGCAGAAAGCCCCCCACCGTACTTCGGTCCTCCTGCACACAAGACAAAAGTGAAAGATGTGCCCACCAAGGGAGAGGGAAGGGGGAGAGGGAAGGGGGAAGGGGCTGTCCGGGGTAACAACCAGGAATGGAGACACTCGCTCGATTCCGCCTGTCATCACCCCGTTTTACTATAGCCTTGACACTGGGGTTGCGAGTTTTTGGGACAGAGAACGTTCGCGAACAAACTCTGTACTCACCAGTGTTGAGGGCCACGCAGCAGTTTAAGTGACAGGGCTACACTTGCCAGTAAAGCGTCGCTGGGTCTGGTGGTTCCCACCTGGAAACGTCAGTAGCACTGCCGGAACTCAGGTGAACCACGCCATACCCCACGGTACACTGTCTGCCCTAGAACTGTCAGGCTAACCTGCCGGAACTCAGAAACGGGCACCCAAATGGAACTGCGGGTAACCCTCAGAACTCAAAAGGGCTGTGCTGCAATGCCAGCAAGGGGCCCAACCACTACCTCTGGAATCTTCGAGTATGACGGGGACTTAAAATGTGTCTTTTTCTCTGGCCTGGTGCTTTACCCGTTATCCTATTCCCCTTCCAGGCTTAGTATACGGCCAGAGAATGGACCAAGCACCAGAGCCTATCGCCAACGGGACGCTGACTTCTTGCTCCTGGAGGGGAAACACAACCCCCACCCACGTATGCACACAATAATACTATACCACAATGCACAGTATACCTTCCTACTCTGTCCAGAGCCTGCTTCTTGCCCTAGCAGGAATTCTGGACCTAGTGCCCTGTCCTAAATAACTAGAGGCCTACTTGCTAAGGGCCTTGGACCCTGCCCCCTACCTGACTGTGGGCCTAACGCCCATGTCTAACTGACTAAGGGCCTTGTGCCCTATTTGTGGGGCTGAGCCCCCTACATGCATTATGGGCCTAAAGCCCGGGACTAACTGGCTAAGAGCCTTATGCCATGCTTCTGAGGCTGAGCCCCTTGCTTGTGTTATGGGCCTAAAGCCCAATAATAGCCTACAGTGGCCACCTCTAACTGCTGCTCAGGCCTGGTGCCTGGTGTGCTGCTTGGGCCTTGTGCCCGGAGAAAGATTGGTGCCCAAAGAAGGTGCTATAGGGTGCGGGTGCGGGCCGGGGAAAAGTGGTTCCCAGGGGGCCTTATCTGGTCCAGGGATACCTCTGGCTACCTCGGTGTAAGTCCTCTTCTGGTCACCGGCGTCTTTGAGGAGCAGACACCGGGACTCTCTTACTCTCTGCGCCGCAGGGTCTTCACTAGACAGAGTAGCTCTTAGCCCTAACAAGGGCTCTCTGTCTCCGCTCTTCTGCACACTGCTCCAGTCCCACGATGTCCTCTCTGCCATCTCTCCGCCATCAACTGCACTCCCGGGATGCCTGATGATGTCAGCGCAACGCTGCGTCATGTCGTCCCTTTCGCCGCAAGCCAATCCGGGCTCGTGGTGGCTCTCACAAAGCTTTAAAAGGATACGTAAATCTGAACACACATGATTTGATTTGCCAATTTGCTGACTTTTCCCACATGAAAATACGATCTATGTGTGAAATTATTGGCAACCTGAAAGTGGGGATTTTATTAAGGAATAAAAAAAGGGTATTTGACGAAACAACACCCCAGTTTCACATCATATTTTATTTAATAGGTTTATATTTAGGTTGCAATGAAGTAATTTGTGTGCTTCCTTAAGAAAAAAAGAAATTTTTATGGTCGTTCTTAATTCTTTTCAGTAATCTCCTACTATTTTAATGTGAATATCTAATTTAGTCAAAGACAAACATATTTAAAACCGCTACATAAAGTGTATTCCATGGAAAGCTTAAGAGGCAAATATTTTTTTTTCACTTTCCCTTATAGAATGTCCCCGTTACAGAATTTTGCCTATACCATTTGTCCAACCTATGTATGTGGTGGAATTGCTTGCAGATATAATTGCTCAGTGATTGAGTTACATGACCAGATTGTATGGTATGTAACCAACATAAGAATTGACTTTATAGCAGAACTATTATCCAGGAATGTCACGTCTGAAACAACAGTAACAGAAATAATCATTTACAATGTTGATAAACAAAATCACACAATATTCCCTATGTATTTACTTTCAAATTTCTTAAGAAAATATTTTACATGTTTCTGCAAATATAAAAGTTGTTTTTTTATTCACTATAATGTATTATTATTTTTTTTTATCATTACTACCGCTAACATTTTTATCCACATCTACATTTATGGCACCTCTTCCCTACACAATTCACATTATGTGTGCTGGCAATTTACACTCATGGTGGGTTAAACGTTAATCTCGGCAGCCTATCTAGCAGTAAAAAGGTAATTTGTGGCTGGAAGGAACAGCCAGGGTGCAGTATGAGCAAAAGCAAACAACCAAGAACAAACAAACAAGAAGATATTAAAATAAAAAAAAACAGGCAGCGCATCAGTTTACATAAAAGACAACTCTTAACATTAGTTATGTAGGAAATACAGTTAGTTAATAGGAAATGACAGGCATATATCTGCTAACTCCTTATTAGCCTACAAATGTATTTTAACATTTATCAATCCAAATCTCATTTTAAAATGTTCAGGGAGAAAAATGGGCACACGTTTACAGTCAGAGAGCCAATGGATCATTTCGCACCTTGTCCTCCTTCCCATAGAGTTTACAATGCAAGACACAGGCACACTACCCATTAAATCAGGATTCCCTGGTTAAAAATTCAGTGTTACAACCAGAGTTTACACTTTAACGCCAACACAACGCTCGCCTGACCTTTGAGCTGATGCCTTCTCTTCTCTCTGTCTTTGTTGCATGAAGCAGATAAAATGTAAGGTACTTGTTTATTTACGGCACAGACCCATAACCTGTGTTATATGAATCAAACAGTGGGTCACTCACCTCTCTTTGTTTGTCCATAGTAAAAACCGGGATCAAGCTAGCACTGTGATAGACAGAAAACCTGCACTCTTGTTGAATTTACCCTACACTATAACTGTTTTTTAGTATAATAACAAGCATCATAAGCATTAAACTATACTCACATTATGTTATGATTTAGAATCCTTATTCCATATTATTGAAAATGATTAAAAAACATTATTTGTAATAAAATATATTTTATCCCAAACACCCCCTGCTCACACAGCTCTCTTTAACTATGTTATTGCTCACCTAATACCTGGGGTGCTGTTCATCCTCTTCTCTGGGCATTCTAGGGCTTAATTAGATAAAAAAAAAACTTATTTGAAGGACCAATACAAAGACAATTATTATTATCATTATTTATTTTTATTTATAGGGCGCCACTAGGTGTCCGTAGCACCGTACAGGGACAAACGAAATTACAATACGAGGTGAGACAGCACAGTACAGTAAACAATAAGCACAGTAACTCAGTGAGCTCAAAGCACAGCTAGAGAGGGCGGGGGAGGGGAGAGGGGAAGGTCCGCCAACGACGGGGTCCAAGAGGGAAGGCACAAATGACAGGGAGACCCCCAAGGGGAGAGGAGGGAGCGAGAGGGGACGGGGGGAAGAGGGTCCTCAAGGAGGAGTGATAAGTAGCTGGAGAGCAGAGTTAACAGTGGTGAAGACAGGAGGAGAGAATACCCTGCTCAAAGGAGCGTACAATCTAAGGGACAATCAATACATGCATAATAAGCAGTGCCGTAACTAGACATTTTAGTGCCCTGGGCGAGACAGGGCACCGGCGCCCCCCATCTAAGTGGGAGTGGCATTTGAAAAGTGGGTGTGGCCAACCTAATGTTTGGGTGTGGCTAGCACTTTACTGAAAGATCGCCTTAATATGTAATAAAATGACAGCCACAGAATATCCACGTGTTTTGTTCCTCCACATTAGTATGTGCTGCTATGACATAAACGCCGGCGCTGACATCTGCAATGCGCTTTATGTTCATTAAATCCATTTCTAGCTAGAGAGTCCATGACAGATGCTCCAAATCTTCTCCAGCTTTTTAATTCCATTCAGTAACACTAAAATATATAGGTTGGCCCCATCCATCATATTCTGCCTTCACAGCTCTCCCAGGGCCACTGCGATGTTATGGTAAATGCTTTGCAATAATCATTCATTGACGCAGCATTATTATGCATCCTCACATGGCTCTTACTATGGTAATAAGACTATACCGGTATACCCTGCAATCTAGGAGCTCGGTGCTTGAGCTTGGTGCTGCTGCCTTTAAGTTCCGCAGTGGAACGTTCTTGCAAATTAATGTTAATGTTAATCTCTCTCTCTCTTCAGCCCTTAAGCGGAACTTTTGGGCTGAAGGGATGGAGGCAGGTAGCGGGCAGCTGCTGCGTCCCCTTGGCCTAGCGCCCTGGGCGACGGCACGGCCCGCACAACCCTCGTTACGGCTCTGATAATAAGGTAGTAATAATAATAATGTTTCAAATAAACAGTTCCTAATTGGAATGTGGCAGTGCACCACAAATATGCAGTGTTAATGTAACATTAATGTATTATTGTAGAATATGCTGCAATGGTTCTTTCTTTATTGCAAGCAATGTTAATTCAGATATGTGGCATATATTGCACTCTACATTCTAATAGGAATGTACTTTACACTATACACACCTGTACATTATGGGTCGATATAGGTATAAGTCATAAGTTTATGGCAGGTGTACTGTATGTCAGACATACTTTAACTGTTCTTTATTTTACAAGTTATTGTGATTGCTATACTTGTCATTGCTTTATGTCTTCAAAGTAGCACATGGTGCTGTGTTAGTAGACAGAGTAGATGGGGGATTATTTTAGACATAGGAAACAAAAACAGTTGTATATTATAGTGATACTATTTCATATCCTGAAACTCCTATGGGATTAGTGAGTCATGAAAAGGTACTATCTCTATATAATTGATCTTCCATCTAAATCAACAAGTTACATAGCTAGCTGAACTTTGACTTTGTACATTCCACTGAGAAACTCCTTTAGACTGAGATATGTCATTGTTAGGTCCAATGTCTAAGCCTACGCTCTCCAAACATATAATAAAAGGAGACTTTCTATGGATTTCCCTGGAAATAATTTACTCAGAATTTTTTAATCTGCAATAAAAATTTAAATGAAATTTAAAATAAGGTGCCGGGACTGCAATGTCTTAGCTTATAGCTCACCTGTGCGGACTCTTTGTGAATATCATAACTTTATAAGTGTTAGGACTATATGGACTATGTAGGCTCCAGTTTCTGGAACAACTAATAATGTCATTATATCTGATGTTACTGCTTACTGGACTAAAGACAAAAAAGTGTCTTAGTGATCTAGTAATATATAAGCCTTCCACTCATGGGTCTCTTGCTTGCTTTGTATAGGAACCACTACAATCACTGAGTTAGGGAAAGAAAAGTTGTTCAAAAAACAGGGAAAATATATTTTGTTTCTAGGAAATGTACCAAGTGATTACAGTGAAATATAATATTTTTTTGTAATGTATGTGTATATATATATATATATATATATATATATATATATATATATATGTACATAAATGTGTGTATATGTATGTATGTCGGTATATATATATATATATATATATATATACATATATATATATATATACAAATATATATATATATATATATATATATATATATATATATATATATATATACATCAATAAATAGATAGATATGTATATATATATATATATATATATATATATATATATATATATATATATTCACACACACACCATAATTGCTTAGGACTTTGGGCCATTAAGGAAAGTAAGGCAAAAAAAGGAGTAAATGTTCTTCAGTGTATACCATGTTACAATGTAAGGGCTAGTGATTGTGCACATATGTTAAATACTAGCAGCTTTTTCATGTATCACTCAAATACTTGATAGCTGTATTTTTATACTAAAATTTAAAGTTAATCTAGGACATGCCCATCACCAACTATAAATCTGTCCCCACATTTTAATTTACCCCCCCCCCCTCCAATGCAGCATGGTTTTGCCCAGGTGCAAAGTTACTCCTTTTCTAAGCTTTACTGTACTTAATGTCTCAGGGTCTTAGGTTTTGCCACAAGCAGTGATATATTACTTTTTTAAAACTCTTTTTGAGTTTTGGACTTCTAGGATGCTGGATCTCTGGGTAAATGATCACATACATGGCCATGCTTTGTAACAAATATAAGTAATGAAAATAATCAAAACACCCTAAGTGGCTGCACAAAATGTTTTCAATTCCATGTGTTCTTCTCCCAAAGCAATCCTTCCTGTAGGGCATGATCCAATTTTTCTTGAAGATCTAAGCGTTAGTTTCTCATTGTCCAGAAACCAATTTCCTCTAGTTTAAGCGATTGTGAAAGGTGTTCTTGATATTGTAACATATCACTCTCACATTTTCTCTGAGAGATCTGGCTCTCGAATAAACCAGTTCAAGGATTCAGTGACATAATTTATCTATTTCTTCTGTGCACACCACTAATGGTTTCTGTGAGAAACCATTGGAAGCAAAGTATGGTAGTGTCAAGTGCTCAGGTGTCAAAGTGAATAAAAATATGCTTTCTTGATTTTGTTGCAATATGGAAACTCTGAAAAAATATTGCTGCCTTTAATCTCTCGTTAAAACACAACATCTGGGTGTTTAATGTTATGTGTATATTCTTATATAGGTTATAGTGTCATTATTATTTATTATTATCCTACAAATACAGGGATGAGCATGACACTTCTTTTGCCTTAAGAAGTAACAGAAATGGTTTCTCTCCCTAATGCCTTATGAAAATTTACATAATAATTAGAATTATTGCAAGGAACTGAGATTATCACCGTTATGATTATTTCACCTAACAGTAAGGTAAAAAAAAATCTGTCATTCTGACTTTTAAGGACTCTTTTACACAGGTGTTAATTAGAAATATTTAATACACGTTTTTAAAGCCTATTAAGAAGGCTGAAAGTCCAATTATAATGTGGATGGACCTGTACACACACATTTTGTGTTGCACAATTTCTGACATTGTCCGCAGAGTTTAGATGCATTTATACTCAATAATGTACCGGAATGTTATGGAAACTCTATAGAGTAAATAGTACTTCTAATTAGAGATGGGCGGGTCCATTCCCCGAGAACCGAACCCACCCGAACTTTGGGTATCCGAGTACCGAGCTGAGCAGCTCGGTACTCTCCCGTCCGTTCCGAATCCAAATCGAGGCTGAACGTCATTGTGACGTCGTCGGATCTCGGGGCTCGGTTCTCGCGATACTTCAACATTATAAATACACGCCTCCACAGCAATCCATCGCCATTTGACAGAGGGAGAGAGCAGGGTGTAGTCACAGGCTGATTAGAGCAGGGACAGAGAATCCAATATTCTTCTTGCAATTGCTCTAACAAAAATCGCTAGAGAAGAGAGGAGGATAGAGGTTTATTATTTTTTGTTAATATTTGGCACTCCTCAGTGCTTTTGGGGTGTCCCCCATAATTGTGCATAAATATTTCTGGCTGTCAAAAGCCATATCTGTCAGCAGTATCTACCAAATAATTTTTAGCACTCCTCAGTGCTTTTGGGGTGTCCCCCATAATTGTGCATAAATATTTCTGGCTGTCAAAAGTCATATCTGTCAGCAGTATCTACCAAATATTTTTTTGCACTCCTCATTGCTTTTGGGGTGTCCCCCATAATTGTGCATAAATATTTCTGGCTGTCAAAAGTCACATCTGTCAGCAGTATCTACCAAATAATTTTTAGCACTCCTCAGTGCTTTTGGGGTGTCCCCCATAATTGTGCATAAATATTTCTGTCTGTCAAAATTCATATCTGTCCGCAGTATCTACCACTTAATTTTTTGCACTCCTCAGTGCTTTTGGGGTGTCCCCCATAATTGTGCATAAATATTTCTGGCTGTCAAAAGTCACATCTGTCAGCAGTATCTACCAAATAATTTTTAGCACTCCTCAGTGCTTTTGGGGTGTCCCCCATAATTGTGCATAAATATTTCTGGCTGTCAAAAGTCATATCTGTCAGCAGTATCTACCAAATAATTTTTAGCACTCCCCAGTGGTTTGCGCTCAGAATGGATTCAAAGCAGTCCACATATGATCAGAATGAGCAACCAGGTTCTGTCACCAGTCCTGATGTTAGTGTTCCCAGTACGTCATCTGGCCAAGGTGATGTCAAACAACAGAGTGTTTCCAAATTAGTGCAAAAAACAAAAAACAAACATTTTTTTACTGTATTGAAGCGAAAAAGAAGTGTAACTGAGCAAAAGTTAAGTGACGATAAAAAAAAAATTGCAAGCATGCCATTCTACACACGCAGTGGCAAAGAGAGAATGAGGCCTTCACCTTTGGCTATTAGTGGCAGATCCCAAAAAGTTACCCAGCCTACAATTGGTGCACAACTACTGTTACGCGTCAAAGCCGAGCTGCAAGATAACAGTAAGGCATTAGAGGAGAATGTTTGCTCTGATTCACAAATGACAACAATCCCTGTGGAGAGTCTATCCAACAGTGGGATGTCTAATCGTGAGCATTCTGCTGATGTGTGCCTTAATAGCCCGAGTGTAGCCGGTGATACCCAAATTGAGGATCCGCCACATTAGCAAAAGCGCCTTGGCGTGGCGGATGGCTTAAACATACATTTGCAAATGTGTGCAACAAAGACTTTTGCATTTTTATCTACAGTAGAAATGGCAGATCTGTTGCTGGCTATAGCAGTGTGCTGGGGGAAAAAATGTTGTGTGTATGTTCCTTGCAGGATAACCACACCCTTTCAAGCACCTGTTATGGCCTATAAATTGATTTGAGCAGCTTCCACTTTTGTATTTGTCTGAGAGGCAAGTTGGTGTCAGTAGCTGAGAGGGGGTACTGGCACTGAATTGCTGTTTGGAGGCTTCTGGGGTACCTCTTTGGTAAGTTGGCTCTCAATTTAAAAACACATATGTATGGCCCAAATATATGGGACTCTCAGTGCTGTGCAAGGTGCTGCAAACATTTGAAGTTGTGACGTGTGAGGTTAGTGCAGACTCTGCTAGTTTGAGCCAAGTCATTCCTTTAATTAGACTATTGGAAAAGCAGCTTGAGAAAATGAAGGAGGAGCTGAAAGCAAGCAATTCAGCAAAGTATGTTGGCCTTGTCGATCAAGTACTTAATTCGCTTCACAATGATCCTCGAGTTATTAAGATCTTGAACTCGGATCAGTACATTTTGGCCACTGTGCTTGAGCCAAGGTTTAAAACCTACATTGAGTCTTTACTTGTAAATGAGCGAGATGTGAACTTTTGCGAGGAGCTATTGCTCAGCAAGTTGGCCGCTAAACTGGGCCTCGGCTTGACGACGTGTCCTCCTTCACTTTCTCAAGCTGCTGCTGCTCGTAAAAAATTAAATTTCCCAAAAAGAAGCAGGGAAGACGCAGGGGGCAGACCAGAACAATTTAACATCTGGGCTAGTTTGAAGGATTTTTCAAAAAAATGTGTCACTTTGCCCATAACTCCATCCAATACGAGTATAAACATGCAAAGGATGGTGGAGGATTACTTTCAAGAGGTAGTTGATATGGAAATGTCAGACAGTCCCTTTCCTTACTGGGAAGAAAAGCAGGCCATTTGGAAACCCATGTACAAACTTGCTTTGCAATACCTAAGCTGCCCACCCTCCAGTGTGTACTCTGAACGAGTGTTCAGCACAGCAGGGAACTTAGTCAGTGATCGCCATAGAAGGTTACTTCCCAAAAATGTGGAGAAAATTATGTTTATAAGAATAAACTACATCTTCCACGAGGAAGGCCTTCACCATCCAAGACATCCAAGCACTGACTGTTCTCTAATGGCGGATTCAAGCGGCGATGAATTGATAGTCTGTGATGATGACGTACACACTGATGAGGGTGAGGATAAAGCTGAAGATGATGATGATAACATCTTTTTAAAACTTTCTATGTAAGTGTAGGGTGCAATCTACCCCCCAAAGAGGAAAGGGACTTGTGGCATTTCCATATCACTAACCATCTTGAAAGGCTGCTGTAAGTGGGCAATTTATCCTTAAGGGTAGGGTGTCATAGACAGAGTGACCCCAAACTGGCTTTGTCCATTTCTCATAATATTGTACAGTCTATAACGGCTGATTTTTTTTGTATTTTATACAAGTGGAGGGGGGCCTAGAGAGACAGAAACCAAACTGGCTTTCTCCATGTCAATTAATATTGTACAGTCTATAACGGCTGAATTTTTTGTTTTTTTAAACAAGTGGAGGGGGGCCTATAGAGACAGAAAGCAAACTGGCTTTTTCCATTTCTTTACATATTTAACTATAAGTGTAGGGTGTAATATACATCCAAAGATGATGGCTGCATTGCCAATATGCATAGATGGAGAGTAAGACAATCTGTTTTGTGTGTAGAATAAATGAAGGCCTACCAACGAAGAATTAAACTGTTTTTTTGGATGATTTATTACCTCAACAATTAGATTACTTATCTCTAAAACAGTTGGAGCACTAAATTGGGTTATTTTAGGCCCAAAAACATTGATTTTCCAACAAAATAGCAAAACAAAACCAAACAAAACCAAAACCAAAACCAAAACACGCAATGGCGGTTTTGCAAAACCAAAACCAAAACCAAAACACGACGGTAATCCAGATCCAAAACCGAATCCAAAACCAAAACACGGGGTCAGTGACCATCTCTACTTCTAATGCTCTGTTAAAGTGAGGACAAAGTAGAGTATTTTTTTCTTTGCTTTTAACTAGAGTTTTTTTTCAGTACTGGTATGTCTACTGCCCAATAAATAAATCTGCTGTTTTAACAAATTCTATTCATATACCTGAAAGGTCGCTGCTATAGAATGGTGCACTATACAACTGTATGTATAGCAGAGTGACTGAGTAACCTATTGAAATACAGAGATAAAAAGATAAAATAAACACAGAGCACTAGCACAAGGTGAAAGTTATTCCCCATAGAGATGATACAATTTCCTGTAAACTCCCATTTGAGATAGATTCCTGTATAGTGTATAAAATGTAACCAGAGAAAAAAATGTTAATAAACGCATGTTTAAAAAAAAATAAAACCAAGCAAATACGGACATTAAACCGATGAACGTCATGTTAGAAGTGTATGAAAATGTAAATAAATAGCTGATATTTTAAGCAATGTTTCTACTTTTAATTATTGATAAGTGTACTACATTTATTTTATGTATGCCTCAGTACCTTTGTCTAATAGTAGCTTTAGTGTCTAATTGCATTTTATTTTAAATCATAAACATGAATTGGGTAGCACAGTTGGCTTAGTGGTTAGCAATTCTGCCTCACAGCACTGAGGTCATAGGGTCATTCCCAATTATGGGAATTGAACTCATTAAACAACTCCTGTGTGGAGTTTGTATGTTCTCCTCATGTTTATGTGGGTTTCCTCTAGGTGCTCCGGTTTCCTCCCACACTCCAAAAACATACTGGTAGGTTAATTGGCTGCTATTAAATTGACCTTATTTTGTGTGTGTATATGTTAGGGAATTTAGACTGTAAGCTCCAATGGGGCAAGTACTGATGTGAGTTCTTTGTACAGCACTGCAGAATTAGTGGCGCTTTGTAAATAGATGATGACGATGAACTGATAATAATATGATCATCTCATGTTTGTCCAGTCTTTTCGAAATTACTAAATTGTTGAAGCTCCTCCCCATTGAGTTTCTTTAAATAAAAATGTTTTGATGCTTTTTACAAACAGATACTTTTCGTTGTTGCAAAGAATTTGATGCAAATCATGTTTTTTAAACATAATGTAAGAGAAAAAGTAATTCTGTAACAATGATTTATAAATAGTCTTGGGGATTGACTTTTTAATAAAATGTGAGTTGAGCATTGCATCATTTAACATATGGATAAAGGCTTTCTTCATAGATAAAGATAGAGCACTGAGGTAGTGGTAGTAGTGATATTACTCACTATAACAAATCCTCACTGATCACATAATAAGTGTAGGGAACAGCAAAGTGCAAGTGATCAGCAGTGAGTTCAACCCTGGTGGTGTTCAGCAAAGAAAAGCAATTGCTAAGGAATACTTTGCATGTTAAGAAAATAAAAGAGAATAAAAATATTATCAGTTCAATTATCCAGGCAGTGTGTTTAATTCGTCCTTACTTTTTCAAATTAAATAAATCACAGAAGAGGCAAATTTGCCATCTCTTAGGTTCTACCTGTGGATCCAGCTGTGGAAGCAGGACCATAATTGGTTTTCCTGGTCTTCAGCACTAATTCAATTTTTAGTTTTCTATTTTAACTAAAAGAAATATCTGAAGTCCCCTTAGTGACAATATCTCTTTCTCTATTACATCTAGAAAACTTGTGTTCACTGAAAGCAACACAACAACCATCTAGAGAATTGCAAAATATGAGCTATCCACAGCCCATTTTGTCTCCATACTTCCCCAAACATTTTTACTGGCACTGCTAAGACTTTATGGAACACCGTTGTACCTCAAGTGTACAGATAGAGCACAGGCTGGGCTCATAATGGTCTATGACAAAATATCATAATTAAATGCAAAATTATTTATTTTCAGAGGTATAAACCAGGTAAAGCAGCAATACTCTACTGAGGCTGGCTATTCAATGGTCACCTGTGTGCTCAAGTACCTTACTTTACCAAGCAAAGCTCCCTGTTCTGTATGTTTTCAAGGTAGTGATTACCATACTTTCAGTCAAACCACCAAATTGCTCTGGCAAGACAATATATTTAGACATCTCAAATTACATTTTGAACATGTGTTAATGTTATTTTATCAAGTATAATTGGCAACAAGAAGAATACATAACAAGTGTTTCTTCATACATTGTAGTGTTTACCAGACAAGGGGATAGAGTTGCTAAGGATTCAATCCGGTAGTGTTTTGTAACCAGCCACACATCGCCGCAAATATCCGGCAGTTTACTGGTCCAAACCACCTCTTTGGCTTGACATACTCTTATAATGCAGAAATTATGGACCTTACATGTGTCCTCTATTGTCCATATTGCACTGCATGCTGTATGAGCTATTTTGCCCATTGGTAGACAGCATATTGATGCTGACTACCCCGACGAGACTTACTTCGATATCTTCACAGCGAACGGCTCCTTCCCGACCAGGCTCCAGGACGACTGATGTGTCACTCGCCGGGGTATCGGACAGCTCACCCGACCCCCGGCAAACTTACCTTTCTCCGGCGGTCCGCTCCGTCCCAGGTTCTGCCATCTTGGATTTGTAAAACCTCTGCCCGCATTAACATTGGTCAGGCAATTTTGGCACCAAATATAAAAGGCACCTCCTCTATACACTCAGTGCGTTGCTACATCCTATCCTGTCTACTTGTCTACAGAGCTGATGCTTCAACCAAGTACCCACTATCCTGTCTACTTGTCTACAGAGCTGACGCTCCAACCAAGTACCTGCAGATCTATTCACTTGTCTACAGAGCTGACACTCCATCCAAGTACCTGAAGTCCTATCTACTTTGTCCACTGGGCTGACGTTCCATCAGTTGTTTCGGTATTTCATCTACCCTTTACCGCTATTGACTGTCCCTTGTCTCCTGACTTCCAAAAGGGTCTCGCTCAGTACTCTAGCAGGGGCCGCGACCTGGGAGCAGACGCAGCTAAGACCATATTGCTTTGTAGCGGTTCATGGTGAACACCGTCTACTTGTTAGACTCCGCGCCCTCCGCTAAACTGTACGAACCCTAGGATTCACATCGTAAAAGACCTACCTATCGTGTGAAATCGTGACATGATGTGACAACTGACTGCAAGGCATTGCAAAGAATGAAGAAGCCGGCCAGAGTTGATGACGTCACTGGCGACCGCAACGCTGTTATCGGTGCTGTTAAGGGGGTAATGTAAGTATGTGGACAATGTAATTTGCTCCTTCCCTTTGCTTCTTCCGTTCGCTGTGAAGACGTTGGGGTAAGTCTTGTCAGAATAATGATCATCATTATTCCATACCCCCACCCATTTTGCCATTCTAAACATAAGAAGTGGCACCATTGAGTATGAATTATGAGACAATCATTATTTATTGATTAAGGGAGGAATTTATAATTAACTTTCAGGGGCAAATTTTGGTGCCTCCTCTTATGTTCAGAATGGCAAGATAGCTCATACAGCATGCAGTACAGTATGGACACTTGCAAGGTCCATAAATTCTACATTATAAGAGCAACTTTCACTTAGTCTTAGCAGAAGGTAATTTTTAAGAGTTGGTTATTGATGTTTACCATAATAACTTCATTCACTTATAGTTCCTTGCATTTGCGGGTTGGAATGAAACTAGGTTAATAGTAAATTATTAAAACTAATAAATTAATACTATGGATGATAAAATTCATTATGAAATAAAATAAAAACTCCATAAGTAAAAAATTATATAAGATAACTGGAAATAAATGAAGTTTGCACAAGAAAAACAGCTTTTTTTTTCATATGCACCCCCTTGGTGTGAATGAATAGCTGGCACTTTCCCTAAAGCAAGAGTTATCTATAGCGGAAGGAAGCTAAAAGCCAAGTCTGTGAATAGCATTACCGCCTCCACTGAAAAACAACACATCATGCTGTGTGCATACATGGCATTCATAAGTGTTCTTACAGTAGGCTGAGTGCACGGTCTACATTATGTGGTATTGATAAATTCATATATTATTTTCATTCTTAGGTTTAAGAGAATAATAGAGATAATTAGATGGAAAAAACTGTTGACCTTACCATCGCAGGCAGCTCTACTGTTTCTTACAAAAATGCTTTTCACTTAGTTCGATTTAGCTAATTTTTTATTTTCTTAATCTGATTTTTTTTATAGTACATTTAGAAATAAAAAGTTGTCTATATTTCTGTACAAAGCTATAGGGTCCAGAGGTACGACCCTCCCACCAGACAAAATATAGAGAAAGCTGCTGCGCATGCGGTCGCGCATCAGCAGCTCCATTTCGGCGGCACTGTATTGGACAGCAGCGGCGGCGCTGTCAAAAAAGCGTCCGCGGCGGTGCTGTATTGTACTATATTACAGCACTGCCGCGGACACTTCTTTGACAGTGCCGCGGCTGCTGTACAGTACAGTGCCGCTATGTAGGGGCACTGTTTAGCCCCCGTTCTTTGCGGAGGGGAGGGGTTTCTGGAGAACCAGAAACCCCCCCTGCGTGCTCCCCTGTGAAGCCCCTTCTTTACACAGGAAAGAGCAGCACATGTACAATGGTTAAAGCAGAGCATGGGGGGGAAGGCTACAGCGACACATTCAGACCCAAGTTTTGCCATGGAACCCAGAGTTGCACTATTTTGCCTCTAACTGTACATCAGGGCCATCTTTTCCATTGGGTATGATGGGCAGGTGCCTGGGGGCCCCACGGGCAAGGGGGCCCCATAGACAGGGCTCTTAATGAGAATAAATAATCCTACAAAAGAAAAAAACCTGCAAAAAAAAACCTTCAAGGGTCAGTGAGCAAGTACATCTATCTATCTCTATATATCTATATCTATATCTGTATCTGTATACATCTATATATCTATATCTATATTTAGGGGCCCTGGTGCACTGCTTTGCCCGGGGGCCCATAATGTTGTTTAGATGGCCCTGCTGTACATATTCTTCTAAAGTGAATTTAATTGCCTAACCTGTGTGCATTTTCCATATTGAAATATATACATTTAATTTTCAACTGTGATTTAATCCTCTCCCCCAGGTAATACGGCCTGTGATTCTGGCAAAAGCAGCACAGCATGGGGATCCTTTAAAATAGTGTCTGGTGCAACATACACACCCAGCCTGCAAGACCAGAACTCAGCGGATTTTAAAATTCTTGCCTTTGATATCCAGCAAATGGTAAATCTTTGCTTTTATTACTACATACATATATGTGTACATTGTTTCTTTCTACATTATAAAGAGGGGCACAATATTTGTTTATCACATATAAGCACCAATACAGACTTATCTATACAAATCATCATATCTAATAGGCTAACTTGTCCAGCTACAAACTTCACAAAGTAATACAATATGTAATAACACACTGGCTTTGCTATAATAGTGGGACAAAATACATGCAGAGCTATACATTAATAAAACACAGCAACTATCTTTAGTGTTGGGAGCATTGATTGGTCAGATTTCTCTTACAAGTTACAATGTGCTCAAATAATGAAATTTTAACATTCTACTGTCAGTAGAATCAACTGTTAGATAGACACCAGGAGATAAATGTATCAAGATTAAAGTTTTCCGGCAGTTTTGAAAAGTGGAAATGTTGCCTATAGCAGCCAATCAGATTCTAGCTATCATTTTGTGGAATGTACTAAATAAACTATAGTTAGAATCTGATTGGTTTTTCAAACCCTCCAAAAAACTCTCAGCTTGATACATTTACCCCCAGGAAAGTAAGTATGTTCTGCTTGTCATGGGTCCTGGGCATCGGACCACTAAATCGTAACATCTGGGGAGACAGTGGGTGACAAAAAAAGTAGATTTGTGAGTGGGTGTGTGCTTTAAATGTTCTCTTCTACATACTTTGTATTTTTAGTATTAATAATTGGAATTATAATTTTTTAGACATTATTTGATGTTTTTTTTTATAAACAGATCAATGAAATATTTCAAGCTAGTCAGCTGAAGTTTGAATATAAAACATCAAGCGTTGTGGAATTTAGGTAAGGACATAAATTATGTGGTATAGAATTTAGATATGTCTCTTTTTTTGTCCTGTATTATTGTCGGCTAGGTTATTTTAAGTTCAATGTTGTATATCCAATAAAAGATTAAGTTCATTAGTTTAAAAGCAAAGTGGTACTAAATGCAGAAATAATAATAATAAGTATTATTATTATTATTATTATTATTATTATAAACCAACATCTTCCACAGCACTGTTAAGAGACATATATTGAACATGTAATGTAAACAGTACAGAAGCAAACAATGAACTTGAAGGTTAGAGAGCAATGTTCAATTGAGCTTGCATTGCAGAAGGTTAAAGCATCCATCTAAGAGTGATATATTTTACAACATGCGGAAGCAAAAAACTGTATTCAGCCTATGAAATCATTAGGAACTAGTTACAACATTAAGGCATTTTGTGTCCGTACCAGTAGGTCCTAGTAAATTGGTAGGCTGTATTCTAATGGGAAATGGTGTAACACCCGCTCACTCCATTCCTGAGTGGGGTGTTGCAGATATGATGCGTTCACGTTACTTGAATGCACTTGTCAATTATAGATACCTACAGGCTTACTACACTAACAGGCAATACCATGCCCAAACTAAACCTGCATGCCTGTCAGGATTAACCACGCTCTGATAAAGCCAAAAACTCTGTGACTGGCTGTATCCCCGTTGGGTAGTATTTAGGTGGCTTTCTGGTATCCCCACGTTCAGGATACAATAATTGAGCAAAATTGTGTTATTAATGAAAAGTATGTTTTTGCTATTTTGTCCATTTATCTCAACTTGTCTAATGTCCATAAAATAAAAATACATTTAATCCAATATGTTGCTAAATGAAAAAAAAAACCCTTAAAATTTGCTTAGACTTAAGCATAGAAAGGGTATTCTTGAGGTATTCTTGATAAAGCCAGCACAAAACTAAAGGCAAAATGAAAATTATTTCTGGTCATTATGGTGTCACTTACCACAGGTCATCAAAGGGTTAAAACGTTTTATGCTTTGAATCCCATTTTACCAGCATTGTCAGCATAATAATCTACCCTAGGCAGAGATAATGGGCTAAGAAAAGTCAGAAATTGCAGAATAACAGCAAACTATGTATTCAATAGGCAATGACACTGCAGGATTTAGCAAACAAATGGAATTTCGGTTCACTTCTCTAAATTAGAGGCTGCTTGTATTTGTAAAAGCAATGTTCTTTTCCATTCCTCATTGCAATTGAATTAATCCAGGCCTGGACTTAATTGCATTTACATTTCCTACATTTGTAAAATCATTATTTTAGAATTCTAACACTGCATAACAGAAAGGAGAGAAAAATGTTAGGGTACTATATTACATTAATGTGACAGAGGAGGATGATATCTCAGCTGACACCAAAAAGTGACAAAATGTTGATATCTATCTATCTATCTATCTATCTCATATCTATCTACCTATCTATCTATCTATCTATCTATCTATCTATCTATCTATCTAATATCTATCTATCTATCTATCTAATATCTATCTATCTATCTATCTTGATAGATATCTAGCTGTACAGAGAACTCATTCACACCAGTCCCTGCCCCATTGGGGCTTACAGTCTAAATTCCCTAACATACATACAGATGACACAGAGAGAGAGATTAGGGTCAATGATAGCAGCCAATTAACCTACTAGTATGTTTTTGGAGTGTGGGAGGAAACCGGAGCACCCGGAGGAAACCCACGCAAACACGGGGAGAACATACAAACTCCACACAGATAAGGCCATGATCGGGAATTGAACTCATGACCCCAGTGCTGTGAGGCAGAAGTGCTAACCACTGAGCCACCGTGCTGCCCCGATCTATCTATCTATCTATCTATCTATCTATCTATCTATCTCATATATATCTATGTATCTCATATCTATCTATCTATCTATCTATCTATCTATCTATCTATCTATCTATCTATCTATCTGTCTATCTGTCTGTCTGTCTATCTATCTGTCTATCGGTCTGTCTGTCTGTCTGTCTGTCTGTCTGTCCGTCTATCTTTCTATCTATCTACTGCATTTTCAGGATATAATGTGCGTTTCTACTTCTGTGCATGCTCGTGAAGCACTAGTTGCGTTTGGGTCATGTATTCCATCTTGCACTTACGGCCTTATGATTGAAGAGGCAGAATGTGTGAAGGACTGTAGACTGAGACTGAGACTCGTATGCATATGCTGTTAGGAGAAGGGAAACTTGCGGGTGCTCGATCACTAACGCAAGTTTCGAACTGATAGTCATGACGATCAGCTTAGATGCATCTGGCTCAACATAGCCATGTAAGATGTCTTTTTTGGGGGATACAATTTCGGCCTTCATTTTAGACCGGCATTGTGCCCAACTCTACATGAGGCCCTCATTGAGCCCCACACGCTAAGACCGAACAGAGAGACGTCACTGGTGTGCACATGTACAACAATAGCAAACATCTCATCTATTATTTGCCACTGAAGAAGTGTCTGAGCAAACCTACGGCTGAATTAAATTATGTTGAATCAATGGAGTCCGGATAGATACATTGACATTTGGGAGCGGACAGGTTCATTTTTATAAAGTGCTTCAAACTATTTTGTTTTCTATTTTCCATAATGTATTATCAATCTTTATTTCATATATTGAAAATTAAGATGAAATTCCTCATTTTTCACATGCAATGCATGACGATAGATTATCCATTAACTAATTGACTTACCAAATATTTCTCTTCAATTATCTGTTCTTAGAAATGGTAGTGTGATCGTGGTTTTCACCGTACACTTTACACAAGTTTTATCGCATGAAAATGTTCAGAATGAGCTAATTATTGGCATTAAGGAGAATCATTCAGAACTCACAAAGAAGTATGAAATAGACAATTCAAGTGTGCTGATTACAGGTAAGCACAAGTCATATGTGTAAAGCTGCAATATTTATTGAACATACTATTGGGAATACGTCCTGATAGCATTTAAAATGTGCATTAACTCAGAGCAACCAATCAGAATTTTACTTTCATTATGTTGATTTCTTGTTATTGGTTACTGCACATAAAGTCACATTTTGCCTGTACAAAAATGAATATACTTACAATGCTTCCTCATATTTTGTACCATTGTTTTGCATATGTTGGTGCTCTATGGATGGAATACAGTTTATTGAACTGAATGGTGCAATGTAGCTAATGAAGTCTACACTCAGCCAAATTTTATTTTTTGGTCTGAGCATAAAATGTTAGGATCTGTGCTCAATTTGTCCACATACATAGGTATCAAATTAGACATTTTTGCTGATTTAGCACCCAGCATGAGCAATCGGGGTCACATAGTTGCCTATTAGTGTGGTCAGCAGATGACCCCACACGCAGGTCGACAATAAACATCAGCTGACTGTTGTGCAAGTCTGATCAAAATATGTTGATCACGATCAGATTATTTTGGGGATTTTGAAGAATTGGCCAACATAATCACCACATGTTATACTTTTATCACCACCATAGCCTGCCACCCACCGCTCACGCACCACAGCAGATATTTTAAGAATTGCTGTCCCAACTTCCTCCACCACTGGATTGCTGTATCAAATGATGTATCAAATGAGGTATATGACATTGAGTACACTACCCTGCTAATAATTTTATAATAATACTAATAATATTCACTGAATCTCCCATAGGGTAGAACCAATGTTGGTATAGTCAAAACTTATTTGGAACCACCCTTACCAGAGAGATAAGTAACCCATTTAATGGTGGATGTTCCTGTGATCCCAGTATACTTCCCAACTTTACTTCTTTCATTACGTTCATCTTTTGACCACCTCAAGGTACTCCATTGCAGACTTCAAATCACCATGTTCCTTTAGTGCTTTGGATTTCTTGAAGGGAGTCTTAAAATCCTTCTCAAACCCTTTTGTGCAGCAATAATGTTACCTTCATGTTTGTGTAAGTCCTAAGATAGGGACTCATCACATCTATTCTGACTGATATGATTACCTTGCCCTAGGGTCCACCAGTCTGCCTTGTTTTTCTCTCTCAAAACATCTGGTGAGTGGGTGGGTGTCAACCTCCAGCCTAAACCTGCTGGATGGGCCCAAATTACAAGGACCAACATTGAATAGCCAGGATAATCTTCTCCTTGTTGTAGTCAACCACACTTGCCCCAAAAGTACCAGAAATTTGCTGAAAAATCCCAACATTAGATATTGTGCTTATCAATCCTTCTCTACTATCCACCTCCTGTGCACCCAGTCTCCAACCCAAAATGTGGTTAATAAATCACTGTACCTTGGAGCTGCGCATACCTGCCTGACGTCTCTCTTGCTCTGGACAAGCCCTAAGCCATGCTATGCTCAGCAGGTGATTCAGGATGATATTCACAATGGGGTACAGATTTATGACAAATCGCTGCAGCAGGAGATATGGGGTCTAACGCTCTGGCAGCCTTGCCCACTGAGCATTTGTAGTAGGCCCATGCCTGGTTTGAGCGGTTCCAGCTCCCACTTCCTGGGTGAGATCTCTAATGGTGGTCATCAGCCACGTAGCTGCCTGAGTTTCTGTCAGCAGCTCCTCAATGTTTGATATCTCATAAGGTTTTGTTTTATGCTCTATATTCCCAATGCCTAAGCAGGAGTGGATGCTTGTCACCTTGCAAGCTACTATGTAATATTACTCTAATCCTACCTCTATATATACAAATGCACATAATATCACCCCCAAATCCTTCAACCAAACCCCACCATTTATTGATTAACTTCTATTATGCCAATACTTTTCCTAGCTCTGTTATGTTTCCCTTTCACAAATCTGCTCTTCTTTCAGGGTATTCCATTGGGACCACTGAGATGGCAATGTTGAAACTCCAGGGCTCCCAATTACGTTAATTACCCACACCCCATAGCACAGAGGAGGAATGGGAAGAGCCCCACTATTTTAAATTTTTTTACATTTACACAGTGCAATGTGCATGGGAATTGTTTATTTCATGAAGAAAAATATGATGAGAACAGATCTCTGAGTGGAATGACCATAAGCAGCGAGGAATGCCCCTGAAAATAGGTCCTGTCACCCCTTTGTCTCATTACAATATTCTTGCAAAAAAAAAAATCTTGCTTCTGCACTGCTCTGAAAAACAATGTGCACAGTTGTGCCTACTCCCTACTTTGCCAGGAGCATCTTAATTCTGCTGAACATGTCCACTCCCCTCTTCCTGTGGAACCTTCTCCTTGGCCATCTAGATTTGGTGAAAATTCAGGTGCTCTGTGGGTCCAAAGCTGTATTTGTGCTGTGCAGTGTCTGTTTTGCACTTTTTTAAATTACCTCCAGCGGCTTTTATCTTAATCATTTAAATACCATTACTACTATTTTTCAGTTTTTAATTATTTATTATTGTATATGTTTGCTTTAATTTTATTTATGCATTAGAAAATATTCTAAACCACAGTGGCAGAATGTATTAGGCAGGGGTAGTAGTAACAACTTGTTTTTTCCACTTATTCTCTACACTCTCAACTGCACAGTGCTATATATAGGATCTCGACAATATTCAGAAATATCATTGGCTAGTATTTAGGACTTCTCTACATGTAAATATGTCATAAGGAAAGTTCAAAATGTTTTGCTTTATACAAGATGAATAAAATATTTGTTGATTTTGCAGAAATACAACCGTTTACCACAGCAAACCCTACCACGGCAAACTCTACCACAGCAAACCCTACCACGACAAACCCTACCACAGCTGATGTTAGAACCACCAGTACAGGTTAGTAATAAAATATGCAGTATGAAAAAATCCAAAAAGTTATTAAATAACTATAAATCGCCTGCGGTCACCAAGTGGAAAAAAAATGTATGGAATAGTCCCCATTTTGTTTTATTTTATTTTCGTATTGATTTTACCGTATAGTTTGCAGAGATTTTATACACTATCCATACTGTGACTCTGAGATGCAGATTTGCCATTTAAATATATGTGTGCTTTTATGTGCATGCTATACAGTATATATACTGTATATATACAATGTAATGTACCTTTATCTAAACACTATTTGAATGAATTATCAGTGCTAACTGCTATATTGGCTGCTGTGAAGCATATAAACAAATAAACACCATCCACAGATTGTGAAAAACATCCATGAAACAAATGAAGCTGAAGCTATACCAAAGTGAGAGTTAAATCCATTCTAGATAGTTATCCCTAAAACCATTCACTAAAGCTGGGTACACACTACAGTGGTTTCAGATGATTATTGGGCCAAACAAATGATAAGCGACTGTTTGGCCTGATATTGCATTAGTGTGTACGCTGCAAGGATCAACGCTTATCATTCCAAAACACGTTGTATCATCATTCATCGATGGAACGATGTTGTTCCAATTCTGCAGTGTGTATGCACTCACAATCAGGATCTCCATGGAGTTATGATCTGTTCAGCCGATGGTTATGACAGATGAAGAGCACAGACCTGAAGGTAAATGTTGAACAACATGTATAGTGTAAACACATGAATCAGCATGCTGAGCGGGATTTTTTTTTTAATAAGTCGTTGGTAAAATCCTTATAGATAACACATCGGGAAAAACTTTCTGTAGTGTGTATCCAGCCTGCATCCTTAACTAATGTAATATAACTCAAGACAAGATGACTTGGGATAGCTATGGCTATGTTTGTATTATTATGCAGTTGTTTTGGGATAGCAATTTCTGCACTTCACTTGTTATGCACAGCATGTCCCAGAGTGAGAAAGTAACATTTAGGAAGCAGATGAATACTAATAAATGATGCAGTGTTTTTGAAATAAATAATCATTCAGCATAATATCCCTTTAAAGATAAAGAGAGTGTAGAGAGCAATGTTTGATTATTGCTTAACGTTTTTTGTGATAACACATTATTCTCATTGCTCTGCTTGGTTCTAATGTGGTAAAAACAACACAAAAGTGTCTTGAAAAAACAATATATATTCAGGATGTTGAGCAGAAGAAAACAGAAATGGGCCACACTTTAAAAGATATATTTAATACAAATTCATGTATAGTTATATATAGTTCTGTAAATATATAAACATTTTATATGCGGTTGTACAGATATTATAAAATTGCTGCTTTGGCAGTTTGCTGTAACAAATGGCAATATATTTTGAGACGTCTTATGTTAGTAAAAATGGCTAAAGTGTAAGTTTCAGTACTTAAATATAACGATTTAGTCTGACTTGTCATACAATTAAATTTATTTTAGAATTATTGCAGAAAGTAAGATAAATACTGGTTACTTAGCAGCTGAAGAGCCTTTCTCCCCTAACAGTAATCTCTCTCCTAACTGCTTCTTTTAAATCTTTTCTGTGTACCTTTTTCTTTTAATATTTTTTATGTTATGTTTATGTTTTCTGTGTGTTCTATATGTATATCTTACAGTGTTTATGTATGTGTATAGACTAGCTTGTATGTCCTATTTTGAGTATGCCCTTTTTTTCCCACTGTCCACACTGAAGAGCACTGTGGCACCATACAAATCTATGATAATAATAATAATATTATTATTATTATTATTAATAATAATAATAATAATAATAATAATAATAATAATAATAATAATAATAATATTAAGTTTTATATATGTATATAGAATTTACAATTTTACAAAGTGGAGCAACACACACCAGTCCCCTGATAATGAATCTGGAGTCTGGAAACTTTCCAATGCACCTTCATCTATAGTCCCCAGCACATGTTCTTAGATGTGGAAATTCCACATAGGCCAATACTTACAATGGGATGTTTTTTAGCTCCAGCCAAATTCTTTTTATATGGGAAAGAACATTTTTATGTGCCCAGATACCAATATAGTAAAATGTTCAAATCTGCAGATTTAACCCATATAACAAAGACAGTTACTTTGTCCCTTTACTTTCATGACATGACCTTTGACCCCAACAAGCAGTATATTTGGAGAAAATTGTAGTCCATGATAATGAATGGGCTTGCACAAAAGCATTATCATTTACTTTTAATGTATACTAGATACAGGATAGTGGGCAAGGTAAGGCGCCTATGTGCATTATATAGAGATCCAATGGTGGCATATTTGCTCAATTCCAGGAGTGCCTGGGCCCTGTGCTTTTCTATGGATTACATGCATGTAGTCAAGGAGCTGGTGGACATTAGTTAATTATCCCAGGCTTAAAAGAGGTGTGACACTTCACTAATATTATTTTAATAATCACAACATTATTAGTGCTATTATTGATACAATTCTACTACTGGGGTTATTAATGCAACTTCATGAATGTATTTTTACCTACAGCTGATCCTGCTTCTGCAGCAAGACCAGGATATTGTAGTATTCATATTTGGCTAATTTTATTGCCATAGCAATGGCACCCATCAGTACTCATTGCAGAAAACTGCAGGGTCTTGCTGTGCATTGCCAGAGCCATAACTTAGAATTTTAGTGCCCTGGGCGAGAAAGACAAATGCCGCCCCCCTAGCCCTCAATTTTAACCAAATTAACCTAAAATATTCCTAAATTGCGCCCCCCTTCAGCGTTGCGCCCTGGGCGGTCCCCCTTGTCGCACAGCCCTAGTTACGGCCCTGTGCATTGCCATATATTATTAGTCAGCACTGTTACCTAAACTAGCCCTGGGTGTAAAGTGAGATGAGTGCAGATGTGGGGTAACCAGAGATGAACAAACGTATCTTAAAATTTCACAAAAAAATAATCTCACAGTGGCGTAAAATTCTGACGACATAATGTTTGAGTTAGGCTTCTGCGCCACTATTCCATGATATGGCTATTTTACAGTATATAGGTAAATTTACATTTTGCAGAATTTATTGTCTATTAATAGAGCTAACGTCCGAAAGGTAAATTCACTCTGCTGTGTAGTGTGGCTGGGGTAATACTAAGGTCACATTTGAGGTCCACTGGCGAAACTTGCAAAATTTTTTGGTCAAGTGTTTAATAAAGTGAATATTCCATGGACCAGTTTTGAGAGTTTCCTTATTTATAATGGTAATGTGTAATAGCCCTGTAAAGTTGTTCATAGGAAAAATATATTGTGATCTAATAAAAAGAATAATACAAGTGGAACTATGGAATATACACCACTAAGAAATCATACAGTGTAACAACAGCCTTTATTGTTCCATACAAAGTAAAATCACATCTAATGTTTTATGCTTCCTTTATATTTGTTTCGTTTAAAGTGCCTCTTCTGAATTGCTGTTCACTAAGGGACCATTTAGTTACAGAACAAATAAGCAAAATCTATTTATTTAATGGCTGAAAATTAACTACATCTTTTACTGTAATTGTGTGTTTTGTTTGGTTCAATATAATGATTGTGCTGTTGCAGCCAAGATTATATAAATAGCCAAGATAAGATAAAATGACCTTTTTAGCCCATGCTATTATGGTCCTTTGTTCTTTAAAAAGATGGTTCAGAAAACTTTTATTCTTTTAAGTTATTCTTAATAACTAGTAGATAGATAAAAATATACTTTTTTTTAAAATGAAGTCATGTATTGTTGTTGATCCTTCTTGATTCTCTTGTGAAATAAATTGCATAGTATATTATATTTGATTTTTTTTTTTTTCATGCTATTTAATTGATGAATTGAAAACCAAAAGGGGCCTCCGATTTTTCCTATTATGTTATTACATTATTGGAAAAGTATGTTTTAGACCTCTAGATAAAACATCCAAACTGTCCCTCTGTTACCTCCATTATTATCCATTATCCATTATCACCTCTCCTCCTGTTCTCCACCCCTTATAACTCTGCTCTCCAGCTACTTAGCCTCTTCCGTGAGGTCCTTCTGCCCTTCTAACCCCTCTTTCTACTCTCTCTACCCCACTGGGGCTCTCACCTGTCATCTAGCTGTACATTGAGCTTCCGAGTTATTGTGCTTTTTGCTAACTGTACCGTGCTGTCTCACCCTGTACTGTGATTCTGTCTGTCCCTGTACGGCGCTACGGACACCTAGTGGCGCCCTATAAATAAAAATTAATAATAATAATAATAATAATAATTATTATTACAAGTGGCAGTTTATCCCCATGTTATCATTGTGTAACATCTTTCAGCGACAAATACAATTGGCAGAGCCTGTAAGAATATGGTTACTCTGTCAACAGTTTTTATAAACTTCATTTCGTACTGGACTTAGGCAGCTGCCTTGTTTTACATGCAAGATACCATATAACATTCAAGATATTACTATATTCTAATTTGATTTAAATTTGTAAACTTATAATTTGTTACTTCTTGGTCCAAAAACGTGATAATTACGTAGGTCCTTTCCAGCAATAACCGGAACAGGATGGAGGACAGAGTATGTTTATGATTTGTAATACATGGAAGAGAATTCAGTCTTGTCGATACCCAATACTAAGTTTTAATGGTTCCAATCACTGACTCTCATGCTGTCCTATTATATTGTGAGGTTGGAGGAAAATGTGCAATTTTGTAACAGGCATTAAATATAAAAAATATTAGTACTTGTAATGAGTCATATATTATTTAATGTTTAGAGGACATGTCCACATTAAGTATCTTTTATGTTTTATTTTATTTGCCCTATAGTTCAATGTCTACCCTTCCAGAGGTTATGTAATGATGCTAGTACATGTATACAAGAAATTCTGTTTTGTGATGGAGTGTCTGATTGTCCAGATGGTTCTGATGAATATAACAAGACATGTGGTAAGTCTAATATAATAAATTATTTTATTTTAATTATTTTACTATATAAGTAACTATAGTTATTGGTCAAAAAGTATTCTGAATAGTTCTGAGTATTGATCCATATTATCTCCGGTACCTTCACCATTGGATTGTTGGCCACCGGGAGCCCCATATTTGGTCTCAGTTCTTCCATGAAATTATGAAAAATCTCAAAATGTGTTTTCTGGTTCAACCACAGTAGTGTGCATTTTATAATTGCAAAGCTGTTAACTTGCAGCTTGTAGCTAATATGTAATAGCCAAAAAGAAAATAAACTTTAAAATGTTTTCTTTTTTCTAGATGTTTAGAGTTTAATTTTTTTTACATTGAATATCAAACATTACTGTGTTCAAGTTCAAATACACTGTTTACGTTGAAAAATGGTTTTAAGAAATACTATACACAATATGCAGTAATCCCACAAATATATTCTTTTTTTTATTTAAATAGCAAGCTAAGTACATTTTAAGCACTCATTTGATAGTTATTTTTTTTAGATGTCCCCCTGCAAATTATTATTTTCTGGACGATAGACAATATAGCAGCCAGTCACAGCTACAGTCACAGTCACAAACTCATAGACTGTCAGCATGTCATGTGATGGTAGAGGGGGAGAAAAAGGGGGAGGACTTTACAGTGCAGGCTGAGCTCAACGGGGCATTCCAAAGCCGATCTCCTCACTGCAGCCTGTGCAATGTGGCTGTATTGCCCTAGTTTGCCCTTGCCATGTGACACTGGGCAAACTGTGCAGAACTTTAAATCATGAAAGCAGCCTGAACAAAACAAACCTAGGAAAATGGTAATTACCAAACTTCTTCATATAGACTGCCCCCGTGATTTATGTGAAAAAAAACTTACCTCCGTTCTTTATGGGGTCAACGCATTTTGAAGTTTGAACAAACTTAAATATGCTCAAACCAACTCATAGTTGGACATAGCTCGAATTTAGCTCAGCTTTTTGTCTATATAAAGTTTAACAATTTATCACAAATTTCCAAATATTAGAACCAGTTTGATGACCTGGTTCAAGTGCCACTTTGAAACAATTATGAAATTAGATTATGTATAGGTTGTAAATAATGACTGAAATATATCTAAGGTTAGTTACAAAAACTGACCATGTATAAGATAAGTACTATAAAAAGAGATTCTTCCTAGCCAAGCCACGTATATATATATTAATTTACACTTACATAACACAGCACACTGGCCTTGTTATTTAGCCTAATGGTTATGTGAAACTCCTATCTCTGATGGTTAGCTCATGATGATTAAGTTATGTCCATTTTGTCAGTTATAAGGATAATATTTACAGAAATCCGTATATGATTTCTTGATTTTGTGCGTTTATGTTTTGTTTATGAATATTTACATATAAAGTAAATCACTATTATAGAAACACACGTACTATACTATAAAATACCATTTTGTTGATCTAAAATAACCTAATTTAGTGCTCCACCAGTTTCTTGGATAAGCGAGGTAATTCTAAAGCTAATAAATTATGAAAAAAACAGTTTAATCCCTGGTAGGCCATCCTTAATTCTAACACTTGCCTGCAAATTATACAGACAAACCTGGTTGTCTTACTCCTCCATCTTTGACTATTGGCAATGTAGCCATCGTCTTTGGGTGTATATTACACCCTCCACTTGTAGTTAAATAGGAAAAAATCAGCCTGCATTGACTGTACATTAACTAGTAATGGCCAAAGGCAGTTTGGTGTCAGTCTCTATAGGCCCCCCCTCCACTTGTAGTTAAATAGAAAAAAAGCAGCCTGCATAGACTGAACAATATAACAAATAAATGGACCAAAGTAGTTTGATGGCTGTCTGTGACCCCTCCCCTCCACTTGTAGTTGAATAGAAGAAAAGCAGCCAGCATAGACTAAACAATATAAGAAATAAATGGACCAAGGTAGTTTGGTGGCTGTCTATGCCCCCCCCCCTCCACTTGTAGTTAAATAGAAAAAAAAACAAAAAAACAGCCTGCATAGACTGTAGAATTAGAATATTAAAAGAAATGGACAATGGCAGTTTGGTATGTGTCTGCATCAGACCCCCTCTCCACTAGGAGTAAAATAGAAAACTATTCAGCCGTTATAGAATCTAGAATATAAATAGAAATTGAGAAAGGCAATTTGCTATCTGTCTGCATCATCCTCATCAACATCATCATTAGCGCCCTCATCGCCTACACAAATCTCCCTCTCATCCTCTTCTAATTCCAAAGTGGCATCCTCAATTTGTGTATCACAGGCTACACTCGGGCTGTTCAGGCACACATCAGCAGAACTGCTGAAAGGGCCCTTCTTTATGGGTACACTAACAGAATGCTCACGATTAGACATACCACTGGTGGATGGACTCTCCACAGGGATTGGTGTCATTTCTGATTCAGAGCATACATTATCCTCTAATGCCTTACTGTTTTCTTGCAGCTCAGCTTTGACGCGTAACAGTAGTTGTGCACCACTTTTAAACTCCAAATTACTTGGTCTTGCTTGGTCACGAGTGACCGTACAAGAAGAAGGCTCAGTAACATTTTTTGATCTTCCACTAATAGAGAAAGGCGAAGGCCTCATTCTTTCTTTTTTCACTTCAACACGGTGAAAACATTTTTGGTGTGTGTTTTTTTCCCTGATTTAAAAAGACTATGTACTTTTACATAGGCTTTACCAGATGACGTACTGGGAACACTACCATCAGGACTGGTGCCAGCACCTGCTTGCTGATTCTGCTCATATGTGGACTGCTTTGAATCCATTTTAATGAGCCCAAGGCACTTGTAGTGCAAAATTTTTTAGAAATACTGCTCATAAATATGACTTTTGACAGCCAGAAAAATTAGTGTTTCACACTGGGGAATATGGGACACCCCAAAGCACTTGTAGTGCAAAATATTGTATTAGATACTGCTGACAAATATGACTTTTGACAGCCAGAAAAATTATTGTTTCACACTGGGGAATATGGGACACCCCAAAGCACTTGTAGTGCAAAATATTGAAAAAAGAGCCTCCTCTATCCTCCTCTCTTCCTGCTCTAACAATTGCTAATAGAATTGGAATTAGTAATAGAATTGAATAGATTAGAAATGAAATAATAATACAAAGAATAAGGTGTACAAATATTGCTATGTCCCTGCTCTAATACAGCCTGTGACCAAACACTGCTCTCTCCCTCTGTCAAATGGCGACGGATTGCTGTGGATGCGGGTATTTATGCTTTTCGAATATCGCGAGAACCGAGCTCCGATATCCGACCACGTTTTGCCTCAATTTCGATTACTAACGAGTGGGAGAGTACCGATCCTGCTCTGCTCGGTACTCGGATAGGCGAAGTTTGGGTGGGTTCGGATCTCGGGGAACCAAGCCCGCCCATCTCTATTTGATAGTAACTAGGGGTGGAATTGCTATGGTAGCAGGGAGGGCAGCTGATATTGGGCCCACAGCTAGGGAGGGGAGGGAGGGGGTTCATCCCTGTCAAAGCCCAAAGAGCCGCAATGGTGCCCAAGATAATTTCTCATCTACTCAAACTCCCTCTAGTGGTCAAGCCCTGCTAATGCCTCAGTAAAGGAAGTTTCAGACAAAGAAGGTGAGAAATTGATTGTTTCTTGTACATTTTACAAAATATTGCTATGTCACTATGACTCTATTATATTGTGTTTGGACAAGATTATCTTCTATTAAGTTACTAAGGTATATATTTACATTTGTACTCTTCTCTTTTAAGCTTGCTAGCAAAGAAAACTCTTATAAAAAAAAGCTGGCAAAAATATCCCCTATGTGAATGAAAATAATGCAGAGCCTGAAGACATATTCCAAAATATAAGACTTGCAGGCTTGGAGCATTAGTCGGAAAGAAGAGACAGAAATCTAAATTTTCCTACAAGAAGACTTTCCTGATCAGCAGGAAAAACAGTGCCATGTCCTATATTTACACCAGTGATTGCAATGTAATTTATCATATTACAAATCCATTTACTACTTTTCTAAATTAGATTTTATGGGGACATGAAAACGTATTGCAGGATTCAGGAAAGAGTGGTTTTATTAAAGTGGCAAAATGTTCACACAGCACAAGATCAATTGGTCAAAGACTGCACGAAATTGTGTTCCAAGTAACAGCTTTCCCATGCAGTACTCTAAGAGCTTTCATTTTAAAGTACCTCTTCTTAATATATCCCTGCTTTTAGCAAACAATTATAATTATGTAGCACCCAACAGAGGGAGTCCCTGATTTTATTAGTGTCTGAAAAACTTTCCTATTATTAATTTTTTATGAATTTTAGAGATTAAATATAGGAGTGAAACTGTATGGAATGTGTTTGTATGAAATATGTATAATTGTAAATGTAATATAAAAAGAGTGATTGTGCCTTTAATAGCAGCAAGAAGGTATTAATCAGTAACTGCTGACGGAACTAGAACAGTCAGTCTGCTCCTGCCTGTCTGGACTCTCGTGAATTCCCACCCTCTGTCACTTCCCACCAATAGGAACAGAGCTCGATCTGTATATGGATCAACTCTATGCAGAGCAGTCCTCTGTTAACAGCAGAAGCACTGCCCACAACGGAACAGTTTAAAGCAAAGAGCAGAGCAGAAGGGAGCCAAAAATGGAGTAGCCAAAAAAGAGAGACTAACAACAGTAAATGGAGAAAAATTAACATGGATGAGGAAAGCAGTATGAGAGAATGGTGGAAGAGAAGTCATAGTAGCAGTGAAGTTTTGCAGTAAGTGAGAAACAGGAAGCAGAGAAGAGGCAGCAAACAGGAGTGCGAGAGAAACAGAAGATAAATTGAGGGGAAATACATGGGAAGAAATGTAGAGGAGTATAAAAGGCAGAGATAAAAGAGAGAAGAGGCAAAATGAAATAAATAAATGGAAGGAAGGAGAGAAGGGTGACAGAAAGAATCAAGGGGAAGAGAGAATGATTGTGGCAAGTCATAAAGGGTTCTTTAGAAAGAATAAGAATGTAGAGAAAAGATAAAAAGTGATTTAAAGAAAACTGGTAAGATAGCGAGAGACGGGAGAAAAAGGGAAAAGTAAAAGGATCAGACTAGACAGAGGGAGGCAGCATGTTGAAATACAAGCAGAATAGAAGAAACGTACACAGGGAGGACTTTTAGTCATAAATGGAATGATAGACAGAGTAGCATAGAGAGGAAAGCCTTAGAGAGCGAGACATGGAAACAGAATGTGACGGCAGATAGGAACCGCTAGGTAAGCCCTCCCAAAAGGGTCTCTACCACCCATCTAGGAACTGCTAGGCCCATCTACTCTGCCCATTTTTAACCTCAAACTTTATTTTATCCTTTATTTTTTGTAAGAATATCCTTTTTTTTATCCCAACAATGTTTAAATTGCTCTTCTGTATTAGTCTCTACCACCTCTGATGGGAGGCTATTCCACGTATCCGCTACCCTTTCTGTGAAATAGTTTTTCTCAAATATCCTCTGAGCCTACTTCCCTGCAGTGTCAGTGCATGTCCTCATGTTCTAGTACTTCCTTTCTTTTGAAGAATGTTTCCCTCCTGTACCTTGTTAAAATCCTTGATATATTTAAAAGTTTCTATCATGTTCCCCCTTTCCCTTCTCTGCTCCAAACTATACATATTAAAATGCTTTAGTCTTTCCGGGTAAGTTTTGTGCTGTAGACCATGCACCATTTTAGTTGCCCTTCTTTGTACGGTCTCTAATGTATTTATATCCTTCTGGAGATATGGCCTCCAGAGCAGAACACAGTATTCTAGATGAGAACGTACTAATGACTTATATAGTGATGTTATTATTCCTTTTTTTCTTCTATTGACTTCTCTCCCTATGCAACCAAATATCTGACTTACCTTTTCCATTGGTTTGTTACATTGCTTACCTGCCTGTAATTCACCTGAAATAGTGACACCTAGATCCCTTTCCTCCGCAGTAGTTTCCATTATCGTGCCATTATTACTATATTTAGCCTTTAGGTTTTTGAGATCCAAGTGCATGATTTTGCATTTTTTAACATTAAATTGTAGTTGCCACTCTCTTGACCATTCCTCTAGTCCACCTAGATCATCGATCATATGTTTTACCCCTCCTGGTGTGTCTACTCTGTTGCATATTTTTGTGTCATCTGCAAAATGGCATATTTTCCCTTTAAGACCTTTTGTAATGTCACCAATAAAGATATTAAAAAGATACTATTAACCTTTCCCTCCATTGAATGTACTCCATTTACTATAGCACTCTGTTTTTTATCTTGCATCCAAGATCTTATCCATTCATCCATCTTAGAATCCAATCCCAAGCTTTTGAGTTTTTTTTAACAGTTTGTGATGTGGGGCAGTGTCAAAATCCTTACTAAAATTTAGATAAGCTACATCTACGGCCCCCTTTGAACTATTACTTTAGTCCCCCAGTCAAAAAAAGGGTTTGTCTTGATCTTCCCCTAGTAAATTCATGCTGTTTGGGATCCTGTAAGTTACTGGATTTGAGATATTCTAAAACTCTTTCTTTTAAGAGTGTTTCCATCAATTTCCCTACTACTGATGTAAGGCTCACTGGTCTGTAGTTGCTCGCCTCTTCTTTGCTTCCACTTTTGTGCAGTGGGACAACATTTTCTCTTTTCCAGTCCTCTGCAATTACTCCCATACCTAGTAATTGGTTGAATAATTCTGTTAATTATATTATCAGCACCCCTTTGCACTCCTTTGAGTATCCTTGGATGTATCCCATTTATCCACTTTCAATTTTGAGAGTTCTATTAGGACCTACTCCTGAGACAGAAAGGATAATTGAGTGGCCAAGCAGGAAACAGATCCAGTAAGCAAAGTGACAGATGGATCTTCTTACCTAGATTGAAGAATAGAGACTATTAAATCATTTCTGCTAAATCAAGAGCCGCTTGAAGCAGATTATAGATATCACTCAAAAATTACATTATACAGCACACCCCTAGCAATATGTATAGAAAACTAAATCCCTGGTCAAGTGAAAACATTTAGTGTAACATACTAAAAAAAGAAATAGCAACAGTCAAAGAAAACACAAAATGACACATGTACACATAGAAACTGAATACAGTCCTTTAGAAACATTGTTTAATTAACAGTGAAGCTAAACATTGAAGACTGCAAACTAGTTATTGGCCCTCAATAGAGAGAAACATAGTTGTTTCATATATGTAAAACTGATGTAAATTAGTTTAGTCAAAGAGTGATAATAAAAGTATTATGAACATTATTTTACATTTTAAGAGTGAACAGCAAAATAGTTTAGATAGTCTTGCATGTACATTGAATTGTTCATACTATTTTAAAGAGTAGTCTGTTAGCATTGTAATGATATTTTTATAATAATTTAGATGACATATGAGACTGATGCTTGTAGAATTACTTATTATGGTGAATAGCAGGTTCTTCACCATCAAGCTCCCTGTAAATTCCCTTATGTTCACCATTCCTTAATTCTGTCCTTGGCACCAAATAATAAAATCATTCCTTTGAAAGTGTCCAGTTATTAGGGTTCTTGTCCTTTTTCTGCCTTGCGGTTCGGGACACTTTCTATAGAGGTAGTGAAGAAGCAGTTGCCATCAAACAACATCCAACATAATCATATTTGTAATACTTTTTAATTTTTAGTAAGATAAAAGTTTAAATGCAAACATAATAGAAATTGAAAAAACGCTACCCTTACTGCCAAGGTTTTGATCAATGGTACCCCTTCAAACCCAGTCTCTATTCACAATGGAACAATGCAGTGCTGTCCCCTATCTGTCCTCATATTTGCATTGGTGATCGAAGCCCTGGTCTCTCAGATTAGATCTAACCCCAACATTCAGGGTGTGCAGGTGGGTAACATTAACTACAAGGTTTTACTTTCGCAAACAACATTCTGCTTTCGCAATCCCAACCAGCAATCTCCCTCCCTAACCTCTATGAAGTTCTCCAGGCCTATGGTGTTTTTTTCTTTAATACAAAATAAACTATACGGAATTGTAGGCCATGCTGCTCCTTGTCTTCCCTGGGGAATCCAACCTCCTCCTGACCACCTTCAGCTTGAATTGGCATGTGTAAAATCAAATACCGAGAAGTCCTTCTTTTACGATCCCCTCTTTCACGAAATCTTCCCACGCCTCTTTTCTAGGACGCAATCTGATCTGACCTCCTGAAACCGCCTTATTATCTCCTGGCTGGGTAGGATCATAGCTGTCACAATGAATATTTTACTCATATGTCTATATATTTTCCAAACATTTCCAGTTGCTGTCCCCACTTCTCTTCTTGCTAATGTCCAGAAGACCGTCACATGTTTTATATGGAACCACAAACCCCAAAGAATTTCAGCTAAAGTCTTAAAAAGACTGGATAGGAATCCCACTATATAAAGTTTTACTACCTGGCCTCCCGTTTTCCCAAATTGTTACCCCATATGCCCCCCCATATTTCACATCCTGGTTCAACATAGAATCAGCCTTTGTCACCTTGCCCGATCACACCTCCTTATGGGGCCTACCCCTTATACACCTTCCCTTCTCCTCTCAACTACTTTCCACCATCAAATTCAACACTAAGCTCTGGGACTCCCACTCCTTCAAACTGAAACTCACCTCAGTAATTGCCCCCCTGACCCTCATTTGGCACAACCTCGCATTCCCTCCTGGAGTATTTAGTATGAGACATCGTCTCTGGATCCGGGCTGGTATCAAATTCCCAACAGATTTCCACAAAGAGAGTTGATGAATTCCATTAGCATAGCTACAACGCTGCTCCCCATCCTGGACATTCAGCCCCTTTGAATTTTTTTGATCCATGCCGCCTACCTATGTACTTCATGACTTCCCCCTTTTTGAAGATCATTGTAAACATCACTCCATGGCTAAAGGCATGATCTCCCAACTCTAGAGTATATTTTTTGCTATTGCTATTGACCTCCCCTCTCCAAGATCCTACAAAGTCAACTGGGAGAGGGACCTTAGTCCCCTCGGACAAGGAGGCCAGGCATTACTTCTATGCTACCCTCTTCCGGATCTTGACAAATTTGTAAAAAACTGACTGCACACATACTGCCGCCAAGTCCCTTATAGCACTCAATTGGAAAAACCCTTTCCCATATCTCTCTTTGCCATTAAAAGCAAATCTGGCACATGGCAGCCTTGGAAGAGATCACCTACTACCTTCATGATAGGGGCCATATCTTCAACCAAGTCTGGGCCCCTTGGCAGTTCACAAAACACACATCACCTCCCTTTTTCTCTATAGTCTACTTTTTCAACATTGCTTATAAAATTTAAAAAATTGGTCCATTTTGACGCCATATGCAGGTCTCATTATACCGTTTTTGTTTCTCCATGTTTATACCACAGTTTTACTGTCATGTTTCCTGCATATATATGTTTGACCACTCAAAAAAAAATAATTAAAAAAAGTATGTGAATAATGAAGAAGCATATCACTGCAACAAGGCTGTATAGTATGACTGCTTTCCCGTTATTAGCTCAGAAACAATGACCTTCCAAGCACAATTAGAACTTTCTCCTTGCCATAACCCCAAACATTTCATCCTAGGACTTTGTTAGCAGGGGTGGTTTGGAGCAACACAGAGCAAGTTTATATAGGAGACTTATTGGTTGCACAGATAAAGTTTAATTAAATATTGCAGAGCATCAGACACAAAGTATTCAAACATTTTAAAAATATAAAGTTGAGACTTGGGAGAGTTTTATTAACATGTTACAAAAATCGACAAAAGTACAGCTCTGAAAATGTTTCCATTACACCACATGGTATGAGATTCGGGTGATTCTGAGAGACCTACATTTACACTAATTGACTCTCTTGCTCCCCCATGCCTCAAATGCATTAATTGATTAATTGATTGCTTGATTGATTGTTCAATTGCTTTACTAAGCCTTAACGACTCATATATCCTAGGGTCTCACTTATTTAATATTGTACTATTTTTAAGATGTCTCTTTCTTACTTTGTTCATTTATAATTGTCATGTTTGACAATTTTACCTATATTTCATATTTCTGCGGTACATTATTCCTGTATTTAAATTTTGTCTGAATAAATAATAACTTTTTTAGAAAATATATAAATATTACAATAAAACAATTGTATATAGCTATATGTTAAAATCCCAAAAATTCTGGTGTTCGAAAAGAAGTATTATTATTATTATTATTAATTTTTATTTATAGGGCACCACAAAGTATCCGTAGCGCCGTACAAGGACAAACAATGGCACAGTACAAGGTGAAACAGCACAGTACAAGTAACAGTAAGCACTATAACTCTGGGGGCTCAGGCACAGCATGAAAGAGAGGGAGGGAGGGGAAAAGTGAGTATAGGCAGGTAACTATGGCCCAAGAGGGTGGGCACGGATGACAGGTTGAGAGTCACTGAGGGGAGCGGAGAGAAGCGAGAGGAGACAGAGGGCAGAGGGACTGAGAGGAGGTGAGCTGAGTAGCTGGAGAGCGCAGTTAAAAGTGATGGAAACAGAAGGTAGGAGAGCCCTGCTCAAAGGAGCGAACAATCTAAAGGGAGGGGAAGACAGACAGACACATGGATGAGATGGAGAGACGGGAGAAACGGAGACGGAGTCGAGGAAGGGGGAGAAGGGAAGAAGGGATGAGAAAGAGAGGTAGCCGACCGATGGGAGTTTAGGCATGAGACTGGAAGTATACCAATAAACATTATTGTCCTAATTTAACACATTAAATAAATACAGAATGATATCAAGATAACATCTACAAGGGTTTCATAAGTAATTAGAAGAAAGAAAAATAACAAAGTTAATTACTATTAAAATCTCTGTTTATAGGAGCACCAAATGTGTCCAATGAAGCATAATCCTCTTAGAAACTAATTATCCTACTGAAGTGGAAAATATCTTTATAGTCAGTTTACTTAAAATAGATATTATAAATGGACTGGAATGCATTGGACTTATTTTGTATTCATTAATCACAGTGCAAAGGGGTGAGGGTCCTTAGCCAATCACAAACAAATGCACTCCATTTATAGATAAATATCATTGGGCTACTTTCCATAAAGCTAAATAGCTGAAATGAATTTGAACAAAATAATAAGTTTTCACATCCTGTGAATTGTGTGTAATTTTTCACCAAAAGCTCCAAACTAAATCACTCAGACATATCAACCAAATTACATCATTAACCAATTAACAAAATTCTGATTCTAACTGATTGGTCTATATAAACAATTACATCAGCTTGTCAACTTACGAGCACTTCAGCTTAATGGATTAGTCCACCAATCATAAACCATGCTGTGAGGCAGAAGTGCTAACCACTAAGTCACTGTGCAGCCCATACACATTTAGTATTACAACAAATTTCATTAAAAGGCAAGCAAAGCCAAAAATATTGTAGCAAAACATTGCTGGTCCAACAATAATTATAGCAGACTGTTTTTTTTAACCATATTTAATCTTAAAAAAACAGTCATTTAAAACAACCTCAAACTACCTAGTAAGACTTACCTTATATCCATTTTAAAACCCAGAATCTATTAATAAAATTACAGAATAAAGATATGTGCTTAGATTTATAATTCCTCTTTAAATTTGCTACCAAAGAATATTTTCACCAAAAAATAGTATGAAAATAATGCAGAGTTTGAAATATGTTCCAAAAGAACGAGTCTTACAGATTTGGAACACTTGTGCAATTTTGTCAGAAACACAGAGACAGAAATCTAAATTTTCCCACAAGATGACTTTTCTGATCAGCAGGAAAAACAGTGCCAAGTCCTATATTTACACCAGTGATTGCAATGTAATTTATCATATTACAAATCCATTTACTGCCCCTTTCTAAATCGGATTTCATGGGGACATGAAAATGTATTGCAGGATTCAGGAAAAAGTGGATTTATTAAGGAGGCAAAATGTCCACGCAGCACAAGATCAATTGGTCAAAGACTGCACAAAATTGTATTCCAAGTAACAGCTTTCCCATGCAGTATTCCACAAGCTTTCATTTTAACGTACCTCTTTTTAATATATCCCTGATTGTTGTAAAAAATAAAAATGATACTGTATATCTTAGAAAAATAGATGGGAGTTATATCACAAGGGAAATAAACATAAAAGTTTCTAGCAAATAATCAATGCCAAAGAGTTTTGTTAGGGTAACTACGTTTTTTTGTGGATACATTTTGTATAATCGTATTTAAGGATGTTCATGTGCTAAAATATGAATAGAAGAAAATCAAGGCTGTCTGAGATATAAACTTTCAAAGGGTACATTTAATTTAAAAGCACCAAACCAATTTAATATGTACTGAACATTACATTTATAATGTCAAATTTTGTGTACAACAGTAATATTTTATGTGTAACTTTAGATTTATTGGGTATGATAAAGCAGCTTATTAAAAACTATTTCTAAATAAAATGAAAAAGTTCATAACATTTAAACCTTATAAAGGGGAAAAAATAGGCATCTGTTCAGCAAAGCATCATATTGTCACCATCAAGAGTTAATTGCTTGTCTGGTTTTGTAAAAATGGTACATATTCCAGATTTAGGGCTGCAGAATTATAGGGCCAGTAAGCCCTCATACTATTAGTTCCTCCTATCTTGTTCCCATGTCTGTCAGTCAGCAGAATGTAATCAACAATTATTTTAACACTTTCAGTTCCAGATCTTAAGAGTACTTACTATGATGCCTGTCCCAAAATGTTTTCCACAGCTTAGAACTGTGTGAATGTGATATATATATATATATATATATATATATATATATATATATATATATATATATATATATATATATACATATACACATAAGGACCATTATCCCCATGTATCATAATAACACTGCTAAGACATGCAGGAAGCACAGATAACATGATCACCACTGCTCCTGCAAGAAAGAGATGGTTTACTCTATATATAAATAAATATATATATATATATATATACACACACAATAAATTAGGAATGGATTCGTCTCCTGTAAAATGTTGATAAAATATTGGCAAAGACGCATATTTAATACTTTGTCATAAACATTACTACTCTCAGTGCTCCACAAACAACCGGTGCAGCCTAATATCTTAGGAATTAGTTTACACAATTCTAATATGAGAACAATATAGAAAAATGTTTCTAAGAAGTCTGGCACTATAGTACAACCCAAAGCATAACTGAAAAGAAGTATATTGGATGCTATTCTTTTCAGTTATGCTTTGGGTTGCACTATAGCGTCAGAATTCATAGATTCTAGCTGTGCTAGGTGTTTTTTACTCATTGCTGGTGTCAAATTCGATTTCTTGATTGGTCGACAAGCTTTAAACCCAAATTCTGCAAAGCACCTCCCAACAGAAATGTTAGCTCCTGTTTCCTTCCACATCATCATTACACATTTTCCTGGTAATTTTCGGTTCACTGTTGCAATTTTCTTGAGCAGTCTGACCTGTCTGGGCGTAGTTTTATAACTGCTTTTACGTCGGGAAGGTGATTTAGCCAGGTTGTGCTGCCATCTGGTGCAATGTTGGAGCTTCAAAAGACCATCTGTTTTGCTTTGTGATTATGCTGTAATATTAGCTGGTACTAGTAGAGATTAAGCACTTGGATGACTATGACAATGACAGAGTAATTCTAAGGGTGAATATTAGTCAGTAGGTTTTCACAGTGATTGGTAGAAGTAACTGTATTGTAGTTATTGATAAAAAAAAAGTCTATGGAGTAAGGTGAATCTTGAGTGAAGCTCTGTAAATTCGTGAAAAATCACAGTGGATCTATGTCTATGGGGAAAAGTCTGTTGTGCCTTATCCAATGGTGAAAATCCTTATGTCACTGTTCTGGAGTAAATACATGATTGTTCCACAGAAGGGTCAAGAGTTGGTGGTTAAATTTCATTTGATACAACAATCCCATATTGAGAGTGTAAATTTACAGTAGGAATAATATTTGCTTCTCTAGGTCAATTTTGTGGTTTTTATTCACAATAAAGAGCATGGAGAGAATAAATTTAGTAGGTCTGACTCAAAAGATGCCCATATTCTATGGTAAGGAGTCAAATGCCATAGGGTGCATTGGGCCAAATGTATTGCTTAGTAGTATTTTAGAACAGAGAAGAAAATCAACCACACCAGATTATTAAATCAATAATATGAATCATAGAACATCCCCTAATTCAATAAATATTCAACTATATCTAGCTTAATATCACTGGTATTTCTCTATATTTCTCTGAAGGGTGCACCCAATTACTTAAGCCATAAATGCAAAAGAGAAGGGAGAGGAAATATATATCGAGACACTCCGGGATGTTTAAATCAACTATAAAAATCTATTTTATTGGCATGCATTAAAAAAATTTCAGCGATTTCATACAGGGTTGCGAAAATCAAAAACAAGGAAATGAACAATAGTAATTAACTGTGTGTTTTGATTAAAAATGCAGACCAGCTGCACTAGCTTTGTTATCTCACAAATTCCTTCTTAATAGACACCTTTATAGATTTATCTCTGCCAAGGTTAATAATCTGGAATATTACTTCAACTGTGTTATTTCATATTTATTAATCACAGTGAAACATAAATCTTATGTAATACTCAGGTTAATCTGTTGTAAACTCTCCACTAGAGTTTTCACTTTTTAATATTTATATCAATACTGATAATACATATGACCACCCAGTATATCAAATCTTAATGGAGACACTATAGTACTCCATTAATCTATTAGGTATAGGTGGGTAATGTATTATATCATTTGTTCAGACCATGCTGGTATACTACCCACTGCCCAACAGTTAACGTCCCGTGGTCATAGAATAACAGAGCTTCAGCCACTTATAATTTCCACATTCTCATCTGTATTTTGTAGGCTTCTAGCTATATATAGAAGTGGCAGTAATTAATTACTAACTGCCTAATTGCTGACTATCTGTGATCATATAACTGAGGTTAGTGCAGTTAGACAGGCTAATTACAAAGGTATAAATATCTAGTAGGTAGCTCGGATATCGGCCCTTCAATAGTAAAAATCAACATATATTGTTAACTGCCTAACAAACAAACTTTCTCTGGCCATGAATCTTTATTGAAGGGAGCGTTAGATCATATATCTCACAAGAAACTCTGATATCAGCCCTTAAATAGTATAGACAGACGTGTATTGCTGACTGCCTAACAAACAAAGTATCTCTGGCCAAGAATCGCTATTCTATTGAGCCTTTGTAGCACTACCTAACCAGATCTGATTTCCATACTAGGATTAATGACAAATTATGGGATAAACAAAGCAAATGCCAAGGAACGTTTCACTTATATGCTTTCTCAAGGTAAGACAATTTTCTGAAGTAACAGGTTTTTTATGCTGTGCAAGGCCGGCCCCCATCGTGGCGTCTCTCAATTCAACCAATCACACGATTATGTTTATTCAGATGATAGACAGTTGAGATCGCCAATCCAAATGGAGGTCCCACCCATCCTGGATTGCTATTGGTCCAAAAACTATAGGGTTCCTTACAGGGAAATAAAGTTATGATTTACATTTCCTTATTATTACATATTAGTTTTAGCGATCAGGGATGATTAAGATTATTTTAATTATTTTAATTTATAATAGCATTGCAAAAAGAGAGATAAAGTACTACAGTTACTGGCATATATAGTAAAATTGTAGCTAAATGAGTATTGTCTTAAAATCTTTTTATAGAATAACATAAATATTCCAAAGGGGTAAGTATTAATTCAAATTAATATTCCAATTAATAATTATAGAATAAAGATGGCCGATGTAATCAATTAAATATTTCCATTATAGATTAAAATTATAGCCATATATAGGATGGATCCAGGGGCGCACGGAGGATTGTCGGGGGGGGGGGGTTTCTCCCCGCCGACCCGAATAAAAACCCCCAAAAAAAAACTGCAGCTCCGTTTCGCCAGCGCTGTCCAATACAGCAGCCGCGGCGCTGTCTAAGAAGCGTCTGCCGGAATCATACTACCCATAATGAAGATCTTTTTGGTTTTTTCCTTGAGGAGTTCTTTCTGTAGGTCACCTCCTTGAATTCCCATGTTAAGGGCTTCCTCAATTTTGGATTATTATTATTATTATTATTATCATTTATTTGTTAGGCGCCACAAGATTTCCGCAGCGCCGTACACAAAGCAAACAGTAGACTATACAGGGTATAACAATACAGAACAATAAACAAAAATACCAATGCTTCAGAAACTCCAGTTAGGTCAATGCAGTAGAGGCGAAGTAGAAGAACAGGTGTGGAGACAAGAGGGAAGAAGGCCCTGCTCATTCGAGCTTACATCCTAAGGGTGGGTGAACGAACAGACACAATTGGAGGAATTTGAAGTGTGGGGAGAGGGACCGGGAGGAGAGAGAGTAGAACGTTTGGAGGAGATGCGGGTTAGGTAGAAGGTTGGTAGGCTTTAAGGAACAGGTGAGTTTTGAGTGCTCGTTTGAAGGAGCACAGATTAGGAGAGAGACGGATGGAGCGAGGGAGGTCGTTCCAGTGGAGGGGGGCGGCACGGGAGAAGTCTTGGATTCTGGAGTGGGAAGTGGTGATAAGAGTGGAGGAGAGGCGGCGGTCATTAGCTGAGCGTAGGGAGCGGGCAGGAGTGTGAATGGAGATGAGGTTAAAGATGTAAGGGGCCGTAGACTGAGAGAGAGCCTTGTACGTGGTGGTAAGGAGTTTGAAAAGGATTCTGTAGGGGAAAGGGAGCCAGTGTAAGGCAAGGCAGAGAGGGGAGGCAGAGGAGGAGCGGCGTGAAAGGAAGATGAGTCTTGCAGCCGCATTGAGTATAGAGCGGAGGGGTGCGAGGTGGGAGTGGGGGAGGCCAGTAAGGAGGATGTTGCAGTAATCAAGGCGGGAGATGATGAGTGCGTGTATGATAGTTTTGGTGGCTTCCTGAGAGAGGAAGGGACGGATGCGGGCAATGTTGCGGAGTTGGAAGCGACAGGCTTGGGCGAGGCATTGAATGTGGGGGGCAAAAGAGAGAGAGGAGTCAAGAGTGACCCCAAGGCAGCGGAGTTGGCCGACAGAGGAGATGGTGGAGTTGTTAACAACGATAGAGAGGTCATGGTGGGAAGGGAGTCGAGGTGGGGGAAAGACAATGAGTTCAGTTTTAGAGATGTTAATTTTGAGAAAGCGCGAGGACATCCAGGAGGTGATGGCTGAGAGGCAGTCAGATACACGAGAGAGGAGGGAGGTGGAAAGATCAGGGGAAGATATGTAGAGTTGAATGTCATCAGCATAGAGGTGATACTGAAGACCGAAAGAGGAGATGAGAGCGCCAAGGGAGGAAGTGTAGAGCGAAAATAGTAGAGGGCCCAGAACAGAGCCTTGAGGGACTCCAATAGGGAGAGGGGAGGGGGTAGAGGAAGAACCAGACGTGGATACAGAGAAAGAGCGGTTAGCAAGGTATGAGGTGAACCAGGCATGGACCGAACCGGAAAGGCCAAGAGAGAGAAGAGTTTGCAGCAGGAGGGGGTGGTCTACAGTGTCAAAGGCCGCGGAGAGATCGAGGAGGATGAGTAGGGAGAAGTGACCCTTGGCTTTGGCTGATAGGAGATCATTGGTAACTTTGGCCAAGGCAGTTTCAGTGGAGTGGAGGGGGCGATAGCCAGATTGGAGGGGGTCGAGGAGGGAGTTGACCGAGAGGTGTCTGGTGAGGCGGCTGCAGACAATCCGCTCGAGTAATTTGGAGGCAAAGGGGAGAAGAGAGATAGGGCGATAATTCGCAAGGGAGGTGGGATCAAGATTGGCTTTCTTGAGGATAGGAGAGATGAGAGCGTGTTTGAATGAAGAGGGGACTGTGCCAGAGGAGAGTGATAAGTTGAAAAAGTGAGCCAGGTGAGAGCAAGCAGTAGGAGTAAGAGAGCGAAGGAGGTGAGAGGGGATTGGATCAAGAGGACAGGTAGAGGGTGGAGAGGAAAGAATAAGGGAGCGAACTTCATCACCAGATGTAGGGGTGAAGGAGCACCAGAGCTGATTAATAGAGGGCGGTGAAGCGATGGTGGTGGCGGGAGAGGGATTGGAGGAGGAAATGTTCAGTCTGATGGCCTCAATTTTGGAAGAGAAAAAGGTGGAGAAGTCAGAGGCGGAGAGGGAAGATGGGAGAGGGGGAGGGGGGGGAGAGAGGATGGAATTGAAGGTGGCAAAGAGGCGACGGGGATTGGAGGACTGAGAAGAAATGAGGGACTTGAAGTAGGATTGTTTAGCAAGGGACAGGGCAGAGCAGAAAGAGGAGAGCATAAATTTAAAGTGGAGGAAGTCAGCCAGGGAACGAGATTTCCTCCAGAGGCGTTCAGCTGTGCGAGAGCATTTTTGAAGGAAGCGTGTAAGTTTTGAGTGCCAGGGTTGGGGAATAAGGCGCCGGCGGCGGATAGAAGAGGCCGGGGCGACAGCGTCTAAGGCAGTAGTGAGGGATTTGTTGTAGACAGAGGACGCCTGATCAGGGCAGGCCATAGAGAGCAGCGGTGATAGGAGAGTTTCAAGAGAGGAGGAGAAAGAGATGGGGTCAATGGCATCGAGGTTGCGCCTGGTGAGGGTGGCTTTAGGCGAGGCGGGAGCGGGGGAGGAGGACAGAGTGAAGGAGAGGAGATGGTGGTCAGAGAGTGGGAAGGGAGAGTTGGAGAAGTCAGAGAGATCGCAGAGATGAGAGAACACAAGGTCGAGGGAGTGACCAAGACAGTGGGTAGGGGAGGAGGTCCACTGAGTGAGGCCAAGGGAGGAGGAAAGGGCGAGAAGTTTGATGGTGGCAGGGTCAGAGCAGTTGTCAATAGGGATGTTAAAGTCTCCTAGTATAATGGATGGAAGGTCAGAGGAAAGATAATGGGGGAGCCAGGCGGCGAAGTTGTCAAGAAAAAGAGAGGTGGGGCCAGGGGGACGGTAGATGACGGAGACACGAAGGTGGATGGGGGAGAAGAGCCGAATGGAGTGAACTTCAAAGGAGGAGAAGGAGAGGGAAGGTAAAGTGGGAATGACCCGAAAAGTGCAGCTAGGGGATAGGAGGAGGCCCACTCCACCTCCTGGACGATCATCTGTTCTGGTGGAGTGAGTGAAAGAGAGGCCCCCATAGGAGAGAGCAGCAGGAGAGGCAGTATCCGAGGGAGTGAGCCAGGTTTCGGTAATGGCAAGAAGATTGAGATAGTTGGAGATGAAGAGGTCGTGGATGGAGGACAGTTTGTTACGGACAGACCTAGAGTTCCAGAGAGCACACGAAAAAGGGATGGAGGGACCGGGGGAGATGTGGATGAGATTGTCAGGGTTGATGGAGCGAGGGGGAGGGTGAGAGATGGGGCTGCGAGAGTTAGGCCATAGGTGGGGGCTAGGGGAGAGTATGGGTATAGGAAAAGAGCGAGGTGGCATGATGAGAGATGGGGGACAAGGGAAAAGAGAGCGGCAAGAGTTGGCAGGGGAGGGGTGAGGGAGTAACAGAGGGCAGCAAAGGGAGATTGTAGTGGAACAGAGCAAATTAGACTTTTAGTTCCCTAAGGGCTGACGAGCAGAGTAGAACAGTAGAGGGCTATAGACAGGGTGGAAAAGAAAGGCAATGTCAGAAAACAATATGGAGTTCAGTAGACATAAAATAAAATTAAATTAAATATAAATTAAATTAAATAAAAATTAAATTAAATAAAATTAAAGTTGAAATAAAAATAAAATGAAATGGAATGCAGTAAAATAAAACACAGTAAAATGAAATGGAATGCAGTAAAATAAAACACAGTAAAATAGGCTTAAAATAAGAGTAGGTTAAGGTGACATAATAGTACAATAGAAGAGAAGAATGCAACGTAAAATTGAACTGAAACACACAATGTAAAAATTGAAATGAAAAATACAATGTAAAAATAGAAAGGAGGACAAAGAGAGCCAGGTACCAGGAGGAAGGAGACCACCGGAAACAGGCGAGTGCAGGCCTCTATAGTCCAGGCAGGCGAGTCCAGGTCACGGGTAGATTGCTGGAGGGACAATGGTCTAGGGATCAGGGTTAAGGCAAGACGAGTGATCCAGAGAGTCAGGTAGGACCAAAGTACTGGTGACCAGAGATGATGTGGGTCCAGGTGGACGGAGATCAGGAGGGCCAAAGGAGCATTGGAACCGAAGCACGGGATGCGAGGTATGGGAGCGTGGAGGCAGCTGTGGCCGGAGGCGGACTGGAGGCAGGGATGGCGTCAGGACCGGAGCTGCGGGATACCGGGAGTGAGGCACCAGAGAGACGTGGCAGCAAGCAGACCAGGAACAACCAGGAACAACGTCATCAACGGAGCTGGAGCAGCAGATGGAGCAGCGTCAGAAATCCAGAAGAGTGGAGATGGGAGAGCCGGAGCAGCACACGGAAGCGGAGCCTGAGGAACACGTGGAGCCGGATCGGCACTTCGTGGGTTTGTGGAGGTCGGAGAAGCACGAGGAAACAGGAGCCAGAGGAGAGCGTGTAGCCAGATCATCACCTGCAGCGGGAGCCGGAGAAACACGTGGTGCGGCACTTGGAAGCGTGGGCCGGAGCATGGAGAGGTGGACGTCCACAGACAGAGCAGAGAGCGGCAGCCGGCGTCGACAGAGGAGCTGGAACGGTGGCAGGCAGGTAAGACGGAACAGCGGAGCCCATTGGAGATTAGACCAGGAGTAGGGCCAGGCTGGGTGTAGAGGCAGGCAGAGGTTTCGTGGGTGTAGTGGAGTAGGTTACTATACAGGAGGACGCACTGCGCGGAAATAATCTACTGTTATGAAACATTATAAAATGCTTGGCGACCGAGGTCAGTGTCCTTAAATTGTTTTGGTCTTTCTCTGCATTTTTTATGTTTCCCACATGTTCTAATAGTCGCTTTTTAAATGGACCAGTGGTCATTCCAATATAATTTTTTGGACAAGGGCATAAAAGGCAGTCCGGAGTCATATACTGCCTGTGGACGCCGTGGTTCAAGACATATCACTCCACAGTACCTGGGATTACCTGAGCAAAACACTTTTCCTCCCCCTCCCACCCTATCCCTGAGCATATCCCCCCACCTCCCCCACTTTTCGACTTCCCCTCCCTCATTTACCCCTTCATGAAACATAAAACCACCGTTCCATCCTAAGGGCTAGATTTACTAAACTGTGGGTTTGAAAAAGTGGGGATGTTGTCTATAGCAACCAGTCAGATTCTAGCTTTCATTTATTTAGTGCTTTCTACAAAATGACAGCTAGCATCTGATTGGTTGCTATAGGCAACATCCCCACTTTTTCAAACCCGCAGCTTAGTAAAACTACCCCTAAATGTTTCATCTATCTCCCACACATGAGTCTGCCTTCTTCTTTTCTCTTTAATTCCCATTGGGATACCACATATCTGAAGCAAGTTATGTTACACTACGATGCTTGTTTTGAAAATTTTGTACCAATTGCAACATGTTCTTGAACTAATTGTATGCTTGTGCGGTTCCAAAATAAACACTTAAAAAAAAAAATACAAGTATTCACAAAAAAACTAATCTTAATCCTACAGCCATAAATATTAATATCTATTAATAGTGTACTGTTTTAGCACTTTATTACACTTATTCTTTATTTTACTATTTGCTTGCTATTGTCTATTATTGCATCTTTTACTGCAAAGAAAGAGTTATATTTTATGGCCTATATCTTTTCCTGACCTATTTCCTTTGTATTAGGGAGATAAGTTCTACTTAGTAAGTTAGCAATATGTAAGTGATTGCAGCGACAATCATTTCTGACATGCTTACAAATATTGAGATTTAACTGCTTTGGAAGGTTCAGTGTTAGAGTCTTTGTCATTTTAGCCAGTGGCATACGATTTGAGTACATGTCTACATATCAAGCATATGTATTGCTGTGAAATTACTTGCTCTTAAGTAGCACAGCTAGCAGTACCTTTTCAATTTGACATACTCTCTTTCTGTGATTGCCTGTGCCTGACTTGTAATCGCTACAGGATGTTTTTCCCTGTATTAGTGTAGCTCTAAGATCTTTTACTGATGCATCACGTTGTAAAACTAATAACTCGTCTTGGTTGTAATGCTTCACAAGTCAGCCCTGTAGTGTCTGCAAGAAGCTGCTTGATTAACTCAATTTATGCTTAATGCCTCTTGGAACCTTGTCTTTTACTTTTCCAGTCCTATTTTCTGCTGAGATTTAGGAGCATGGAAGAGAAAAAACTATAGTGGCTATAAAACATATTCCCTTTCTTTGGCATTTTCCGCATTTTATTTTCCAACCTGATGGAGCTTGAGCCCTAGTGCAAAAAATAATGGACACAAGTTGAGTGTCCAGATATGCAAAGCTGGTAGAGACTTATAATAGATTCAGATCTGTAAAGAGATATAGATATCAATCAATATCTGTTTTTTTATTTGTAATCAATTAAGAAAACATTTTAGAGCTGATATTAATAAATCTATTTTGGTTCCATAATGTAATAAAAGTAAGTGATAAAGGGCCTGATTCATTAAGGAAAGTTAAGCAAAAGTAAGCAAGTAAGGCAAAACCATGTTGCATTCGGGGGAGGTAAATTTAAAATGTGATGGCAGATTTATAGTTGGGGTAGGACATGTCCTAGATCAACTGTAAATTTCAATGTGTAAAAAAAAATAAATTCAAGTATTTGTGTGCTACATGATGATGTGTAGCAAAAAAATTTTTTAAAAAAATTATTATTGCAGTATCGTGTTAGCCAGAAAAATCTACGTGATGTTAAATAATTTTGTGTCAAAAAAGACAAAAGTATTATAGGAATGATACCTTTATTGGCTAACCAAAACAATTATTATTATTTTTGCTTTCAAAGCACAGAGGCCCTTTCATCAGCAACTTTATAAATGAATGACTAAGAAACAGGCACACCATTTAAGAGCTGTTACATCAAGAAATTTGTACAGGGTGGGGGAATATATCATTAAGATAAGCTAAAGTAATAAAACTGAGGTTTTCATTAGGGATGGAAGCGTAAAGTCCTATGAGTTCAGAGATTTGGAGTCACTTTGCTGTGGGGTGTGAAGTGTGTCCAAGTAGTGGGGCATAAATCCAGGTGTTAGATTGAGCCCTTGTGTCAATGACTGGAATGTTCTTATCAGCTTAAATTCCCAGATTTTTCTCTCCTTGTCAATTTTAAAAAGACCTTACAGTATTAGGACTGTTAAATCTGTCCTACAGTGTCCTGGTCCAGAGCAGTGTTTACCCATGGGGGTGTCCAAACTTTTCTTTATTGTGTGTCTGTGTAGATTCATTCTGGATTGTAGTTTCTGCTTGGTCTCTCCAATGTAAATTCCCTCAGGGCACCTTGTACACTGTATCATGTACAACACATTGGAGGATGTACATGAGAATGTGTCAGTGACTTTATAGTCCCGTTGTGTGTTGGGTATGTGGACTGTGTTTGTTGGTAGAACATGGATGAAGGTTTTGCATTTTTTGTTTTTGCAAGGGAAGGTGCCAGTCTTTGGTGGTGATGAGAGGGCACTTCTAACGGGGAGATTTCTTAAATTTGGAGGCTGTTTGTATGAAAGGAGAGGTAAATCTGGGAATATTTCCTTCAGTCCATTGTCTTTCTGAAATATGTGTTGAAGGTCAGCAGCAATTTTCCCTAATATGTTCATGTGGAGATTGTAAGTGACCACTAGGGGCACCCTGTTGTTAGCCTCCTTCTGTTTGTAATCCAGGAGGCTACTCCTTGGGATCCTTGTTGCCCTGTGGATCTGTTCATCTATAACTATTGAATGGTATCCTTGTTGTAGGAATGTATTTCTCAGTGATGGCAGGTGTTGTTTTCTGTCTTCACTGTCTGAACAAATCCGAATGTATATCAGAGCTTGGCTGTAAATGATGGACTTCTTTATGTGTCCTGGGTGAAAGGTGTTCCATCTCAAATATGCTGGGCGGCCTGTAGACTTAGGATAGACTGATGTTTGTATAGTATTGTTTTTATTGTATAGGGTCATGTCCAGGAAAATTATCTGAAATGTATCATTTACAGACAAGATCACGGTCAAAGTCACTTAGATCACTTCTCTTTCCCAATCGGGAAAAGGAGTTAGTACAGCATTATGTGTTTGGAGAGTGCAGAGTATCCCTGTCTTATACATATATTTATATATTTATATATATATATATATATATATATATATATATATATATATATATATATATATACAGAGAGAGAGAGAGAGAATTTTTAACACATATTATTTTGCTTATCTGAACAAGACATTGTACAGATAAGTGAAATATATTTATTTCTCTGGTATGCATATATAAAGGTGATTGGGTTTATGTGGAACTCACTTTTGGTCTGAAAATACTACACAATTTTGGTTATCTCTTTCTTCTTCCGTATGAGCGTACAAGGCTGGAGTGGACACATATGTCCTAAGGGAACTATCCCAGAATTCTTGTATTCATGAGCATTTAAGATCTGTATATCTGGTTCGGATACTACTTACACTTATTTACTTTTTGGATTAGAATCCTTAAAATACTACACTATTGGGCACCCTTGTGTCTTTCTCTCTTTGTTTCCCATATAATATATATATATATATATATTATGGAAATTTTATATGAATGGAATTTGATAGTTTTACAATGAATACAGTAGTTGACGTATGACATGTCACCATATATTTTATATATATTTTACTTTGCTTTAATGTCAGGATAACAAAGTACTTGACACCCAAAAAGATTTCAAAAATTTTCTTGTGACCCTAACACTAAATTAACAGTGACCAGCTCTCTAGACACTGTCTGACTTTTTCAGCATTGGTCCCACTGAACAATGAAAACAGATAGGTTTTTATACTTGACACTCCTGCCACAGCCCTAGCTTTATGGGCAGGTGACACTCCCAACTTTCCTTTAAAAGGAGTTTTCATCAGCTGGTTTTTGATTGCTCTTGCTGCAGACACACCCTGTCTGCCTACTGTATTTGCAGGAAAAGACACTTCCAAGGCATGTAAGTGGAATTAGATTTCATACTATTATTTTGTCACACATATGTCCTTCATCTGTTTTTCATTAAGCTAGGTGAACTGCTGTACAAATGTGTAAATCTGTTTCCAGCCTTTCACTGTAGTTTACCAGCTAAATACCTGTCTCTTCTTTTAGAAGCCTGTGACAAACACCTCCCTTTGTCCCAATATATACACATCAATCAGCCACAACATTAAAACCAATTGCCTAATATTGTGTAGATCCCCTTTATGCTGCCAAAACAGCTGTTAACCATGGAGGCATAGACTTCACAAGACCTCTGAAGTTGTCCTGTAGTATCTGGCACCAAGACGTTCACGGCAGATCCTTAAAGTCCTGTAAGTTGTGAGGTCGGACTTGTTTTTCCAGCATATCCACCCGATGCTCAATCAAATTAAGATCTGGGGAATTTGGAAGCCAAGTCAACACCTTGAACTCTTTGTTATTTTTCTCAAAACATTCCTGAACTATTTTTGCAGTGTGGCAGAACGCATTATCCTGCTGAAAGAGGCCACCATCTTGCTCTAACACTTTTAGCATCTTTAGTTACAATGAAGAGACTTTAAAAGCTGCAATGGACTAAACTCGATTGAGGCTTGTGGTACAACCCGTATCATGATTTTACTCCAAGTAATTGACTTAATTCTTTCATCTCAGGTCCTCCTGTACTTCTGGGGCCACAACATGTACATGGCTTTTTTTTTCTATGATGGCTCCACACTCCAAGGAGGAGAAGAAATAGGAAACTCTCCATCTCTCATTCCACATGTGGCAATCAGCAGGTTGGGCAGTGCTTATGGGAGTGCATCCCACAGGTTTAGGGTGCCTAGGATGCCAATGGAGCATGTGCTGGTTAAGCAAATTTTTTATTTAACTATAGAACCCCTTTTAATGGAATCAGTTGTTTGTAAACATAAAATGAATGTGCATATGCAACTTAAAATACAATTTTAAAAATACAAGTATTACTACTAATTAATATTAATAGCACCACTGTAGTGATACAGACAGAAACATGTGGCAAAATTATCATTATAGCTATGTAATACATATATATATGTGTATGTATATATATATATATATATAGTGATAAACATGGCAGACAGATGACGCTCACACAGTTTTGCTGAATCACTTTGCTGCAATATATTTAGGGATATCAGGACGACACAACCACCAAGTGGTGTAGTTTTAGAAATCAGACAAACATAAGTTAAACATCCAGTCTTATCACGAGTCCCCGGCCAAGTAGTTTGTGTCAGTCGTCCTGCCCTCAAGTCAAAACCAGCTATTTATGCTTCCTCCCCAGCACCATCTACTAAACTAGAAGTTAATGAAACATGTGTTCTGTGTGCAGAGGAGTGTAAAGTACTAACACTGTCTCCCTTTTAACAATCCGTGGCAAACTGCCCCTTTTTGCCATATACCCCTCCACTTAGCGTCACCAACCTAGGTGACGTAGATGCTGTGGGAAGTGAATATTTTCAGGGAAGGGACCATCCACATTTTTATGCAGAGCTCCTGGTCTATGCTCCGCGTAAAGTGGAACGTATATAATGCCTAGTACCATTGGGTCACTCTGGCATTGACTTCTTAGTTCAGTTGCGACCACTTTAATGGTGCATGGACTGTCATCAGGGCAAACTCCCTCCCAAGAGGTAATACCAGAGGGCTTCCACAGCCCATTTGATGGTAAGACATTATTGTTCTACAGTCACATACTTTTTTTCCCTAGATAGCAGCTTACAGCTTAGATACAGGATGAATTTCTATACCCCATTCACCTTTTGTGAAAATAATGCGCCCAGACCTACTCCAGAAGCATCAGAATGCAGACAAAATTTATTATTGAATTATGGTGCTTGTATCTCCAGTGTTGTACATAGAGCCATTCTTAGGCCCTCCCAGTAAACTTCTGCCAAGTCAGACCAAATTAGCTTGTCTGGACAGGCTTTCTTGAAAAGTTTTGTGAATGGAGCAGTCCAAGTGACAAAGTCCATCTCAAACCAGTAGTAGTATCCAACCAAGCCAAGAAAAGTCCTCAGTTGGGTCTTTCTCTCTGGTTTGTGCCAGTTCTCTAGGTCTTTAATTTATCGATCTGGGGTTTGACCTTCCCCCGTTCAACTCGATAACCTACGCATTTTGCCTCTGGCATGGTCAATGCACATTTCTCAAGATTGGCAGTAAGGCCATGTGTCCTCAAAGATTATAACAAACTCCCCTTTGGTGGAAAGATGTGATTCCCAATCTCGTTAGTAGATAACTTTGTTGTCTAGATATACAGCAGCATATGTCATATGTGGCTTAAATAACTTATCAATAACCCTCTGGAACTTGACGGGTGCTCATGTAGCCAAAAGGGAAACACCTTATATTGGTAAAAGCCATCAGGCATAGAGAATGCAATTTTGGGCCTGGCAGAGGCTGTCAGGTGTATCTGCCAATACTCATTTGTGAGGTGTGAAGTAGTCAAAAATTCACTTTTGGCTAAGTTATAAACCAGTTCATCTATTCTTGTAATAGGATAAGTGTCACATTGGGAGACCTTATTTAAATATTTAAAATCATTGCAAAAGCTCATTGTCCCATTGGGTTTTGGAATTAGCACTATGGGACTATTCCACTCGTTAGTGGATTCTTCCACAATGTCTGGTTGAATCCTGTTTTCATGCTTTATTGCAGCGTGTCTATCCTCAGGTATATGGCAGAGCTGTTGCTTAACACCAAGGAATAGGAGAGAAGATGTCCCTGTTTTGAGCCACCATTTCCATTACCTGCTGCCTTACAGGCAGTGTCGAGCAGAACTCAGTGGGTACCTCACAGTCCTCTGTTTTAATAGCAATAGCTTCAAAGCCACAGGATTTTCCTCAAGTCACGGTTTTAGTAAATTGGCATAATAAATTTGTTCTTTGAGTCTTCTACCAAACAGTCAGACACTATAGTTCACTGGCCCAACCACCACCTTGGCCTCATAAAGTCATTGCCAGTGTTCAAAGAGTTAAATTTCCCAGGTGGGGCAAGAACTAATACTTTGTTACCCTGCTTGAAAGCATAAACTACTGCCCAAGTGTCATAATGCCGTTTCTGAGGCTGCTGGGCATTCTCTAAGTGTTGTCTCACCAGAGGACCTATTTGTCTCAATCTCCTATATATCTGTGCAAAAAAACAAACTATATTTTGCTCCTTGAGATTTTGTTGTTCCTAACTATCCATAAGGATGTATAGAATGTCCTTAGAATGTCTTCCATACAATAGCTGCAATGGACTAAACCACATTGAGACTTGTGGTGCAATCTGTATCATGATTTTACTCCAAGTAATTAACTTAATTCTTTCATTAACTTTCACATGAAAAGAGGTGCCCTGGTCAGTAAGGATTTCTTTCAGAATTCCCATCATCATGTAATAAAAAAGTAGTATTTCCTTGGCGCTAGTAGTTGCCGTGATATTAAGCAACAGAATGGCTTCTAGGTAGGCATAATCAAGAATCACTAAGACATACTGGTCACCCAAGCTGATTTTTCCAACGGACTCACCAGGTCCATACCTATCTGTTCAAAGGGGACTTAGACCACTGGAATAGGAATCAAAGGGACCCTTTAATCAGTTTTTTACATACTGGGCAGGATACGCAGTAACTTTTTACTGCCGTACGTATTGTCGGTGAGTAAAACCGTAGTAAGACTCTTTCCCAGATCTTATCTTCTCCTAAATGACCCCCTCAAAGGTATGTGTGTGTGCAGCTAAAGGAATGTGTACTTGCTGTATCAAGAGTTGATCAACATTTTTCTCTTGAACAATCCCTGCCCTATACAATAAATTTACCAGCTTGGCATCTTTCAACACACCATTAACTTCAACAATAGATTTAAATGCATTTTCTAGGGTAGCATCATTAAGCTGATCCCTAGCAAATTCTTGGACCAAAATGAGCCTTGAAATTGGGGACCAGTCTTCAGCTTTATCTGGTGGCACCACAGTTTCCACAACAGTTTTACCGGCCAATGATTGAATCAGCTGCTCCTTTCATCTCCTTGAGCGAGACTTGGGACGATTAGCGGTCATAAGCCTGTAGTCAGAATCCATAAACAACAGTTCTGTTGTCTATTTTCCTGAGACCACTGAGAGTTAGACAGGTTTCTTTAAGGTTGAACATTCTGATGAATTTGAACGTATAGTTGTTAAGAAAAATAGATATGGTGACAAGGGAGGCTAGGGGTGTACTGTATGGGGATTGTGTATTATTATCTTACAATAAAAAGCTAAGATGTAATTTGTTGAATCAAACTTAGTTTTTCCTTAAATAAAATCATAATTATATTAATATGTTATTTTGTACTTTCTTTCCAGACACACCTCTGCCCCCAGCTTTTGATTATTGGTTATATCTGTTAATTTATTCCATTGCTTATTTAGTTGATTTTATTTTGACTCTTTTGCTTGAAAAAAAGCTTTCCACAAAAACCGTCAATTAAAAATCTGTAAATTTATACTATATATTATGTTTGTGTACTTTTAGGAGATGTGGTAAAATAGCATTGGAACTTTCTCACAAATCTAATTAAAAGTTAATGTGCTTTTATTACGCACTGCAATTACTGAGTGCTATGCTGGACAGTTACTGCTGGATTCAACACTACATAAACACACTCCTTGCATGCTGAAACTTCAAGTACTAGAATGTATTTATATACAAATTTTTCTAAAGTCTATAGCTTGTAAATTACTATGTAATTTATTTTGTACCTAGAATTACTGTTGCATAGCCATTCATTTAGGAAAGAGACTTACAGTATGACTGGCATGTTCAACCTTGCACTCTGGTAACCCCATACAAAAGGGGATTTAAACCACAGCATATAGACCATGAAAACTCAAATTCAAACCTAATTAGATTTGTTTCAAAAGAATATATACGCCCACATACGCATGGAAAGAACCTCAATAGCTCTAGCTCACATTAACTTTAGTCATAGTAGCGAGATACTGAAATTAATCTAGGAGTGGAATAACAAAGCTATAAATGAACTTCCTGTAGGAAATGGTGAACTGGTTTATTGAATAATCAAAATGCATATTTTATAACAAAATTTACTGAATTGCCCACTCAAGTCTACCTGTTAATAGTGTAAACAAAAGTGATTTTGAACATTCTAAATTTGGTCTTTAACCAATACATTGCCCGACTTTCTTGACTTGTTGAATAGGCTTGCAAGGGATAAGTCAGTGAAAAGAGTCTGCATATAAAAATCCTCTATATAATTATAATTAATAAAGAAATAAAACATTGTAGTTTGTGTAATGATGGGGTCAATTTAGCACAGATGCAAAGCATAGGATCCCTTCTATCCAAGAATCTACCAACATAGGTTATGTATTGGGGCAGGAGGGTGGAAGAGTTGTTAGCATTTCTGCCTCACCACCCTTGGGCCATAAGTTCGATTCTGATCCAGGACCTTATCTGTGTTAAGTTTGTATGTTCTTCCCGTGTTTGCGTGAGTTTCCTCTGAGTTCACTCCAAAAACATACTGGGTAGGTTAATCAACTCTATTCTGTGTGTTTTAGTTAGGGAATGTAGCTTCAATGGAGCAGGGGCTGATGTGAAGGAATAATATATTCTGTACAGCACCACGGAACTGGTGGCGCTATATAAATAAATAATGATGATATTGTGCTTTCAACCATAAATTTACCAGGTCACTCAAGTAAAGATTTGTCATGTAGTTTCCAATTCCAACCTAGAAATGTATTTAATAGTTAAACTTGACATTTCAGACTAAAGTTATTGGGTGTACTACTGTTGTTCTCATCAAACTTACAGAATGTCAGCATCTTGCAAAGAATACATATTTACATTACAAACTAAGTGTAAAAATTGCTGCATTTGTCTTCTCACAGTATATAATTTAATTTAAGCAAATTGAAGCAACTTGAAAATTCTACTTACATTTTCCATTTTTCTATTTTAAATGTTAGGTAAGGTTATAGAGCAAAAAAACCTACCTTTCTTCATATTTTGCTGAAAGCTGTTTGTAAGAAAGGGATGAAAATCGTTCAACCTTCCATATTGCTTGGCATAGCAATTGCATAAAGTGGGGCCATTTTCTACTATTCCAGCAAATCACTAAGGCACACTTCAGCCGCTACAATATGTCTGTAAAATATACAACAGGAAAAGTAAAAGAAAAAAATAAGTATAATGTGGGCTTTTCATATAATCCATTTTGTGAATATTGTGTCACCATATCCTGACCTTAAGCCATTTCTTTCCAATATAAATTGCCATCCTCATACATATACTTACATGCCCAAAAAAAAATAATATTTTTTTAAAATAAGAAAATATAAAACACTTAGTGATGAACTCACTAACACTGACTGATTATTTTTGCAAAAGTAATAATAATTATAAAAAAGGTTATGACTGCCAGTGGGCTTCAATAAAATATATTGTCAAATTTGACATAAAATATTTTCATATGCAGAAAACCATGATATGCGTCACTGTTGTTACATTTTTAAGATAGACATGTGCATTAAAGCATGTATAATGAAGAAAAAAAACTGCGTAAGAAAACAAAGGCGTAATCCCTGATGCATTTGAAGACTAAGACACACTATTTCAGCTATAGACACAAGCATATGGGTTATTTTGGGGAAAAAAACAATAATAACAAAAATATATCCCATGTGGTATTCAAATGCTAATTACCAAGCTGTGTACAGATGTTATTGGATCATTATTCTGCAATATATTTCCCAGTTTAAATAAGATTTAAATATATTATTTAAAGAAAATAATAAAAAAAGTTATTGAATAAGGATGTATATGTATTAATTTAACAAATGTTAATTCAAGATATACACAGTACTTGACAGTTAGTAGATGGGCTCTTTCATTTTTCTTATATAACCTTTATTAGGTTCTAGGGTTCATTGAAATTTACAGCAGGGGCGGATCTAGGCAACTGCTCTACCCGGGGCAATTTTATGGGGGCGATTTAGGCCCCGCCCCCTTTCTAATTTCTAAGGCTGCCGGCGGCTGCACAGTATGTGAAGGTCCGCTCGGCAGTGACAGTGTGCTGCCCCGCTGCTCTGATTGTGTTTAAAACACAATCAGAGTAGCCGGGCAGCACACTGTCAATACTGAACGGACCTGCACAGTGTGCAGCCGTCAGCAGAAAGCCCCTGCTAGGGGGGGCGATCGCCTCGATCGCCCCCCCCCCCCTATATCCGCCACTGATTTACAGTTGTGTCCATAGTTTAAAGGAGATTAAGAATTATGAGCTATATGATGGTCTTACCATGATGATCTTAAGCCCTGGACACAGTTCATGTGATACTCCATCATCAGCACCTGTAACAGTCACTTTTACCCCGGCTAACAATCAGGTGAAGATTTAAATAAAAATGCAGTCATCTGATAATTGTTGATTTAGCTGAGTGGGTGACTACAACAGCTCCACAGCTACATAATGTCTGCAGTTTACATTCAAACTTTTCCTTATTGACAGCCAGCAAGTAGTGTGAAACCTCGTGTTCCAGACATGGGACCTTTGTGCTCGTCTAGTGGGGGCAAGTGACGTTATTGTGGAATTTATCTTATAGGTGGAGTCAGAGGCGCAACTAGTGAGCTGTGGGCCCCGGTTCCCTCCTCCCCACCTCCCTGCACCGGAGCCCCGACCCCCTACATCTGCCATACAGTGGGTCCCAATATCTCCATGGGCCCATGTGCACAGCACCTGCCACACTAATGGTAGTTCCACCACTGGGTGGAGTTAATCCTTTGGCCCTAGAAAGTTTTAGATGCCTCAAGGATCATTTTGTTACCCTAACATAATATGTACTCATGCAGTTATTATAATCATATTTCAGTAAATTATTTTTTTTTTCAATTTGTTCTGAAAAGAAAACATTAGTCTTAAACTTTCTTGAGTGTGATATTTTTTCTCTCTGCTGTTTGGAGCACTGTCACCACCAATTTTTTTCTCACTTCACAATTAATAATTTACAGTCTGTTTCTAAAAAGTCTAATGAGATTTCAGTGGCTAAAATTGATTTTTTTATTATATTTATTTTTATTGTAATTCTCATAAAGTATTTGTGATTTGTGATTGTTTTTATTACCTTTGAACCCAATCCTTACTTCAGTTGTATGATGCTATTATAATTAAGGATAAATTATTCTATTTAACAAGTTTTATAATTTAAAGTTTTTTGGCTGGTTTGGTGCTTTGAACCAGTACACTAAATAATTGTTTAAAGTTCACTGACAAAGATCATCCATTGTCAAATTGCATGTTTACTAATATTTTAAAGTGACCTGATCCTGCAACAGCAGATTTGTTATCCCACATGGGACATGTAGGAAGTGTATATAAGGATATGCTCTCCAAACATGTCCAAGAGTACCAGTCTGTTGTAGGCAAAAGGTGGTGACATATACAATTTTTAAATTCTGGTTCAAACATCCTTGTTTGAACATATTGGACCTCATCTGTTATAGTGCAAAATTGTACCAATTTGCAAATAGATCACTAAAGTTTTCTGTTTATTGAATGTCATTTATAAGGCTCTCATATTTTTGGAATCGGGTCATTTATGTGTCTTATAATTTCTTTGTTTTAGGTGAATAGTTATAGAAGTCTATCACAGCTATGTATTTCAAGTATTTCAATCTAAATGTGGTAGCATGGTGGCTTAGTGGTTAGCTTTTCTGTCTCTCAGCACTGGAGTCATGAGTTCAATTTCCAACCATGGCCTTATCTGTGTGGAGTTTGTATGTTCTCCTCGAGTTTCCGTGGGTTTCCTCCAGGTACTCCGGTTTCCTCCCACACTCCAAAAACATACTAGTAGGTTAATTGGCTGCTATCAAATTGACCCTAGTCTGTGTGTGTGTATGTTAGGGAATTTAGACTGTAAGCTCCAATGGGGCAGGGACTGATGAGAGAGACAAATATTCTCTGTATAGTGCTGCAGAATTAGTAGTGTTATATGATGATGAAATGTAGAAAGCATGAAGTCTTTAAAAATTGCATTGCTTTAGGAAAGATATGACCTTTGAAAGCCAGGATGCATGGTATTAAATGGGTTGTCCACTAATGGGAACACCCTCATTCCCGGAATCAGGGATCCAGTTTACAATAAATCGTGTTAATTTTCTGCACGGAAAATAAGTGTACTACAAGCTATCCATAACATTCATAATATTAATTTTCTCCACTTATCTATTTTTAATAGGAAAAGAAGGGAATAGCAATAATTATTTACAGCTAAGACCAGACTCCTTTGCTATATTCCACTGGTCACATTTCCCTTTTATACAGGGTATAAATAATGCCCACCTTGTAAAAATAACACTTACATTTTACAATGTTTTTACTATTTTATCACCTGAAATGGAACTTTGTTGTGTTGTTTTGTTTTTAACTTCTTAAGTAAAAAACATTTTGGTCCCAAATGAATTGCTTAAATGTTTAATGAGTTAGTTGACGAATAAAAAAAATGACTATATCAACCAAAATATTATCCTATTCGTGGTATTTCAATGGAGTGACTGAAAATGTACAGATTTGATTAAACACGTCTTGAAGGTTGTGAATCATTTCTTGACAACTACACTAGTTAAAATTTCCTGTTAAAGCTGAAATCACAAATACAGAACAGTTCTAAATATAATAATCTAGACTTTTTAAAAAACAAAAAAACATGCACCTTTCTTAATTAATTGCCCCAAATATATTGTCTTCACAATTCACATACGTGCAGTACAAATGTGACAACATAATTTTGTAATTTCATTGGTGAAAAAAAATATTAAAAGTAAATAAATAATAATAATGTTTTTCAGCATCCCCTTGCGATGGTCAGTTTTTATTAACTGAAGATTCCGGAACATTTCATTCCAAAAACTATCCACAACCTTATGAGCCAAATCTTTCTTGTCGCTGGATAATAAGGTATGTATAATTAAATAATTAATTTTCTTAATATTTATCAAAATAAACAATATATGAATAGATTGTTTTACATGCAAGCAAAAAAAAAAGTGTAATGTATAGCAATATATAGTAATTTAATGCAACTGCACTAGATGTGCCCCCTGAGATCTAGTAAAAAAAAAAATCTCCATCTGTCCAATATGGCAACATAAAAATGTGAATTATTTTAGAGTTTATTGAAGCACAATATATCAGTCCTCTGTAAATGAAAGATCTTCTTATGTCTGGTATCTCTGCAAAGGTGAGCTAAACTTTGACTCCAACAGGTAACTGGTCCCAGGTTTAAGCTGCAGGTCACTACTGTGGCGTCTCCTCCAATCAAAAGCAATGGGATATGTAACAAGGAAGCAATCACAGTCAAACTGATAAAGGGAAGCTTCTATTAGTCTTGACCTTTTTACTTTTAAAGGTGCACTACCAGGTAGAGTGGAAAAATGACTTTAACCAGGGTGTCGCTATGGGAAGCCCCTAGGCAGCTCCATGAAGCCATAGTCTTCCTGGAGATCCTCAGTTCATCAAATGCTGAGATATGTGTGAAGCTATGGATGAGGGTCTGACAGTGAAGATCAATTCGAAGCTGTAATCAATGTCCATCAAAACAGCTTCCTCTATTCAAAAAAACAATCAGAGCTCACTTAATTGAGTTAATGGAAAACAAATTATTAGTCCATTATCAACATTAATACATAACTTGTAGAATGCCTGAGTGGTTATTGAGACTAAGGGGTAAATGTATGAACATGCGGGTTCTTCAACACCCGCGTGTTCAGCGTGTTCGGCAATTAAATTTCAAGCGGCGCTGCGTTGTAAAGGGAAGTTTCCCTTTACGATGCAACGCCGCTTGAAATTTAATCGCCAAACACGCTGAACACGCGGGTGTTAAAGAACCCGCATGTTCATACATTTACCCCTAAATGTGTTACTATGTATACTTTACAATTAGCATTAGGGTGCAGGAGTTGGCCATCTGATGGTCCCGTTATTTTCACGTTAATACATGCTTCCTTCGTTCGACATAATTAGGTAACATTTTAAGAGGTGTCATATAAAGGTTTACTGTAAATAAAGCACAAACCAATAAGAAGGCTAGTTAGCGCCACAGGACAACAAACAACAGCCAAGTCACCATACGGAAATTGATTGTCCACCCATTCTAAAAATATTTAATGTAACATTATCCATATTCTTAGTTGCAGAAAAAATTGAGTCAGTTTAACTAGCAAATAGCAGCTTTTATGTACATCTAATTTATATCCATGCTACTCTGTTTTGTTTAGTACAGATAAATAAATGTATTTGTATATCCTAATAAGTTGCAGCATTATCTGCTATGCAGTCAAATGCAGTCAATTAAATTTATGTATCGTTTAATATATACAATTTATATATATATATGTAGTTTTGTTCGGTGCTCCCCCTGATTTGTTCACACAGTGTAAATAAGTAAGTAATCATATAATACTATTATTTAATATGTAACATATATTACTAGACATTTAGATTGAAGAGTCTCTAACAGTTGGTTCCACCCAGCCTACTAATTTAAAATTGCAGTTTATATAGAATGTCAATCTTTAATACTGAAATCCTTTGATGTATGTGTTTTACTAAAAGATAATAGTTATAGCTTATATCATTCTGTTTCAATGTTGTATAGGTGTAATTTACAACTACATATTTCTTATATATTTTGGGTAATTTGTATTAAGATGTATATAAAATTATTTCAGACCAGTTTATCTTTTTTTCCATGGTGTATCTAAAATGGGTGCAGGGTGTGCATTGCACATGGACCTGTGAATGGTGCCCCTAGTGGCCTTACCTGAAATTACAGTCAGTAGTTTTTGCCCCAGCTAAATAGTGAGCATGGGCAACCAATACCAGAGGACCCTCCCCCTCGAAAACACAGGTGTGTAACACAGTCATGATGTGGAGTGGACACTAGTGTGTGCATGATGCAAAAACTATAAAATTGGGCACCAAGCCATCTCAGTTCAAAACAGGAACATAGTCTTTATTTAACTACTCTTCCTGCACCACAGAAACGCTTGCAAATGGTATACATTTAAATTCCTTCTCATCCTGCACATTTTCTTTGGCAGATATTAGTACTATCGCCTTATTTCATCTCACTCCTGCACAGTACCTATAAACTTACAGCATATTACATACCAGCTGCTGCTACTGGAAGCAGTAGAACCACAGGCACAGACCACAGGTGCATCACACAGGTTCTTCATGATATTTCATCTCACCAAGTTGTAGGCATGCAGACGAACAATTACAAATGCTCAGGACCTCTACCCCCCTCTCCAGGGACTCCTCCAACATCCATATCAACCACTCTTCCCAATTAGCCACGCAACACCGAGCAGCGAACCTCCCCCCCTCACGTTATGGGGGTCTTTCAAAGAGGGTTACGCCATGGGCTACCCAGAACTCAGAAGCCGCTCCCAGACTCTCAGTGCCATTCTCCCTGTAGTATCAATCTGAGTCTGCTGTGCTGATGTTACTTCTGGGATACCCCTGAAGTTGGGGATCCCCCTGCTGGTTCTCTTAATCTGTGACCCTTTAGTTGCTGTTGGGGCTCTTCCTCTCTCTCTAATTAAACTGGCCCTCCTATGGCTGCCCCTTTCAAAATGTTTTGGTCACTGTTCGCGTAACCGGCTCCCTCTTGTAATGTGACACTAGCCTCATTACACTAAAACATCCCCCAAATAAACTTACCTGCCACCACCAGGGGGGCAGGGTCTAATCCATGTAATGCTATATGCATTATAGGCCCATGAGTCAAGGCATTTAGCACAGGGCCGGTGCAAGGATTTTCAGTTCCCTAGGCAAAACTTCAACCTACTGCCCCCTTCGTCCCCCAATAACCACATCCTCACCCACTTGACTTTTGTGAAATAAAAATAACAATTTGCATCCTCCTGGCTGACAGGTAAGGCTGCAGCTCAGCTGCACTGATGCAGAATGCTTTCTCAGGGGCAAACACAGTATTTCTGGAATGCGGGTGTCACTCTCCGGACGGTGAGTGCTACTTCTAAGGTAGCTAGGAACCGTGTCCGTCCATTATTATGAGGTGCTGCGCATGTGCAGTCCCTTTTAACCTTCAGTTCTGTTCCTTTAACTTAATTGGCTGATCAGGCAACACTCCCTATATTAAGCACCTGTGGGCAATACCACGTTGCCTGATCTTGGAGTCTCATTCCTCATGAGTCTCTGAAGGTGTTCCAGTGCCTGCTCGTGTGTTCAGCTGATGCTGATTCCTGTTTGCCGTTTGTGGTTTCCAGACCACTTCTATTCCTCGTGTTCCTAGTGTCTTCAGCAGCTTATTCCTATCCGCTGCCTCCGTGTATCTACAGCTACAGATTACTGCAAACTCTCCTGTGTTTCTTCGTAACTCCAGCAGCTGATTCCTATCCGCTGCCTCCATGTATCTACAGCTACAGATTACTGCAAACTCTCCTGTGTTTCTTCGTGACTCCAGCAGCTGATTCCTATCCGCTGCCTCCGTGTATCTACAGCTACAGATTACTGCAGACTCTCCTGTGTTTCATTGTGACTCCAGCAGCTGATTCCTATCCGCTGCCTCCGTGTATCTCCAGTTACAGATTACTGCAAACTCTCCTGAGTTACATCGCTACTGTTCCAGCTGATTCCTGTTCGCTACTTCAGCGTGTCTACAGAGTCTGCTCGTCTCAGCGCTCCAGTCTGCATTCTACCTGCCGTCAGCTGACCCGCTGCCTACTGCTTCTACAGTGTGTCCATTTGTGTCAACTCGCCTGTTGCATCGAGTCTACGCTCCTCGGCTTCCAGCTTTGCTACATCGCTTCAACTCTCCCGTGGTCTCCTGCTGTTCTATTCAATATACTACTGCTTCCTGAGTATTTGTCATCCTTGTTGGCCTACCTACAGTGCGCTGCACCTACCTGCCGCTTCCTTTCTGCAAGGACTTCGCATCTCGTCTGTTCCCGGCCGCTCAGGTATCCCTGCAGCTATCTCTAACAGCCTGCTCATCTGAACCACGGTATGCATACTTCTCATTGACTGTGCTGGTGTATTGCATATCCATCTGGACTGAGTTGTTCTCCTCCGGAGTTTCCATCCTCTGAGACTATTGTTATTATTGACTGTGTTTCCTCTTGCTGGACTATTTGAGTGACTTTGTTTATCTGTGCAGTGCTGTTCATTCATTATTATCATTGTGTGCAGTTCAACGTGGGATCAAGTTCAGTGTACCCGTGTAGACTCTGCATAGCATTTATCTCCTCGTGTCCTTCCTCACATATATATTCAGTGGTACAACTTGCTAGAGGCAGACCACTGATTCCTGTTTCCCTGTGTCACCAGTTGCATATATCCTCTCACATAAGCAGTGGTACAACTTGCTACTCGCAGACCACTGACTTCCCCGTTACCTTCACCTGGATTCCATTCCTTCACTACAGACAGCGGTACAACTTGCTATACGCAGACCGCTGACTTCCACCTCCTTATTACTCCTGGACATTCTTCTCACTATAGCAGTGGTACAACTTGCCGTGCGCAGACCACTGACTCCCCTCACGTGTCCTTGTCCATCCAGATCCTCATGTTCAGTTACCTATTGTTTACCAGTGCTGCTAGTCATAGACTTTCTGAGCATTCTCTAACCATCTGCTGTTTCCAGTTCCATTATCACCCTGCCATCAGAGTATCATATACCAACTCTACTGCTCTGATAAGACCATCAGCGGGTGATACTGGGTAAAGCCTCCTAGTGCCCGTGACAGTAAGATCAGGCCATGACAGACCCAGATTTGGAACCCACAGCTAAAGAGATGCTGCAGCATCTGGTCACCCGTGTGGAACAACAGGAAGTTCGCCAGCGGCATTTGCTGCGGTGTTACCAGGCGTTAGTCTCCCAAAGAACGTCTGGGCAGAATATTACACCTTCTGTTGATGCTCCTGTGCTTTCCTCCGTTTCCCCAGTGCCATCCCAGGTGTCTACGGCTTCCACGCTTCACCTGCCAACTCCGTCAAAGTATGATGGAGATCCCAAAACATGTAGAGGTTTCTTCAACCAATGCTCAGTACATTTTGAGCTCCAACCTCAAAACTTTTCGACTCATCGCTCCAGAGTGGCCTATCTCATCTCATTATTCTCCGGACAAGTCTCGCATGGGCTTCCCCTCTGTGGGAAAGAAATGATCCGTTGTTACAGGATAGTGCCAAATTTATTTCCATGTTTCGTAATGTATTCGATGAACCAGGTCGTGTTATTTCCGCTGCCTCCAGCATTCTACGTTTACGACAGGGTTCACGTACAGTAGGACAGTACGTCATTCAATTTAGGATCTTAGCCTCTGAGCTTCAGTGGAACACTGAAGCGTTAATTGCCGCCTTCTGGCAGGGGCTCTCGGACAAAATTAAAGACGCACTGACTACTCGAGAACTCCCTACGTCTTTAGAAGATTTGATTTCTCTTTGTCATCGTGTGGATCTCAGATTTCGTGAGAGGGACTCTGAAAGAACTACTTCCGCTAAAACATCTCTTCGTCCCACTTCTCAAATTCGTCCTGCTTCAACTCCGGTAATACCGATGGAGATTGGACGTTCCAAACTAACCTCTGCAGAGAGGAATCGAAGAATTAAGAATAGACTTTGTATCTATTGTGCTGATGCCACACATATGCTCCAGGCATGCCCCAAAAAATCGGGAAATGCCAGGCCCTAACTAGTTCTGGAGAGGTGAAGTTAGGGTCCCTGGAGTCCTCTCCATCTTCTACGAAATCAAAAATCTGTGCATTTGACGTTACCATTTCATTTGCTACTAAGTCTTTTGAGTCCCAAACTTTAATTGATTCAGGAGCTGCGGGAAATTTCATTTCTGAATCCCTTGTAAATCAATGGTCCCTACCAGTGATTACCCTGAAGACTCCTGTTACGGTGACTGCTATCGATGGATCACGTATTATCAACGGTCTCATCACCCAAAGTACGTCTTCAGTGACCCTTCAGATTGGTGTTCTACACCGAGAAGAAATTTCGTTTTTAATCCTTCCTGTTACTACAAGTCCGATTGTTTTAGGCCTTCCATGGCTTCAATGTCATTCTCCCCAGATTGACTGGCGCACTCCTCAAGTTACGTCTTGGGGACCTGAATGTCACCAACATTGTCTTTCTCGTGTTGTTCCTCGTAGAATACAGCAAACCTCCATTTCACCTTCCTCACCGGGACTTCCTCCTCAGTATGCTTCATTTGCCGACGTCTTTGATAAAGCTCAGTCTGAACGTCTTCCCCCTCATCGTTCATGGGATTGTCCGATTGACCTGTTACCTGGCAAGATTCCACCTAGGGGTCGTGTTTATCCACTTTCATTACCTGAGACTCAGGCTACTGTTGAATACATCCAAGAGAATCTCCAGCGAGGATTTATTCGACCTTCTACTTCTCCCGCTGGAGCTGGGTTCTTTTTCGTGAAGAAGAAAGATGGATCATTACGCCCCTGCATAGACTTTCGTGGACTTAATGCTATCACTATCAAAAATCGGTACCCCATTCCTCTGATTACTGAGTTGTTTGATCGGATCAAGGGAGCCCGGATTTTTACTAAGTTGGATCTTCGTGGTGCCTACAATTTGATTAGAATCAGGTCCGGTGACGAATGGAAAACAGCTTTTAACACCAGAGATGGGCATTATGAATATTTAGTAATGCCCTTCGGGTTATGTAATGCCCCTGCTGTTTTCCAGGGCTTCATTAATGAGATCTTTCGGGACTTGTTATATGTATGTGTCGTAGTATATCTGGACGACATACTCATCTTTTCCCAAGACCTGCCTTCACATCACCAACACGTGGCCGGAGTTCTTTCCAGACTCCGGAAAAATTCATTATTCTGTAAATTAGAAAAATGTTCATTTGAGTTGCCCCAGATTCCATTTTTGGGTTATATTGTTTCCGGAGTTGGTCTACAAATGGATCCAGAAAAGGTGAATGCTGTGTTACTTTGGCCTCAGCCAACTACTCTTCGGGCCATTCAGCGTTTTTTAGGTTTCGCCAACTACTATAGACGCTTCATTCAAGACTTCTCTTCAATTGCATCTCCCATTGTGGCTCTAACTCGCAAAGGGGCCAATACTAAGCAATGGTCATCTGAGGCTCTCCAAGCCTTTCAATTTTTTAAAGAGCCCTTCTCCTCTGCTCCCATGCTTCGACAGCCTGATGTGATGCTTCCCTTCTTCCTAGAAGTAGACGCCTCTAATGTTGGTTTAGGAGCCATTCTCTCCCAGAAATCGGAGCAACAAAAATTCCATCCTTGTGCCTTTTACTCTCGGGGTCTTCTGCCTGTGGAGAAGAATTACACCATCGGGGACAAGGAGTTGCTGGCTATTAAAGTAGCATTGGAGGAGTGGAGATATTTGTTAGAGGGAGCTCGTCATCCGGTGACAATTTTTACGGATCATAAAAATTTGTCATACCTACAGTCTGCTCAATGTTTAAATCCTCGTCAGGCAAGATGGTCTCTTTTCTTTTCCCGTTTTGATCTAATCATAACCTTCAAACCAGCTGCAAAGAATAAAAAAGCAGACGCTCTATCTCGAGCCTTCGTGGCGTCCTCAGACGTTGAAGAGAATCCTAACCACTTTATATTAGACCCCAAATGTGTTTCTCTGGCTGCTTCTTCCACTAAAGTGCTACCATTTGGGAAGACCCTCATGCCTCCTGCTCTTAGAAAAAAAATCCTTTCATGGTTTCACTCTTCTCGTTTCTCTGGACACGCTGGTGAACGCAAGACCTTTGAAATCCTCTCTCGAAGTTATTGGTGGCCTTCTATGAGGAGAGATGTCAAAGAGTTTATCGCGGCATGCGATTTATGCTCCCAGTTCAAAACCCCCCGCAGAACTCCAGCGGGGTTGCTTCAGCCACTACCCATTCCATCTAAACCTTGGACCCATATTAGTATGGACTTTGTTACTGAGCTTTCTCCTAGTAAGAATTGCAACACCATTTGGGTAGTGGTGGATATATTTTCGAAGATGGCGCATTTCGTTCCCTTGTCTGGCTTACCTTCTTCTTCTACCCTGGCTGAACATTTCATTAGAGAAATTTTCCGTATCCATGGATGTCCGTCCGAGATCGTGTCAGATAGAGGAGTACAATTCGTTTCCAGATTTTGGCGGGCCCTTTGCAAGACCTTGGGCATACGGTTGGCACTCTCATCTTCCCACCATCCCCAATTGAACGGACAAACTGAAAGAGTCAACCAAGATCTTGAGACTTTCTTAAGGATGATTTCGTCAGCCAATCAAGACAACTGGGTAGAATTACTTCCTTGGGCTGAATTTGCTCATAACAACATGTACCACGAGTCATCATCTAAAACTCCATTCTTTGTGGTTTACGGTCACCATCCGTCTTTCCTGGAATTTCCTGCCCTCCCGCCCACCCAAGTTCCTGCTGTTGAGACTTTGTGTCAAACCTTCAAAAATATTTGGGCTCAGGTAAAAACCTGTTTAAAGAAGACATCTGCCAGATATAAGTCTTTTGCGGACAAAAAGAGACGGGCTATTCCAAGATTGAAAGTCGGAGACCGGGTGTGGCTATCTACTAAGAATATTCGTTTGAAGGTTCCATCCATGAAATTTGCTCCCCGTTTTATTGGTCCATATAGGATCATTCAAGTTATTAATCCAGTTTGCTTCAAACTTTTACTTCCCAAGAGCCTTCGTATTTCCAACACCTTCCATGTTTCCTTGCTCAAACCTCTCATCATCAACCGTTTCTCGGTCCCTCCTTCAGCACCACGGCCACTTCAAGTTCATCAGGAGGAAGACTTTGAGATTACTCAGGTTTTGGATGCTAAAGTTCCGCGAGGAGTTCTTTGTTTCCTCGTGCATTGGAAAGGCTTTGGTCTGGAGGAGCGGTCATGGATCAAAGCAGAAGATCTCAACGCTCCAGCTCTCTTGAAAAAGTTCTATACCAAATTTCCGGACAAACCCGGTTCCAGGTGTTCTGTGCCCACCTTTAAAAGGGGGGTACTGTCACTCTCCGGACTGTGAGTGCTACTTCTAAGGTAGCTAGGAACCGTGTCCGTCCATTATTATGAGGTGCTGCGCATGTGCAGTCCCTTTTAACCTTCAGTTCTGTTCCTTTAACTTAATTGGCTGATCAGGCAACACTCCCTATATTAAGCACCTGTGGTCAATACCACGTTGCCTGATCTTGGAGTCTCATTCCTCATGAGTCTCTGAAGGTGTTCCAGTGCCTTCTCTTGTGTTCAGCTGATGCTGATTCCTGTTTGCCGTTTGTGGTTTCCAGACCACTTCTATTCCTCGTGTTCCTAGTGTCTTCAGCAGCTGATTCCTATCCGCTGCCTCCGTGTATCTACAGCTACAGATTACTGCAAACTCTCCTGTGTTTCTTCGTGACTCCAGCAGCTGATTCCTATCCGCTGCCTCCGTGTATCTACAGCTACAGATTACTGCAAACTCTCCTGTGTTTCTTCGTGACTCCAGCAGCTGATTCCTATCCGCTGCCTCCGTGTATCTACAGCTACAGATTACTGCAAACTCTCCTGTGTTTCATCGTGACTCCAGCAGCTGATTCCTATCCGCTGCCTCCGTGTATCTCCAGTTACAGATTACTGCAAACTCTCCTGAGTTACATCGCTACTGTTCCAGCTGATTCCTGTTCGCTACTTCAGCGTGTCTACAGAGTCTGCTCGTCTCAGCGCTCCAGTCTGCATTCTACCTGCCGTCAGCTGACCCACTGCCTACTGCTTCTACAGTGTGTCCATTTGTGTCAACTCGCCTGTTGCATCGAGTCTACGCTCCTCGGCTTCCAGCTTTGCTACATCGCTTCAACTCTCCCGTGGTCTCCTGCTGTTCTATTCAATATACTACTGCTTCCTGAGTATTTGTCATCCTTGCTGGCCTACCTACAGTGCGCTGCACCTACCTGCCGCTTCCATTCTGCAAGGACTTCGCATCTCGTCTGTTCCCGGCCGCTCAGGTATCCCTGCAGCTATCTCTAACAGCCTGCTCATCTGAACCACGGTATGCATACTTCTCATTGACTGTGCTGGTGTATTGCATATCCATCTGGACTGAGTTGTTCTCCTCCGGAGTTTCCATCCTCTGAGACTATTGCTATTATTGACTGTGTTTCCTCTTGCTGGACTATTTGAGTGACTTTGTTTATCTGTGCAGTGCTGTTCATTCATTATTATCATTGTGTGCAGTTCAACGTGGGATCAAGTTCAGTGTACCCGTGTAGACTCTGCATAGCATTTATCTCCTCGTGTCCTTCCTCACATATATATTCAGTGGTACAACTTGCTAGAGGCAGACCACTGATTCCTGTTTCCCTGTGTCACCAGTTGCATATATCCTCTCACATAAGCAGTGGTACAACTTGCTACTCGCAGACCACTGACTTCCCCGTTACCTTCACCTGGATTCCATTCCTTCACTACAGACAGCGGTACAACTTGCTATACGCAGACCGCTGACTTCCACCTCCTTATTACTCCTGGACATTCTTCTCACTATAGCAGTGGTACAACTTGCCGTGCGCAGACCACTGACTCCCTCACGTGTCCTTGTCCATCCATCTCCTCGTGTTCAGTTACCTATTGTTTACCAGTGCTGCTAGTCATAGACTTTCTGAGCATTCTCTAACCATCTGCTGTTTCCAGTTCCATTATCACCCTGCCATCAGAGTATCATATACCAACTCTACTGCTCTGATAAGACCATCAGCGGGTGATACTGGGCAAAGCCTCCTAGTGCCCGTGACAGCGGGCTTTGCCTTTCAAGACATTGCTATTTTAAATTTACCCTGCAAATTCGTCAAATAGCGTAGATTTGCAAAAAAAACGCTGCTTAATACATTTAATACCTTGTCTTCTTTCTCTCTCAACTCCTGGCCTCCTATTTTTGTAATAAGATGTTTATAAGCCCTTTTCAACTGTGGCTACACTGTAACAGTAGGTTTTGTGGTATACAGAACAATACCTACAGAACATTTTTATGGCTCGGTGGACTCTGGCCAGTAAAACCTGTTCTCTAATTCCATCTTTACCTAAGTGTCTGCCACCCACATGAGGGTGCGCAGTTTTTAACATTAAGGGTACCTCAACGTGTGGAACTTCTGATTTTTCTACCTTTTTCCCCTTTACAGTAGCAAATCGAAAACAACATATAATTTTTGATAACATACAATAGCATACAGCCTGCCGAGATGACAGGTTTTGCAATATCATCATTACTAGCCAAATTAAAGACATGATGTAAAGTCACATGATTTAACTGTAACAGTCCTGGAAAGTCAGACGAGTGTATACCCTCTCTTGTAGACTTGCCAACTAATGATGGCAGTAACTGGTTCTGCTTTGGGACTTGCGCAGCTTGCAGTTATCTTTTTCTCATCCTTTTAGATGGCAGGGCTTTGTTCTCCTGAACTGCACTCAAATCCAGATTTTGTAGCAGAACATGACACTCCTCCTCTTCCTTATACACAAGCTTGTCCCTCAAGACTGGACCTTTGGCCAATGATTCAATTGCTGAGGATCTATTTAAACAGCATAAAGTTTCTACCAACTATCAATGGGAAGGCAGATTTGGGGGAACTGACGCTATTACCATAACTGTTTGTCAATTTACGGTAACAGGCAAAGGGGTCCTGTCATATTCAAGCCCATGGACACAAAAGATCTTTACTTTAGGCAGATTGTGAGCCAGCACCTTTGCCAATATAGAGAACCAACCTCAGTTCACTACATAAATCTATCAGAGTCAGCACCAGATGGTGTTTCACAGAAACCATTACTTGAAAAAACACTTGCTTGCATCTGGATTCATGGTACCAACAGCTCAAGTTGATCGGTCTTGTCTGCACCAGCAAACTGTGAAGGAGCTGTTATATCGCCGCTGATGATGCTGTTGCGGTGGGCGGAGCTTGAGCCACACATAATGGCCACCTGCATTCCACTGCTGTTTACATGCGCTGAACTTATGCGCAGATTAAGATATGAACTGGCTGAAATTCAGAGCATTTCAAATAAAGAAATTGTCTCTCACATGTGGCATTTGGCAGAGAGCGTTGCAAACAAAGAAAACATGCTCACAGGACAGGAAGTCACAGCTAAGAAACACAGAGCAGTGAGTCATTACTGTAGGCAGTGTCCAGTTGTGGGAGGTGTGGTAAAGCGAACAACCCCCACCTGAAGCAACGCATTCTGGGTAAAGGTTTATAAGCCACTGAAAAAGGCAAAACAGTCTCATTTGACCACACCACATACACACCTAGAAGTGGGGACATCTCTTCGACCTGGAGCCTACAGGACACACACACTCCACAGTATTCTTATACCTTCCTTATCTTTCTGTATCTGCCTGCATCTTATATACTCTGTTAACTTTTATCTTCTTATATCTGTCTGTATCTGCCTGCATCTATCCATTTTTTCTGTTAACTTTTATCTTCTTGTTATACTCTATCTATTTCTATTAATTTAACTTTCTGAACCTTTTCACACATGCTTTACAAAGGCTAGCTCCTTCCCCATCTCAGGAATGCTTTCTATCTACACTACAATGGACTCTAGCTTCCTTCCCCCCATCTCTCTCTCTCTCTATGCTTGGCCTGTATTATCCCTAGGCCTGAACACATGTTTCTTTCTTACACGCGCTTTCAAACAGACATTCCCACTTAAACATATCCTCTTTGCACAAATCCTATTTAAACACACATAAACATGTGCTTGCTTAAACGCCTTCTCTTTACACATTTAAACACACATAAACATGTGCTCATTTAAAACACATGATCTTCCTATTTAATCACACACAAACATGAGCTTGCTTAAAACACATTCTTTCTTTTTCTCTTCTTACATCTAAAGACATACTACACAAAAGAGCAATACTGACCATACACTCTTATATAAGTCTTTCTTACAGTGTATATACACCTACATATATATATATATATATATATATATATATATATATATATATATATTGAACACTGACACTTGCTGTCTGGTAGCAGTGGAACACTAACACTTGATGTCTCATAGCAATGGAACACTGACACTTGATGTCCTCTAGCAATGGAATGCTAGCACATGGTGTCCTGTAGCAATGGAACACTGACACTTGACAATTGGTTTTCCATAATAATGGAACACTAACACTTAGAGCCTCAGTCATTAAGGAAAGCAAAGAAAAAAATTAGTAAATGTTCTCCGGGACAAACCATGTTACAATGCAAAGGGTGCAAATGAGTTTATTTTTTTGTACATATGTTAAATACCTTCTGTTTTTTCATGTAGCACACAAATACTTGATAGCTTTATTTTTACACTGAATTTTAAAGTTGATCTAGGGTATGCCCTACCCTAACTATAAATCTGTTCCCACATTTTAAATTTACCTCCCCTCCAATGCAACATGGTTTTGCCCAGGTGCAAAGTTACTCCTTTTTTATGCTTTGCTCTCCTTAATAACTCAAGCCCTTAGTGTCCCATAACAATGGAACACTGACACTTGGTGCCCCGTAGCAATGGAAAACTGACACATAGTGTCCCGTAGCAATGGAACAAAGACACCTGACAGTTGACTTTCTGTAGCAATGGAACACTGACCCTTGGTGTCCTGTAGCAATGGAACACTAACACTTGGTGTCCCATTGCAATGAAACACTGACAGTTGAGAGTTGACTTCCTGTAGCAATGGAACACTGACCCTTGGTGTCCTGTAGGAATGGAACATTGAAATTTGGGGGTAAATGTATTATGCCTCGGTTTTTGCAACACGCCGATATTCGGCGACTTTGAAGGGCAAATTTAAAACGGCAATGTCTTTAAAGATGTCAGCACAGAGTAACAGAGGGCTGAAACACATACTGCAATAACTGCAGTATAATTGGCTGCAGATTTTAACCTGTGACTCTGTCAGTCAGTTTCATAAAAAACTGTCCAATAAGAACTCCACAGAGCATCATATCATAGTTGGGTTGTAATGCAAAAACTGTTTATCACAAATCGCAATGGTAATTTACTAGTCCAGTGGTGCAAATAGTATTGGAAATGGATTACAAAAAAGTGAAGCAAGGTCATATGATCTGAGGACTCTTCTTTTTCATATTTTTGAAAAACAGTTGAGTGTATATGTGGTGCCAACCGAAACAACTCTACAATCTTGACTGTTTCCAACATTGTTGATCAGTAGTCATAATGAAATCAATAGGGCCTCATACAAGTGTTATGTTAGGCTGCCCACTAAATGACTGCACTTGTCCAAATTATCCCACCATGTGCCCCAATAGACTGCCAGTTTCATCATTCAGCCTTTTTGTTATGTTTGCATTTACCTTAAAAAAGAATGTCCCAACAATAAATCTTAAAATTAAAAAGCTAAAAGCCCTTGAACATTTCCTCCTAGCAGGAGGTGTAAGAATGGCAGCAGCTGGTATCAGAATGGGCTCCTCCTAAGCTACTCTAGGTCCTGCTCTCCTCTGTGGTGCTTAATCAGCAGGAGGCTTAACGAACTTCTGCTGTGTGACTGCCATTACTTCAAAGGATTTATCCTGCTCATGGGAAAGGGAACTGTTGCTGCCTCTCCTTCTGAGCATGAAGTACCGAGTGGGAGCAGCAGCAGAAGAAGAGGAAGCAGTCGACTTGTTAGCAAAGTGAGGAGGCAAGGGCTCCTAGAAACATTGGGAGCACATTCAACATTTTGGTATGGGGTCCCTAAAGTTCTAGTCGCGATACTGTGTCCTGCGATTAACAGACAAGGGACTCTTATGAGGAACTGTTTCTATGCTTCTTATATCAGATTTGAATAGGGCATTTTCAAAGCATGAATCCATGGGGTAAATGTATCAAGCTGCGAGTTTACAGCGGGTTTGAAAAGTGGAGACGATGTCTATAGCAACCAATCAGATTGTAGCTATCATTAATTTATTTATTATAAAGTGGTATTTATTTATTTACTAAAAAATGGTAGCTAGAATCTGATTGGTTGCTATAAGCAACATCTCCAATTTTTAAACCTGCCAGAAACACACAGCTTGATACATTTACCCCCCATGACTCTTAATGATCTCGATCATGAGAGGTTTGCTCTTTTTGCCTCTAAAAATATTGAATGTATGGCTTGTATTCATTTGACAGCAAATGCAAATATGTTTTCTAAAAATAAATTACATATATACATTATACTATCTATGAAATAAAGTGCACTCTTCAGTTTCCAGATTTGAATATAGAATCAATCTCCATAGCAGAAAGTATGCATCGATCATGTCATCAACAGCATTGAGGTGTACTTATGATGTAAGATAAATGGAGTCAGAGTTTTAATTGTATTGATTTTGACATATAACTCAGTATTGCAATGAATTATTGACTTAGTGAGCTAAATGCTTAACTGTTTAAAGTACAAGACGAACAGGTGAACAGTCAGTGCAACATAACAGGGCACCTTCCTCTGGGAGTGAATATCCTTTGACGTGAGAAATGATGGGTGTCGTGCAGTGTGGTTCTATGGGACTGATTCATCAAAGTGTAATATATCTCACAGCTTAATGAGTCAGCCCACATAATTACAATACATGAAATAGGTTTACAGGATTTTCAGCTCAGAAAAATATATCCACTGCGATTAATCTATTTCAACATTTGACATTATATTTATTTCATGAATAACAACAACCCTTTATCTTTTCATATTTTTACTGATTTGAAGTAGAATTGAATAAAGCTATAAATTACACATATGCCAATTTAAACCTCAAAGAAGGACTTTTATTGAAATTACATTTTTAATAGGTCAGGTAAAAAGCTATTCTTATTCAGGAGAACGCAGTTCTTTTAAATGCCAGTCTTTTACTCACTGGGTATTCGGTGCATAAGACTGGTTGGACTTTCCACCTATAGATGAAGTGCATCAACAGTGCATCTATGCGTCTATGTTTCCACTTTGGCGCATAGATATATACAGAGCAAGATGGGCATGTATGTAGAGCAGGATTACTGAAATGAGATAAAGTTATGGAGAGGGCACATTTTCATGGGCATTCCTTGCCATGCAGATGGGTGCAAGGACTTGAATTTTGTACTAGCTCTGTGTTGGCAAGTATCTTGTACTTTAAATAGACACCTTTTACCAACCACCTCTTAGCAGTAAAGCAAATTTCAGGGAGCACTCTGAGCAATGTAAGAAAATGTTTCACATACAGAAAATTCAGAAAAATTATAGAATATATATAAACATTGAATAGACACCATGCAATATGGAGAATCTGAGCCTGGTATGGCAGACCTAATAAAATAAATACATATGTACTCAGAACCTATGGATCCAGTTGTAAGAGGATAATAATGATAATGGTCCATATAATGTGATATCACTAAAATTATAATGATGTTCCATATAATGATAACGTTCCAAGACTTGGGGCTAGAGTTACTAAGCTGCGGGTTTGAAAAAGTGGGGATGTTGCCTATAGCAACCAATCAGATTCTAGCTTTCATTTATTTAGTACCTTCTACAAAATGACAGATAGAATCTGATTGGTTGCTATAGGCAACATCCCCACTTTTTCAAACCCGCAGCTTAGTAAATCTAGCCCCTGATCTCCTACAATGAGATATGTTTAAATGTCCGATCCAATTTGATGTCAGCTAGACAGGAGTATCAACAAGTACAGTCTCCGAGAGTATATCTCATTTTCCACTACCGTATAATTAATGCATGAAACCGTGGATATTAGCAAAATACTTGCATTTGTAGATTCCGCGTGATGAGTATCAAACTCCTAACTCCGTCTCTGCGTCTCTCAGCTGACTGCTTCGTGGAGATGAGGTGCGCAATACTCAGAGCTCCGGGTAACAACCAAAAAAAACCCAAAAACATAAAAGTATCTTATACTTTAAATAGAAACCTTTTTGCAACCATCTCTTGGCAGTAACGCGAATTTCCGGGAGCACTCTGAGCAATGTAATAAAATGTTTCACACGCGGAATATTGCAATTTTATTATAGTTTCCTTGATCAGTATATGTAAGAATATTAAAGCAATTGTATAACAGATTACCATGGGTTACTGCACACTTTTTTAAAGTAACAAATGAATACTACTGTTAGTGTGTGAATATCATTTTAAATGCATTTACTATCTGCAAATCATGTAACTATGTTTATAGCTAAGAATAACTTGCCACCACCAGGGTTATCACCAGTGATAACCCTTTGAAGTATTGGGCAAAATTAACAAAGTCCTATAGCCAGTAAAAATGCCATAGGGCTTCTCACGCTTTGGTAAATCTGCCTGCCAATTTTCAATGGGGAATACATGACTGGCATTCTCTCAAAACCCCATTAGAGCTTGTGATAATAGGGCTTTTAGCTTGATGAATAAGACCAGAGCCGGATTAAGACCTCATGGGGCCTTGGCAAGATACTGGTTTGGGGCCCCCCTACCTGAAACAATCCATAGCACTATATTTTTGTAGCATACCCCTAGAGTTGAGTAGAAGGGAAGCTATGTGCCGCAAAAGGAGGGGGTGGCCATACCATTTGGGGCGTGACTTGCATCATTGGGGGCGTACCTAACATGTGAAAAGAGCTAGGCCACCCTCCTACAGAAAAAGGCAACACTAAATAATTACAGAGCAGTCACGTTTTTTTAAGTAGTTGGGTCAAAACAACCTAATAAGTAATTAAGAGGACAGAAATACTTATTAAGTTGTTTGCAAGAATAATACGCATAAATTCAAGGATGTGCCTTGTAACTTATGTCCCTCTATTATCACACTATGCCCCTTCACAATAACACATTTGCCCCTTCATTGTCACTTTTGTCCCTCCGTCATAACACTATGCCCCTTCATTGCCAATTTTGCCCCTTCACATCACCACTGTGCCCCTTCATAATTGTGTTTGAAACAACTTGTTTACCCTTTATCATAGTGTGCCACTGTGCCTCAGTTAGTTTGCATAACTTTCTATTGCTTTCTTCTCTTTTGTTTTCTTCTTTCTGTTTTCTCATCTTCTAATCTGTTTTGTCTTCTTTCTTGCCCCGCCGCGCGCGCTGCTCCTCTCCGCTCCACAATGAGTCTTCTCTGAATATGATGTTGAGCGTGATGACGTCACATGCGGTGACTCACGCCCGACATCCAGTGAAACGCAAATGGAGCAGGAAGGAGGGGAGGAGGCTGCCGGGGGCTGCTGCAATCATGTGATTGGTTTTTTTATTTGTATTTTTCTCCCTCGGACATATATAATAATATTTTTTTTATTGGCTAGCATATCCCACCACCTGCCTTGCTGCCGGGCCCTAGGCGAGTGCCTAGGTTGCCTGGTGGTAAATTCGGCCCTGAATAAGACCCATAATGTATCAAAAGTTATTAAGAAGATTGTGCTTATCTGATAGCCTCAGGTACAGTTATGGGACATTTCACACATTATGGTTCAAATTGCTTCTAATTGGCAACCACCAGGACCATTTCACCGACAGCAGAATCGGTACAAAGGGGCACAAAGAGAAGAAAGTGGGTGTTGGGGGCAAAAGGTAGAGATGGTGGGGGATAGATATGATAAGAGGGGTAAAGAGAAACAGACATATGCACAAAGTGGGAGAAAGGACATACACACATAATGCAGAGACGGAGACACACAATGGAATTTTCACTTTGAACTATTCTAATTATTAAATACTTTAGTTTGGGTATTTTATGTAGAATGGTCTCACTGTTTTATGTTATGAGAGCTAATAATATTTACTTAATATTTTAATAATACTATTTTCTACTGAGTTAATTACAGTGTTTGCTTATATTTACAGTATTAAGAATGGATTCAACATTAAAATTAATTTCACATCATTTGAAACACAAAATTACATAGACACTTTAAATATTTATGAAGGTATTGGACCAAACAGAATTTTAAGAGGTAAGTACTGAAGATAATTTTTATTTTCAAACTAAATGTCAGACTATGGAAAAATTATTATTTACACATATAATTTGTTTTGAACAGAAAGTAACATACTGAATATAAATGTAAAATTCTGCACTATAGTATCACATTGAAATGTATAATTATAATAATTCATCTATTTAATTACATAGTGAAAATCAACAATCTCAAAACATTTTCTGGCTCAAGTCATCAGAAAATTTATGGATTGGAGGGAGGTAAAGTAGCTACATAACCAAGGAGACCATATATTGTTGAATTTTGTCACAGAGCATTGGTTGAAGGCAATTACACATCCCATAAGACATATCTAGTTCATGTTTCTTAGAACAACTTGTCAAGAGAGGTTCCGGGATCTCCATCTGGTAATTAAAACAAGCAACAAAATATGCATGTTATACATGAATTAAATACGTTACCTTAGTACAGTAACATAAACATAACATTAATATTAACATAAATTGTTAATATGAATCTGATGTTCAATTAAGCAGTACAACTAGAAATCTAAGGGCATGGTGATTTAATGAATGGTGTGGGCAAATGGAACATAGACTTTGTTTATACTTGATGACTTTACCCCTGAGCATGGGCGTTACAGCAGTTCAGCTTCTATCCTACTCCACGAGTGTTGGCAAGACAAATGTACATTGTATGCATACACTGCCCATGTGCAAATGTAGTTTCCATCGTGAGTAAAAATGGAATCATGTCTTTCAGTTACATATGCTCTTATAAATGACAACACAACCAGTCTATCAGAGTATTGAATATGGAAAATTGTATATGAAAATATATAAATATATCCATTTAGTATTTATTAAGAGAGTGAGGTGGCAAATCCAACTAAAGGGTGAATATGGATACCTGGACAAATCATGTCGCAATGCAAGGAGGGAATGCGACCTTTTTCCATGCAAGGAAATTACTTCCTGTTTTTGCATGTAGCATCCACGTATTAGGCAGCTTTATTTTTACTGTGATTAAGAGTAGAACAAGGACATGTCTCCAGTGTAGGACTGGGGCATGAAGGGCCCACTGGAAGACTGCAATGCTAGGGGCCCACCAGAGGGGGTGTGGCCAGCCATAAAACAGGCGATACCAGACACTAGAGGGAGAGTGGTCAGCCCACGAAGGACAGCTAGCACCATAGTGTATTATATAAAGAATGCAGTGTGTATATAAAGAATACACGGTCTTGACCAGCCCCTCAGATTGGGCAGAACAGTCACCAAAAATCGGGATTGTCCCACTAGACTCAGAACATTTGACAGACTGTCCTTCCTGTTCTTGTTACTTTCACCACCAGTGCATTCTGGTTTCTTTAGTTGCAGCTTGTCTGGATCCTGGAATGTTTGGGGCCCTATTTGGAAAATAAATGGGTACATTTAGAAAATTCCAGCCAGCCCCGGCGTTAAATCAATAGGACCCACAATTAATACTTAGGCCTTCCTACAGCACCAACATTAAACTAAAAGTATTCCTATTTAATAAATAAACCTATTTCCCTCCCTCCAGACGGCCCCAGCAATAAATTATTAGCATTTATGTATAATAAATATACCTATTTCCAGCTACCGTCTCTACCATTAAATAATTGATATTCACATTTAATAAATAGACCTCATGCTCAACAAACTCAGCCCTGAATACAATTAATATCCCCCAAACGACCTCATCTTAAATTAATAGTCCCCACTATAAAATTAAATTGCCCCACCTTCACCTCACAAACAAAATAGCACCCATTAGTTAGCCACTACCAACCACACACACATTACATTGGCACAAGCCTGCTGTGCCATCACACACACATTACTGTGCCCCTACATCACCATGCTGTGCCTCCTTATGATTACAATTAGGGATGTGCACCGGCGACTTTTGAGGTCTCGTGTTTTGTGTTTTGGATCCGGATTTTCGCGATGTTTTGGGTTCGGATTTGTTTTGCAAAACACCTGCCGAAAGGTTTTGGTTCGGATTTAAGGTTTTGGATTCGGATTTTTTTTAAAAAAAAAACTAAAAAGTGTAAAAATCAAGTTTTTGGGCTTATTTCCACTCCTACGCTATTATTAACCTCAATAACATTCAATAACAATCATTTCCACTAATTTAAAGGCTATTCTGAACACCTAAGACCTCACAATATTTTTTTTTTTTAGTACAAAACGTTGCAACGAGGTATCTTTCTGGAATGCGTAGAGGAGTGTTCCCCACAATATAATTAAAAACCCATCAACTGGTCTGAATTACACCCAAAAATAGTATCTGGACTGCGTAGAGGACTGGCCACTGGCCACCACAATATAATATAGAGAAAACCTTCAACAGGTCTGAATTACACCCAAAAATAGTATCTGGACTGCGTAGAGGACTGACCACTGGCCACCACAATATAATATAGAGAAAACCTTCAACGGGTCTGCATTACACCCAAAAATAGTATCTGGACTGCATAGAGTAGTGGGCACTGGCCACCACAATAAAAAATATACAGAAAACCTTCAACAGGTCTGAATTACACCCAAAAATAGTATCTGGACTGCGTAGAGTAGTGGGCACTGGCCACCACAATAAAAAATATAGAGAAAACCTTCAACAGGTCTGAATTACACCCAAAAATAGTATCTGGACTGCGTAGAGTAGTGGGCACTTGCCACCACAATAAAAAATATAGAGAAAACCTTCAACAGGTCTGAATTACACCCAAAAATAGTATCTGGACTGCGTAGAGTAGTGGGCACTGGCCACCACAATAAAAAATATAAAGAAAACCTTCAACAGGTCTGAATTACACCCAAAAATAGTATCTGGACTGCGTAGAGTAGTGGGCACTGGCCACCACAATAAAAAATATAAAGAAAACCTTCAACAGGTCTGCATTACACTGCACATACGGCTGCTCCTGCCTCCTCTCCATCATAAACATGTTGGAGTTTCAGCGTGTCAAAACCTCTTGATGACCTCTTTTGATGACAGTGCATTTTGAATATTGTTCGATTTTCCCCACAACACTGAATGTACTTTATCTATGATACGCATCTATCTTTCTTGACTGCTTAATGTGGTGGCCCCGGTACACAATTTGGTACCGAGGCCACAATATAATTAAAAAACCCTCCACGGGTCAGAATTCCACCAAAAAAGGGTATGGACTGCGTAGTGTGGTGTGCCCGGAACACAATTTTTTACAGCGCCAACAATATAATTTAAAAATTGGGCATCAACTGTCACCGTTGTTTAATATCTGATACACCTAAATATGAACTGCACAGTGGAGTGGCCCCGGTAGTAAATTTGGTGCAGGGGCCACAATACCTCCTCCAACTTCCAAGTGTAGTGTTTATAAAGACAGACAGCGTCGAAGTGTTATTTGTTGACTTTCTTAACCCTAAAATTGTCCCTGTTGCAAATATTCGTGCAATGGAGAGTTACTTTTTCATTGAAAGACTCAAGCTTTCAAGTGTAGTGTTTATAAAATATAAACAACAATACAGTAGTTCTAGAGCCCGACAATACCTCTTGTTTTAAATTATGACAGGGCATTTTACTTTTGGTTTAATTTCTTGAATTTTTTTAAATTTGGTTTTACTTTTTGAACATGGCAAATGACTGTTGATTGGTCATATAATGCCAAAAAAAAAGTTCCAAGATGGAATTGTCCTTGGGCCCTCACACCCACCCTTATGTTGTTGAAATAGGACATGCACGCTTTAACAAACCAATCATTTCAGCGACAGGGCCTACCAAACAACTTTGGCTGAAATGATTGGTTTGTTTGGGCCCCCACACCAAAAAAGCTATTCATCTCTCCCTGTACAGACTAAACAGGCTCTACTGAGGCAAGATGTCATCCTCATCCTCAACCGCTGATTCCTCTCCCCCTACAGTGTGTACTACCTCCTCATCACACATTATCAATTCGTCCCCGCTGGACTCCACAACCACAGGTCCCTCTGTACTATCTGGAGGGCAGTGCTGTACTTCATTGAGGAATTGATTATTCATTTTTATAAACATCATTTTTTCAACGTTATGAGGAAGCAACCTCCTTCGCCGCTCACTGACCAGGTTCCCCGCTGCACTAAACACTCTTTCCGAGTACACACTGGAGGGGGGACAACTCAGGTAAAATAGAGCCAGTTTGTACAGGGGCTTCCAAACTGCCTTTTTTTCCTGCCAGTAACAATATGGACTGTCTGACATGTCTACTTGGATGGTGTCAGCAAAGTAATCATCCACAATTTTTTCTATTGTGACAGTATCCAATGCAGCGAGAGTAGACATGTCTGCAATGGTTGGCAGGTCCTTCAGTCCGGACCAGATGTTATCAGCATCCCCGCCAGTGCCTCTTTTGGGAAAACTGAGCTTTTTCCTCGCAGCCATAGATGTGGAAGAAAATGAGGGTGGAGCTGTTGGCATGTCACGGTCCTCTTCAGAGGACAATCTCCTGACCAGCAGGTCTTTGCACCGCTGTAGACTTGTGTCCGCCGGAAACAGAGACACAACATACGCTTTAAACCGAGGATCGAGCATGGTGGCCAGAATGTATTCCTCTGACTTTAAAAGAGTGACCACCCTCGGATCCTGCCAAAGCGTACGAAGGGCTACATCCACAAGAGCTATATGCTTAGTGTAATCGCAATGGCTTACCAGCTCCTCCCTCACTTTCTCCAGCTGCTTCTGCAACAGCCTGATAAGGGGAATCACCTGACTCAAGCTGGCAGTGTCGGAACTGACTTCTCGTGTGGCAAGTTCAAATGGCTACAGAACCTTGCACAACACGGAAATCAGTCTCCACTGTGCTTGACTCAGGCGCATCCCCACTCCTTTGCCTATGTCGTAGGTGGCTGTGTAGGCCTGAATGGCCTTTTGCTGCTCCTCCATCCTCTGCAGCATATAGAGGGTGGAGTTCCAGCGCGTAACAACCTCTTGTTTGAGGTGATGGCAGGGCAGGTTCATGGTTTTTTGATGTGCCTCTAGTCTGCGGTAGGCACTGGCTGAATGCCGAAAGTGTCCAGCAATTTTGCGCGCCACCGCAAGCATCTCCTGCACACCCCTGTCACTCTTGAGGTAATGCTGCACCACCAAATTAATGGTGTGGGCAAAACATGGGACGTGCTGGAAATTGCCCATATTTAATGCCGCACAATGTTACTGGCATTGTCTGACACCACAAATCCCCATGAGAGTCTAAGTGGGGTAAGCCACTGGGAGATAATTTCCCTCAGTTTCTCTAATATGTTGTCAGCGTTGTGCCTCTTATTAAAGCCTGTAATACACAATGTTGCCTGCCTTTGCACGAGCAGCCATTTTGAAGATGCTGCTACTGATGCAGCTGTTGCTGCAGAAGGGGATGCATCTACCCAGTGGGCTGTCACAGTCATATAGTCCTTCGTTTGCCCAGAACCACTTGCCCACATGTCCGTGGTTAAGTGGACAGTGGGTACAACCGCCTTTTTTAGAGCACTGAGGACACTTGATCGTACTTCTCTGTACATTTTTGGTATCGCCTGCATAGTGAAGTGGAATCTCGATGGGATTTGGTACCGGGAACACAATACCTCCATCAACCCTCTAAATCCCACTCCACTGATGGCGGACACCGGGCGCACGTCTAACACCAACATTGCAGTTACAGCCGCAGTTATACGCTTTGCAATAGGGTGACTACTATCGTATTTTGTGGTCATGGCAAACGACTGTTGGACGGTCAATTGTTTTGTGAAAGATTTAGCGGTCTTACGACTTCCCCTCTGGAAAGATGACCGACTAACAGCAGCAACAGCAGTAGTGGCAGCAGTAGGCGTACCGCTGCAGGATTCCACGGATGAATCCCGTATTGAGGAGGACTCAGTCTGGCTGCTGACTTAGGCTGCAGGACTGAATCTGATGGAGATCGTGGAGGAAGTTGACGAGGAGGGTGTTGCTGGTGTGTATCCAACTGGACCACGGGATTTAGGTGTACCGATGAGGGTCCTAGCCCCTGTTCCTGAACTAACCACTGAACTATGAAGGTTATTCAGGTGTTGTATAAGGGAGGATGTTCCTAGGTGGGCAAGATCCTTACCCCTGCTTATTTGAGCTTTACATAAGCTACATATGGCCATACATTGGTTGTCCGGATTTGGATAAAAATAACTCCAGACCGAAGAGGTGCATTTTTTGGTCTTCTGACCAGGCATGACGATGGGCTTTTTCATCCCATGGACATCAGCTGTTTCCCCCCCTGGTGCCTCATTTACAATAACCACATCACCATCCTCATCATCAAGTTCCTCCACAGCGCCAGCTACATCATCAATAGGCTCCTCCCGAGCCACCTCTTCCCGTACAGTGATGGGAAGGTCAGGCTTGACAACCACCAACACCCTTGGACTCGCCTTGGGGATTTGTGATAATTTCTCTTTTGAAGGCAGAGTTGTTTGCTGTTTTGTTGCTGACAGCATAACTCTCTTCAATTTTTTGTAGGGGGGGGAGGAGGAGGAGGGCTAAGATCCGTGGGTGAAGCTGAACCACTCTTCATGAACACGGGCCAGGGCCTAAGCCGTTCCTTGCCACTCCGTGTCGTAAATGGCATATTGGCAACTTTACGTTTCTCCTCAGATGATTTTAAGTTTCTCTTTTTGCTACTTTTTCTTAACTTGGGCTTTTTGGATTTTACATGCCCGGTACTATGAGATTGGGCATCGGGCTTGGAAGACGACGTTAATGGCATTTCATCGTCTATGTCATGACTAGTGGCAGCAGCTTCAGCATTAGGAGAAAGTGGGTCTTGATCTTTCCCTACTTTATCCTTCAAATTTTTGGTCTCCATTATATGTAGCACAAGATACTGCAGAATGTGTGAACTTGGTAATATTGCAGTACCAATGGACTTATACTGCTGGATTGGTTTTGCAAATTTGGTTATAATTATTATTATTTTTTTTTATAACTTTTTTTTTATTTTTTAAAAACTTGGGAATAATGGGGAAATAACTATGCCCTTAGAAGCACAGAGCACAGGACACAGCACCACTGGACTGAACAGGACACAGCACAGGACCCAGCAACACCACTGAACTCATCAGGACAGAGCACAGGACACAGCACCACTGGACTGATACTGCAGAATGTGTGAACTTTGTAATATTGCAGTACCACTGGACTTTTACTGCTGAACATGTGAACTTGGTAATATTGCAGTACCAATGGGCTTATACTGCAGGATTGGTTGTGCAAATTTTGTTGTAATTAAAAAAAAATTAAATTAGTTTTTTGTATTTTTTTGAATAACTTTTTTTTATTTATTTAAACACTTGGGAATAATGGGGAAATAACTATGCCCTTAGAAGCACAGAGCACAGGACACAGCACCACTGGACTGAACAGGACACAGCACAAGACCCAGCAGCACCAATGAACTCAGAAGGACAGAGCACAGGACACAGCACCACTGGACTGAAGTGAACAGGACACAGCACAGGACCCAGCAGCACCACTGAACTCAGATGGACAGAGCACAGGACACAGCACCACTGGACTGAACAGGACACAGCACAGGACCCAGCAGCACCACTGAACTCAGAAGGACAGAGCACAGGACACAGCACCACTGAACTGAACAGGACACAGCACAGGACCCAGCACCACCACTGAACTCAGAAGGACAGAGCACAGGACACAGCACCACTGGACTGAGCACAGCACAGCACAGAACTGAACAGCACGAGATATAGCAGGACAGAGGACCACCTAACACACCCTCTCTCTACCCTGATCAATGCCCGAGTGAAGATGGCGGCGACTAGCGGGGAATTTATAGGATCCGAGTATCGCGAGATCCGACAGCGTGATTATGAGTCAGAGCCTCGGTTTCAGATTTGAATTTGGCGCCAATACCCGGATCTGTCTCGGATCCGACTCGGACCGGCAACGTTCGGGTGGGCTCGGATTTCAGAAATCCGAGTGCGCTCATCTCTAATTACAATGTGCCGTCCTTGCTGCTTTTGCTCCCCCCTTCTCCTGGCCCCCATTTATCCCACTGTGCCATGCTGCATTTGCTCCCCCCTTCTCCAGGCACCCCTTCATCACCCTGTGCCATGTTGCTTTGGCCCCCCTTCACATTCTGCCATGCTGTTTAGGCCCCCCTTCACTCTCTGCCATGCTGCTTTGGCCCCTTTTCACTCTCTGCCATGCTGCGTTTGCCCCTTCTCACTCTCTGCCATGCTGCCTTTGCCCCTACTCACTCTCTGCCATGCTGCATTTGCCCCTTCTCACCCTCTGCCATGCTGCCTTTGCCCCTTCTCACCCTCTGCCATGCTGCATTTACCCCTTCTCACCCTCTGCCATGCTGCCTTTGCCTCTTCAGTCGCTGAAATGCTGTCTGTGCTCCCCCTTAACTCTCTGCCATGCTTTTTGTGCTCCCCCTTCATTCTCTGTCATGCTGTCTGTGCTCCCCCTTCACTCTGCCATGATAAATGGTGATGATGATGATACATGTACACACAATTAAAAACACAATCACACATGCATATGCATGGATGCACATATATTCATGGTCTTTAGTGTCTCATCAGTCCTGACTACATGTTCAAAAGATTGCTAACACACATGTATTTCCCTTATAAAATAACACTGTGTTAGTTTTAAGATGTTGCATTGAGGTTTGTATGATTGCAATTAATGTAATTATATGTAATTGTAATATATAATATATTAGTAAATCTTACACAATCAGAATCTGATGCACACATATTTAAACTCAAGTATTATCTCTTTATGATAATTTTAACGCAGCTTATAATTTGCTTTAATGAAGTCATCTTAAAGTTCATTGAGTTCATAATTGAGGCATGGCATGCTTTATTATTTACTGAGCAAATGCATTAAAGTCGCATGTGTAGCAATTGGTGTGCCTCAGCAGTTATAAGGACACTGTTTATGTATCTCAATTGAGAATGCCATTTTGAATCAATGTAATTGTTTTTATGGAAAGCTAAGTCAATGACTGCATGGTAAACAGCTTGAAGCAATTAGATTTTTCGATTTTTAATCTTTTCGATCCAAAAGTCTATTGAGTAAATAAGAGATCTCATCTATATCATTTAGAATAGTCAATACTGTAATTTTTAGAAATATTATTATTGTCTCCTATTTTTTGTGTTATTTCTAGCATCACTTTGGGGAACGAATTCTGAAACTGTTCGTATATTTCTAAATGAAGCCACTGTAGAGTTTACAACTGATTCTATGTATTTTGGCTACAACGGTTTTGAAGCAACTTATACAATATTTACAACTAGTGATAAAACAAGTAAGTGAGTTTCATTGGTTTAAATACTTCATAACAATACAAACCATGCCTTGTTTTTATTGTTAACTTTATTTTTTTTAAAATTGTATTTCTATCAAATTATTAAGATTCTAACAAAGAATATTTAAATTTAAGAAACTTATACTAGTTTGGCAAAATCCATTCCGGATTAATATCTTTTACATACACATTTATGCGTAGCACTTGGATGCACTTTTAATCTACGACTTCCCTACTTCTACCACACCAAAATGTTGGGCAAGCTTAAGCAACCTGTGAATCTTCATCTGTTGTGGTTTGTACCCTGCTAGCCAGGTCATCACAACAGCATTAGGGTCAAAGGTCCACAACAGCTGGAGAGTCGCAGGTGCACAGCAAATGGAGAAATCACAGGTTTATAAAAACTGGAGAACCACAGGTTCACAACACGGAGAGCCACAGGAACACAATAGCTGAAAAGTTTCAAGTCCACAACTGCTGGAGAGTCACAAGCCCACAACAGCTCAAGAGCCACAGGTCAACAACAGCTCGATAGTCATAGGTCCATAACAGATGAAGAGTTACAGGTCAATAACAGATGGAGAGCCACAGGTCAACAACAGCTCGAGAGTCACAAGTCTACAACAACTCAAGAGCCACAGGTCAACAACAGCTCGAGAGTCACAGGTCTTTAACAGATGCAGAGTTACAGGTCAATAACAGCTGGAGAGCCACAGGTAAACTATATCTGAAGAGTCACAAGTCAACAACAGATGGAGATTGACAGGTCCATAACAGCTGGAGAGCCACAGATAAACAACAGCTCGAGAGTGACAGGTTAATAACAGCTGGAGAGCCACAGGTAAACAATATCTGGAGAGTCACAGGTCAACAACAGATGGAGAGTCACAGGAGGTCCATAACAGCTGGAAAACCACAGGTCCACAACAGCTACAGTGCCTACAGGTTGGCTAATCCTTGTATATCATGGACTCAACTGGCTATGTGTTAGTTGTGCATAATAGATTATATATTATCTACAGTGAAAAAAATAACCTTTGTTAATTATCATGCATATTTGAAATTTATTTTATGGGTTGATGGAATATAACACAGTACATTTGTTCTTATAGAATACTTGAAATTTTTTTTCCACCTGAACATACTGATCCAAAATAATAAAGCAGTCTCTCCATCAGTTTAGTTTTTTGCAGAACAGTCACAAATTGGTGAATAAGGTGCATGACCTAATTATGTAGGGTATGACCTAGTGTTTTGGAGAGGCGGCTTGAGAAGACCAGGTTTTTGGAGTTTTGAGTTCAGAGATGGGCTTTACTACGTCAAGTGACAAACCTATCAGAGATACTAGAGCCTTGAAGAGAATGCGGAAAATTGTAGTTTGACAACAGCTGGAAATCCACAGTTTACCTAATCCTGAGTTCCAGTATTTGGTTTTCCATTTAATAATAATAATTATTATTATTATCTGTTTAAAGTTGAGCAAGCAGCCTTGCTAGCACCATTATAGAAACTAGGCACAGTCCTATAACAAGCATATTCTTATGCAATCATCCCTTATTATATACAGAGGTAAAAGCAAAGTAAAAACCAAAAAACAAATATAGAGTGTGAGAGCCACTTAAATATTTGGACTTATTTTTTACCTTAAACGTTCAGATTTCAGAACAGTTAAAAACAGTATTTAACATAAAAGTCTTTATTGTACTAACATTTACATGAGGTATTTCATTATCATTGTTTTGTAATCATTATTCCCCACTTGGCAGACATGTAGAGTAGGGTTGGCTTTTTAAAAATAAGTAGGAATATGTTATACAGTAATGTTCCCCAGAGCCAGCTTTTCACAAGCTTTAAATCAAGGCCTGTTTTTTTTGGCATTTGCAACTCCTATTTCTAAAATAATCTTGCCTTCTTCACTTTGTTGAATAGCTTATTAGCACAAGAAAGAAAAGCACCCTTTAAATGTTCAGCATGTATTATTTTTGGCTTAGTCTTTGCAAGACACTGAAGACTTTGGCAGGATAAAAGGTTTTGTTTTTCTCAAACACTAATTCTTCAGATCTAAAACAAAATTTTGGCGTTTGTTGATTGCACAGTATGAGAAAAAAAATCGCTAGGTATAATAATCAGATTCTACTTGTATTTTAAAAATCAGAAGTACAGTAAAGACTCATTGCACTGTGATATGACTTGCTCTTAGTAAATTCACAGGCTGCCTATGGACTGGTTGCCGACACTAGAGGTCATTTAGGGCACGCATTAGTGATTAAGGGGCAGTTCCTAATAAACTTAGATTTGTTCAGGTGCACTAGATTTCCAACTAAATAAAAAAGACAAGTTGCACAGTCAATTTATGACTGGCAAAGGATTTCTGAGAAAGCAAATGGGTTTACAGAGCTAAATGATCGCATTTCTGACCACCTGACCAACATTGCTGTGTGACTGGATCATACAGCATATTAATCACTAATCACTCCTAACCTTGGTAATCTGGATGGACCGATATGCAGTATGTAGACTTAACCTCATGTGTCCGACTCCCATTGACCCTTAGAGTGTAAGCTTCCAAGCAGGGTCCTCTTACCCAGTGTCGGACTGGCCCGGCGAGGTCCCGGGGAAATACCGGGTAGGCCCCACTGTCCGATGGTCCCGCCCACAATGTAAGAGGGTAAATGTAGTAGCAGCCTCTGGTAAAGCAGAGGAGCTTCCTGCTCAGGCAGGAACTCCTCACTGTCTCCCATCACCCCCTTTGTTATGCTCTGAATGGCTGACACAGTCACTCAGCCAATCAGAGCAGACACGGCCCCTACCCACACTGCCATGGAGGAAGCAAAGCAGGAAATGTAAACTTGTGTCTATATGTATGAGAGAGAATGTGTGTCAGTGTGTATGATAAATGTATTAGTGTGTGTATGAGAGAGAATGTGTGTCAGTGTGTATGATAAATGTATTAGTGTGTGTGTCTGTGTGTATGAGAAATGAATTTGTGTGTGTGTCTGTTTTTATGAGAAATGTGTGTATGAGAGAGGGGGTGAGTCAGTGTATATAATAAATGTATTATTGTGTGTGTGTGTGTGTGTGTCTGTGTGTATGAGAACTTAATTTGTATGTGTGTGTTTTATGGTAATGTGAGTGTTATGTATGTGTGGGCAATGGGGCTCGTGGAAATGTAATTGGGGTGAGGACGGGGGGGCTTGTTATAAGTGAAATAGGGGTGAACCGGTGGGCTGTTATAAGTGAAATGTGGGGTGAGAACAGGTGGGGCTGTTATAAGTAAAATATGGGGTGAGGGCAGGGGAACTTGTGGTAATATAATGTGGGTGTGAGGTAGGTGGTGGCTAATGTGTGCAATTTTATTTGTGGGGTGATGGTGGGCCAATTTAATTTAATAGTGGGGCCTATTAATTTAAGATGAGGTGGCGGGACCTTTAATGCTGGGGTGGTTTGGGGCTATTAATTGAGTATGGGATTAAGTTTGGGCAGGAGGGCTATTTATTAAATGTAAATGTAAATTATTTAATGCCAGGGATGGTTGTGGTAAATGGTTATATTTGTTAAACTTAAATGCTATTTATTGCTAGTCCTGTTTGGAGGGAATACTATTAATTTAATGTCGGGGCTGGTTGGAGGGAAATAGATCTATTTATCCAAAGTGAATGCTATTATTTTAATGTTGGGGCTGGAGGGAGGCCAAATTTTTAAACAGGTGTAATACTGATTTAACGCCGGGGCTGGTTGGAGTTTTCTAAATGTCATGTAGCCTTTTTTTTCCAGATAGGACTCCCAACATTGCAGGATCCAGACAAGCAGCAACTAAGCTAACGACACCAGCAGCCACAGGTCAGGAAAGCGACAAGAAAAGGGCACACATACTCAGGTACATACAGTAGGCGCACACACATACTGGACCCTACCTAACATGTACTTGACCGGTCTATATGATGCCACTTTCAGGATTTTTTCCAGGACCACTTTAAGTTCCCAATCTGCCCTTTTCTATGTAGGTGGGGCCCACCTAAGTCCAAAATTTGCAAAGCACAAGTCATCTGCATATTTTAGAATCGCACATGTCATGACATTGCAATCCTGGCAGCGTACAGGAGTTGCGAGGATCCTGCCCAGCCGACCACAGAGAGGAGATGAAGCAGAGGTAAGTCACATTTGCTTTATTTTTTAGTCTTTTTTTTCTGCTTTTTTTTTTTTATCAAACTTGACAATGTTCCATTTTACCTTGGAGGGTAGCCTGTTCTTGGCATAATATGAATTGGGGGCAGTGCTCTGAGGCATAATATTGTTTGGGGCACTACTCTGTGGCATAATATAGTTTGGGGGCCTAATTTGTGGCATAATATGATTTGGAGACATTATTGTGTGGTATAATATGATTTGTGGCATAAATTGAACTGAGGCACTACTGTGTGGCATAATATGAACATTTATTTGTTGGTTCCAATATTATTAATAATATATATATAATATAAAATATCTCTATCTAAATGCACAATTGACACACCTGGGCTTGACTAGATTTTAGCCAACCCTTGATCTGCAGCAAAGGTCATTCCCATGGAGCCAGGGTTGGGGGTAGCACTGTATAATCTCACTAAGGGTTGTAATAGTATGCGGATATATGTGTTTTGTGTGTGTTTTCAATTTTTGTCTTTCTTTGAAACATTATTTTTTCATATTTTTCTGTTTCATTATAACATCTAGATACCTTCCACTACGTATGTAGTGCTTTTAGGGCACTGTCCCGCTGTCCTGAAACTCAGGCTGCTAGGAGATATGTCACAATACTTTGAGCAGGCAGTATACACTTCTGTCGATGGTGTACGCAACAATGCAAGTTTTTTTCTGTAGGGGAGTGGCCAAGTGCTTTTCACACTCACACGCACACTTTAAACATGAGAGCTATTAATTTAACAGTGTGACTGGTTGGGGAAGGGGGCTAGAGTGTGTCCTCATTGCTAGGCTTTACATATTTATTGTACATATCCCTTTTTCAAAACAGGACCCCAACATTTCAGGGTCCAGACAGCAACTGAGCTTAAGACATCAGCAGCATCAGGTAGTGAACGCTGCAAGAACAGGTACGAGAGAGCAGGACAGTCTGCCAACTGTTCTGGTTCTAGTGGGGCAAGACCTTGTCCCGATCTAAGGGGTGGGGCCTAGACTATGCACTCTTTATATACACTGCATTCTTTATAAACTACACTATGCCGCTAGCCATGCCCTTCATGGGCTGACCACTCCCCCTCTAGTGTCTGGTCTCGCCTCTATGGTGGCTGGCCCTACCCCATCTGGTGGGCCCCTACTGTTGCAGTCCCCCTGTGGGCCCTTCATCCCCCATTCCGACATTGCTCTTACCTCTCCATCTGTCTGTATTACCCAGTATTATCTATTACTATGATTGTCCCCAATTGTAAAGTGCTACGGAATTTGCTTACACTATATGAATAAATGATGATGATGATGATGATTTGTGGAGGAGCAAACGTTTGCAAAGTTTAAGTTGGGCGGAGTGAGGATGTTTCTTGTTAAGACCTGATGAGGAGCAGCAGGGCAAATAGGAATATCATTTAGAGAAACAAGATTATAGAAAGTGGAAACTGAACACTTTTAGGGGTATTCTGTTGCTCTGCTGAAGGGTAAAAATCCATTTCCAGGCTGAAGTAGGACTTGCATTTTGCATTAGCTCTGAGCATTTGGAGATCGGGTCTCATCCTATATTTTCAATAGCATAGCATTTTCCATCTTTCGTTTGCACTCAGTGGAGAAGCAAATTTATAGATGCACTTTACATAAAAATGCTGCAAACACACAAAACTGGCATACATAACTAACGTGGTGCCAATATTCCCTCACTTTCATCATTAATTTAGGCCATAAACCAAAGTGCACTTCTAACTTGCAGAGTCACCTCTTGAGAGCATAGAGTAGGTGCCGTGCACCTTTAAGTGTGCTGGGTGGACCATCTAGTACAAACCAAGGCAGTTTTTTTATGTGCACTAAAAGGGTTACTTTGAAGGGCCACTAAACCTAATACACATACAAATTGTTTCACTATAATATTATTTGTATGTAACCTTGTTATCTACTTAGCTGATGACTTTTGTCTTTGTCCATTCCATCGTGGGCACGGAGATCTGTGTTATATTTATTTTTTAATTGCGAGAGATGTGTGAATTATTTAAAATTTGACTCACAAAATATTCTGCCAACTCATCCTATGAATTAATTCAGCTATTCCCTAGTTAAAACATTGAATCCTACACAAAGTACTTTTACAGATAGGTTTATCCATCCACAGAGCCACTTTTTTATCTCTCTTTTGTGACAAATATGAATGGGGGCTAAGGAAGGTGATTCGTTGCATTGTTTTTGACTAGTTTTGTAAACTGCAGTGATTAAATACCTTTTTAAATATAACACAAGAAAAAAAAATAGCAACACTGTTTAAAAGTGTACAATCAGTGCAGAAGGACTGAGCAGTGTGTAGGGAGCTGTAAGTGTAGCAGTACGAAATGTAGAGTAATTTAGAAGAGTCAAGAAGGTGATTAAGTGAAAAAGCAGATAGAGAACAGTTTCTCCTCTCTTACTTTTAGAAGATAGTATGATGGTGGCAGCTGCTTGTGATTTGCGCCATTTATTTTGGTTTATTTCTACTATAATTATTTTACATTTTTTACAATTTTGAGTCAGAGCTTATTTATTTGCCATTCTGAGACATTAACACAGATTTCAAATTTGACTGAATTTATTTGGGCGAAACTCATGGAACTGTTGATGGAGTGAAGAATCAGTATGGAACAGCAAGGTCATCCAAGCCAGGGGCCGGTACACAAACTGTTTGTGAAGCACCAAATCAGAAACAGGAAGGAAATCAGAAAAAACAGGAAGACAGGATAGGAACCTGGAAATGTGGAACTGCGTCAGAAGCAAAAAGGAAGTCCAAAAGCCAAGTGGAATCAGGACCAGGATCATACAGGACAGAAGTCCTGAACAAGTGGAAAAACTGTCAAGAAACATAGATTGCAAGAGGCAGGCAGAGAAGAGGATGAATCATTGCGTACAGAGTCCAGTGAGAGACAAGCGGTCCCCGGTGCTGGCATGTGATAAGGATACAATATTGAGTTATCATCCTAAACTATAAAGCCTTCCACATCACTACATCTCCCTGCATGTTTTCTGTATTATCTATATTCCAACCAAAAATTGCTTTCCGGACTTCAAAACATCTACACATCTAACCCTCTCTTTTTGTCAGCACAAGCTTCTGACTCCAAGGCCAACCATGTTGTTCATGTACAGGGGATGCACTATCTTGCCATATTCATTTAACCACCTAAAAGATTTCTGTGTTTCCTAAAATCACTCCTGTCCAGAGAAGCTTGCATTATTGTATAAGTACCCCGGTGCTAGGAACCCAAGATTAAATGGTAACCTCACCTTTGTTCAACTGTCCCCAAAAATAGGTCAATAGTTAATTGGTCAAGACATTGGTTCCCAAACTGTGCTCCTTGAGATGCTGTGACACTCACAGGGGTGCCGCGGTGCTGACCACAAAATGGCAGATGCACTGTCCTGGCAGTCCGGCCCCTTCCTCACTCTCTGGCGTTGTTCTGTCAGCTTGAGTCCTCCCTGTCGAGTTCCCTGAAACAGTGTTTCCAGACCCTTCCATTGCCTCCTTCTCCCCACTCGCCCCATTAGCTGGCAGTGCCATTGTAAATTGGTAGTCACCCTTTGTTGTTTTAAATACTGCTTTCACTTCTTGCTACATTTTCAGAGCTGGTGCAAATATACATTGTTGTGGTAAATAGTCATATACACATTAGCACAGCATTAAACATCTCTAAAAAAAATCACTCTCTCTATCCCATCTGATTATGAAATCTTGTTTCTGTACTGTGCCTTCTCCATACTTCAGTAGGGGCACAGTGTGAAAAGGGGCACAGTGTGATCCATTGGGCACAGTGTGAAAAGTGGAACAGTGTGATGAGGGTGACAGTGTGAAAAGGGATACAGTGTAAAAAAGGGGACAGTGTGATAATAGGGTCCATTGTGCTAAAGCGCAGAAAATCCAGATTCCATTTGCAACAGCATATCTGTGTGAATCTGGGTTTTTGGCTGTTGAGGTAAAAAAAAGCAAGTACCATTCAAAAATTAATGTAGAACAGAAAATAAGAGTGGCAGTGTCCAAGCTGAAAGTTTGTAAAGTTGAGTAGTGCACAACAGGCACACACATCCCAATAATAAATAATTTTGGTATTTTTCTAACATCAGTATTTGCTTTGCAAACAACTTAATAAATACTTCTGTCCTGACTTAAATACTTATTACGTTATTTTGACCCAACTACTTATAAAACAGGACTGCTTTGCAATTATTTTAGCTTAGGGGTGCCTTGAAAAAAATGTGAAGATCCACTAGGTTAGGAAATAGACATTTTGATAATTGTGTTTTGGTCTATAAACTAAACAAAAGATATTGGCAGCTATTGAAAAAAATAGAGCTTATGTAATGTTTGTATTAAATGGCTGGAATTTCTGTTCTTAAGTTGTAATCTTTTAAATATTTATTCAATGTATGCTAAAAAGTATATTTTGGATAGCTTAAAATTATTATATCTATAATATAAAAGCCTAGTGGCGTGTGTTAGTCTGTGTGTGTGTGTGAAAAAAAAAACAAGCTGCAGCGCCATCTGCTGGGCGGAGTTATACACTGACCTACTAAATTCTTAGTGTGTGTGGGAAAAAAACTCAGAAAGGGCTGAAATTTGGTATACTAAGATGTGTCACGGGCACTAGGAGTCTTTACCCAGGGATCACCAGGTGATAGGCTTACCAGAGCAATATAGGTGGTATTATGGTACTCTGGTAGCAGGGTGATCACGGAACAGGAAATAGCAGATGATGAGATGCTCAGGAAAGTCTATGACTAGCAGCACTGGTAATATGGAGGTAATAATACACGAGGAACTGTATGGACAAAGGACACGTGAAGGTAGTCAGTGGTCTGCGGTAGCAAGTTGTACCATTGCTATAGTGAGGAGGAATGTCCAACAGAAACGAGGAAGTGATGAAAGTCAGCGGTCTGCGGATAGCAAGTTGTACCGCTGTCTTGAGTGAAGGAATGGAATCCAAGTGGAGGTATCCGGGGAGTCAATGGTCTGCGTTAGCAAGTTGTACCACTGCTATGTGAAAGGATACTGAAACAAGTGACACAGGGAACAGGGATCAGTGGTCTGCCTCTAGCAAGTTGTACCACTGAATATATATGTGAGGAGGAGCACGGGGAGAGACTGCAACACAGGAGATACACGGGCACCTTAAACTTGATCCACAATAATATGCACAATATATAAATGACTGAACAGCACTGTAATAATAGAAAGTCTCTTGAGGTAATCCGGCACAAGATAACACAGTCAATGATGGCAGTAGACTCAGCGGATAGCAAACTCCAGAGAAGAACCAACACAGTCCAGCAAGATATGCAATACACCAGCACAGTCAATGAGAAGTATGCATACCGTGGTTCAGAAGCAGGCTGTCAGACAGGAGTGCAGAGATACCTGAACGGCAGGAGGCCGGCAGGAAGCGAAGTCCCTGGATGGGTGAAGCGGTAGTCAAGTAGGTGCAGCGCACAGGTAGGTAGACCAGCAGGGAAACGTATACACAGGAATCAGTAGAGTGTGGAACTGGACTCCTGGAGGACCCTGAAGAATAGCGATGGTCTAGCGGGGAGGTAAGTAGTGAGACACGAATCCAATGCTGACAGGCGGGTAGAGACCAGCGGGAACACAGGAAAGCATGGAGAGTGGATCAGCAGTTGAAGGACGAGTAGAGATGAGGAGAAGCGGCAGCAGGACTCTGCGGACACACGGAGGTAGCCAATAGCAACCAGCAGGTGCAGTAACGATGGCACACGGGAGAGCAGAGTTGAGCTGGTACTGATGATCACGGAGAGTAGCGGATAGCAATAGTAGTGGCAGTCTCGAGGAAACACGGGAGAGTTGAGATGAGCTGAAGACTGAAGCGCACAGAGGCAGCGGATAGGAATCAGCCAACAGTCACGATGAAACACAGACGAGTTGCAGGTTGAAGACTGTAGTGCACGGAGGCAGAGGATAGGAATCAGCTAACAGTCATGATGGAACACAGACGAGTTGCAGGTTGAAGACTGTAGTGCACGGAGGCAGCGGATAGGAATCAGCTAACAGTCACGATGATGCACAGGTGAGTAGATGTAGATTGAAGACTGTAGTGCACGGAGGCAGCGGATAGGGATCAGCTAACAGTCACGATGATATATGATAGAGTTGAAGTGGCTTGAAGACTGTAGTGCACGGAGGCAGCGGATAGGAATCAGCTAACAGTCACGATGATACACAGGAAAGTAGAAGTGGTATGGGAACCACAGTAGTAGAAGGGGTTTGGAAACCACAGTAGGTAGAAGTGGTTTGGAAACCACAGGAATCAGCAGCGCTGAATACACGAGGAAACACAGGAACACCTTCAGAGGCTCATGGGGAATGAGACTCCAAGATCAGGCAACGTGGTATTCACCACAGGTGCTTAATATAGGGAGTGTTGCCTGATCTGCCAATTAAGTTAAAGGAACATACACTGAAGGGTTAGAAAGGGTTAGAAAGGGCTGCGCATGCGCAGACCCTCAGGATGGCGGACGGCAAAGGTTCCTAAATGTCCGGGAAGAAGCACTCACAGTCCGGTGAGTGACAAGATGTTTTTAATTTGTTAATTTAATTTGTTAATTGTTAAAAGTGTTTATAAAGATTTAAAAAAAATATATATATTTCTTGAAGGAGAAGTGACAGTTGGGAGTGGTTGGTGGTTGCCGGGGGTGACAGTTGGGAGTGGTTGGTGGTTGCCGGGGGTGACAGAGCGAGAGAAGTGTGATACTCAGGACTGCTGAGAGAGATCCCTGTGTGTGGATAGACATCTGGATAGATGTGGCGATAAAGATGAAGGATGAGGTGATGGAGAAGAATGATGAGGTTTTGACATGTGGACAAAACCACGTTAAAAAAGGGCGCTTACGTTGGGAAGTAACGCTCTTCCCCTGAGGAGGCCTGGGCTATGGCCCAAATGCATGACAAGAACCTTTTTAACACCTTAAGTAGCTTGATTTGACTAGAATGCATGAGTATCATGCACGGGTTAACTTGTTTATATATATATATATATATATATATATATACACCGTATTTGCCGGCGTATAAGACGACTGGGCGTATAAGACGACCCCCAACATTTCCACTCAAAATTATAGAGTTTGTTATATACTCACCGTATAAGACTACTCCCTCTTCCGCACACCTTCCACACACACACTGTATTAAATCACTGGCCCCCACACACACTGTATTAAATCACTGGCCCCCACACACGCTGTATTAAATCACTGGCCCCCACACACACTGCATTAAGTCACTGGCCCCCACACACACACTGCATGAAGTCACTGGCCCCCACACACACTGCATTAAGTCACTGGCCCCCACACACACACTGCATGAAGTCACTGGCCCCCACACACACTGCATTAAGTCACTGGCCCCCACACACACACTGCATGAAGTCACTGGCCCCCACACACACACACACACAAATATATGCTGATCACACACACACACTCATATATGCTGATCACACACTCTGCATTGGCATGACATAACATAAAACAAACATAACATAACACATACTAATAACACTTACCTTCTTCTGCTGTCACTCTCCTCTGTCCCCCTCCTGTCACTCTCATCTGTCCCTCTCTCCCTCTCTCACTTTGCCCCCTCTGCCGCGCCCCAGCCATAAAAAAAAAAAACGGAAACACCAATCTGCACGGCGCCGGGATCCAGCATCCTCTTCTCTCACGCAGCCTGTCACTGATATATGACAGGCTTTCTGTTTGTTTTTATGGCTGGCCCGCGGCACCCCTGAGACACCTGAGTTTGGCACCGGGCGTATAAGACGACCCCCCCACTTGGAGGCATGTTTTTCAGGTCAAAAAAGTCGTCTTATACGCCGGCAAATACGGTATATATATATATATTTATATATATATATATATATATATATATATATATGTACTTAGGTATCAAAATTATGCCTGCCATCTTCTTCCCTGCTCTGTCATACTGTTTTAACTCTGAAACCTAATCCTGCCCTTAATAATTTCATACCATATAGCCAGTGATGTAGACAAAGGGATTGTGATACAGAGACAAAAGTATGACAGTCTACAGAACATTGAACAGTAACATCATAGAAAATAGAAAAGTCCTATATTAAGAATGTTATTCACATTAATCTCTAAATGTGTCCTTTTAGACAATCACAAAGGGAAACTATAAAACTAGGTTTAGAGTGCCATCAATTGTTCCAAAATAAATAATAGTCTTCTATATACACCTGTTATCATCATAAAAGCAGATTCACAAAATGTTCATCATGGATAAAGGCTCAGGACAGTGTCCTAACATGCTTGTGAGTATAGTTCTCCTTTAACATCACTGTGTAAAATGGAGATAATAAATTGAAGCAATTCTCTAACATGCTGTGTTTGTAACACCATTTTTTGTGAAAGCTGATTATCCTTTAATATTCAATTCATATACATTGCAAATTGAGAACAGCATTTTCGGCCAACATTCATCCTTGCAGTGACAAATTTTTAAGTGCTTACAAGGCAAAACTTTATAGTTGCAGTTGAGATTTATCAAAAGTCACTTAAATTGGAGTTATAGCCTTTACTTTTTTGTTTTATTTATGTTTATTTTAAATTGCTCAAGCCTCAACTCTGCTGAGACGATATTACTCCGCTGTATGATTTCATGTGATAAAACTATATTGTAGAGTTAATAGAAATTCAAGTTTCAACCTTTTTTATATAGTGGGGCACTAAAGTTGGTATTGGTATACCATCAGTTATCCTCTTTATGGCTCCTAAAGTGCTTTTAAAACAAATACAGCACCATGGATTTATTCCAAGGAATACCATTACCGTTGAAATATATGTGCTTCCATGAAAGGTTAAAATAAACACAATTCTGCAGAGAGCAAATTTTGCTCCCAAAAGTATCTACTTTTTACTTTATTTTATTAGGTATTGTATTGTTATAAATATATCTATATTTATTATTCTCTACTTTTAAAGAGTCCTAGTTAAAGGCTGATATCTTAGTATGGTATCGATCATCATGACGTCAAAGGAAAATATAATAAAACATGTTGTATGCTCTCATTCATAACTGCACCAACAACAGTATTTAATACGTTCATTTTTAAAGAGATCTTGTAGACAATGAATATGTAACATAAATGTTCATAAATGTCAGTAACTGAAATGGAAAGGTCCACCAGAAAGGGGCTGTGGTCCCAGCGGAAATTGGTGTTGTTTGGGTGATGCGTGTATGGCTTGTTGGTGTCCCATGTGTGGCCTACTTTGTTCCAAATGTTCATTCCGAAATATTGAAAGGAATACACATCCAAAATATTAAAAAAAGAAAAAGAAAGAAAACATGGAATGGAGTATGCTGCCGCCAGAGTAGGTTCAGAGGAAATGGAACAGCAGGTAATCCGGTTGGCAGGAGTAGAAACCTTGGTAAGACATCTTGTGGAACACTGAAGACCCCAAAGCTGACCTGGGCACAGTCCAAGTTGAGATGGAGTGAATGTATCCGGAGCCATGGCAACCCTAATATAAGGGAATTAATATATTGGGGTAAGAACAGAAACTTAATTAACTCTCAAAGTAATGCTCCTACCATCAGCCAAATGGGAGAAGTAACGTAGGAGATGGAGCTGTTGCGTACTGCGGTGAGAGGAAATGGCAGAGGCAACAAATGCAGAGAGAGTTGGAGTTGTGAAACGAGAAAAGTCGACATATAGTTTCCGGAGGAGCCAGAGTCAACAAAGGCCGAGGTCAGGTGGGACCCTTTAGGAGTGTAAAGTACAACAGTCATGAGAAACTCAGAGTTAGTGTCGGAGCAGGGAGCAAGTACTTAGTCTCCTAGGGCGGCCACCCTTTTACCGACTAGGAGAGAAAGTTTCTCGGTCTCTTAGGACAAGAATTTAGTAAATGAACTGAATCATCCAAATACAGACAGTCTTTGCTTAAAATGTCTCTCACGTTAGTTGGGAGTCAAATGGGAGCGATCCATCTGCTTTGGTCAATCTGCTTTGATATCGGGGTTTTGGAACTGGGGAGCCAGCCGGGGAGCTAAATGTTGGGATGAAGATCTCTCCTGTGTGCGCTTTCGGTAGTGCAGATCAATCCTGACACATAAAGAGATGAGGTTTTCCAAGTCAGAAGGTAATTCCCTTGAAACGAAATCGCCTTTGATTCGATCTGCAAGACCTTGCCAGAAGATTGCTACCAAGGATTCGTTGTTCAATTTTAAATCAGAAGACAGTGTGCGAAATTGAACGGCATACTGGCCAACCATGAGGTTGCCTTGACAAAGACTTAGGAGGGCAGAGGCCGCAGAAGATAGTTGACCGGCTTTAAAACAGGCAGCCGTCCCGATACGGAAGACGAACTGAGCCTGACACATACATCTCGCAGTCCTTGTAAATTGTAACCACACATGAACAGGATCCATCCTATCACTTACCTGTAATCTTCACATTTGTGCAGTGGTACATAATATAACTGGCATAATGAATTAATCATTAAAGAAATGTGCCAAATAAACTCACCTGCGTTTGTCACATCACTGATTCCGATTCTTGGTTCTCAGCCTTTTGGCTAAGATCAAGGTTAGGTCTGCCTGTACCCATGAAGTGTTGGGGTACAACATAGAGGTGAAGCAACGTCACTTTGTCTTTTAGCATAATGGTTGGTTGCTGGAGAGCCTGGGGTGCTGTGTGCCCTCTGCGATGTCAATCCGGGCACTGAGAGTAGATCAATATTACAAAGACGTGGGCGTTTTCCTGGTAACACCTTTTATTTTTTGGCCTATCTATAAGAACAATTTTTAAAATTCTCTTCAAATGGCACTTTCATTTATTGCACTTTTTCACATCATGTCCACATTTGAGGTTTTGTTTCATATTCTGGATTGTGGGGCATAGGTTGAATTCTATGGGATTATGTAGGGTAGGAGGTTGCTGTGGGTGTAAGGTCCTTCCCCTCTCCCCGATCTTCTTGAACAATCTGCAAGTGAAAAGTTACTGTGATATTTAAGACTGTGGCTGCAGTACTTTGTATGTTCATCATTTGCATGCTACATGTACAGATCCTACATGCTAGGGCAACATGTTCAATTCAATTCTGAAGACAAGAAAATATGAGAAAATAAATGTACATCTCTTTATAGTTTATGGATAAATAGTTCAGGTTTCTATAATTATGGTTGGGAAGTCGATTCCATCTTGTGCAAAATTGCTTTCAAAAGCTTGATGTTTTTTATTAGTCTAATAAGCTAGTTTTCTTGGCATAAGTTATTTTGGTGACCCTTACTTGCTCTCTTGCATTAAGTTAGATAATTGTGCTGTAGAAGACGATCACAAAGTATTCGTCTTCTAAAAGAGACCTCTTAGCCTAGAAATATCTAGATATGTATTACAGAATATGCAGTAGGTAGTTATGTTGCAGTGTTATGATAATCATTATGTTATTACCTGTGTAAGGTTTTTTTTCAACATTAATGCATTAAAACATTTGGAAATATAAGACATTTTAAATGTAATTACAGAGTGTTTCTTATCATAGGAAATCTGTTACTGTATAATACAGATGGAGCAAACTTTACAGCATATTTTCAATTGTATTTTTTGAAACATGTCATAGTTACCCCCCAAAAGAGTCATTTACACAGTTGCCATCATGTTGACATACTAATACATGCTCTTACCACACGAACAGGCTCAAATGGCATTTGCATGTGGGGCCGCAATTGTCCAGCTTTGTAAAAGACCATTAATGATCTCAGTGCAATAAGTACTTAACGAAGTGAACCAATTAAAGTAAATGTTGTAAGACAGTCTGTAGGTTGTAGGCATTATGCTGGGAACAATGTTGGAGTTAGTGTAGTGTTACTTTTAATATTGGATCTTTTTATAATAACACTGTAACTTTATAATAACGCCAGGATGATTTCTGCTAAAAATCCACAATTACTTCAATAATGTAAATTGCGTTCATTTTAAAGTAAAAAGTGACACACATAATGCACCCATAAAGTTTGAAATGTCTTTTAGTCTGTATGTTATTGCATTAATAATCATTCACAATTGCATACAAAATAGCACATCATATGAAACAAATGACCATCATATTGTACCTGGCAAATGATCAGATTTATATAAAGAGCACATTTCTAAAATCATGCCCTGCAATTGACCAGAATATCATACCTGGCAAATAAAATGCATATCCTTACCTAACAATTCCTGGCACTTAGGGACAAACAATGAATTGCACAACACAATTTTTTTTACAAAAAAAAAAAAGAAAAACATTTCACATCAAAATTAAGAGAGCCAATGAGGACAGCAGATCCAAACTGACATAATGGATGTAAATGCATAATACATTTTAAAAGAGAGCTGCGCCTCACTATTAGTCAATTTAAAACCAAATACACTTTCCCTGGTGACACTCTATTAGCATATATAGCACAAGTAAAAAGCATAACTAAAACAAACTCTAGTAATAATATAAATATAGCATACATGGTAAATAGATGCAAAACTTTATTAATCAAAAATGTGCACAGTTACAATAAAATCTAGGAATATTTTAATTGATAATAGTCGCTGTGGTCTAGTGCATTTCACCAGGGTAAACACAACGGGCTTGATTCATTAAGGCATGCAAAGTAAAAAAAAAAAAGAGTAAATTTGCTCCTGGACAAACCATGTTACAATGCAAGGGGTGCAAATTAGTTTACTATTTTGCACATAACTAAAATTCTGGCTGTTTTTTCATGTATCACACAAATACTTGATAGCTTTATTTTTACACTGAAAATTTAAAGTTGATCTAGGACATGTCCTACCCCAACTACAATTTTAAATTTACCTAGCCCTCCAATACAATATGGTTTTGTCAAGATGCAAGCTGACTCCCATTTTTTGCCTTCCTTTCCTTAATGAATTGGACCCAAGCTTTCAATCTTGGGTAGTAAATGCCATGGAGTTACTGCACTCTTGAATCGCAAATGACCTGGCAAAGGCATATAACCAATTTTTTGTTTAAAGTTGTATATTTGAGTTTACTTATCTAAAATCAAAGATTTATTTTCTTCATGTTTTGGGTTCCATGCATCTAATTAGACTGTCTGACAGCTTGGGACCACAAGTGCATCTAACTTGGCTCTGGCACTTTACGCAGCCAGTCCCCAGTGTATAAGTCTAGTGAGAGCATGGAGTGAAGTGAGCAGTTTTGGAATGCCCCCAGGCTCCTTACCTGAACCTTGATTGTTCTTCAGGAGGCTCTCTGGCTATAACATCACTTACGCACATGTTTAGGTGAATCAACAGTATCTGATTACATTGAATTGAATGACACTCATTTGTAGGGTTCTGCTAGGATTTGGGTCTAGAACCTTCAGTACTTGTTACTAAGCCACTACTGGAGTAGGTGCTGTGTTGTCTCTCTCTCTCTGTGTATTCTTGAGTTTATTGTCTGTACATACTGTTTGATTTCTCAGCTGTAATGGGCTCATAGCTACCTCCATGATTAATTAAAACATGTTAATATATTACATATTTTTTTATAGCCTATATATGTGTCTTACCTTGCTTTGTGTCCTTGGATCTGAAATTGCTGTATCCTTGTCTCGAACTCAGTTATTGTCTTAGACATACTGTTTTCCCTGTTCCATTGCTCAGCCTGTGTCTACCTTGTTCGGATTTTGTCATTACCTTCCCTTCTTTCTCTGTCACATTATATTCAATTTATTTTCCTACTGCAGTTCCAATGTTCATTGTGGTATTCCAAGTCCAGGGGGCTTCCTAGTACCTGAGGGAAGTCTAAAGAGAAAGGCAGCTACTATATGCCCAGAAGCATGGTGAGACTGGGAATTGCTTCTCCAGAAGTGGTGTGGGTTCTCCCTGTTCCCCTTACTTGTGGTATTCCTGCCTTGGGGGTATATTTACTAAACTGCGGGTATGAAAAAGTGGAGATGTTGTCTACAGCAGCCAATCAGATTCTAGTTATCATTTATTTAGTACATTCTACAAAATGACAGCTAGAATCTGATTGGTTGCCACATCTCCACTTTTTCAAACCTGCAGATTAGTAAATATACCCCTTGGACTTGTCTGATATCCTTTATTGTGTTTGTGTCCTGTTTATGTTTTCATTTGACTCCTTGGAGTATATTTTCTAAACTGCAGGTTTGAAAAAGTGGAGATGTTGCCTATAGCAACTGTTAGATCTAGAATTCTGACCCAAGTCTGCCTGTGGTGTCAAGTATATCTGGAAGCGCTTCAATCAGCTGGAGAGAATTGACACAGACCAAGTTCTGTATACAAGGAATATTCTCTAGTTTATTGATACAAAGATACAGGTTTTTATAGGCTACTGAATAAATGAATCCTACGTCATATGCATACAATAGTTTATACCACTAGTTTATGAGAAGCGCTACTGATTAACTTTCTCACGTATTCTTGAGGTGTTTACTTTTCTCCCCCTTCTAAGGACAGATGAGCCTATTATTTCTTATCTCAAGGGGAGTTGGAGATATGCTATGTGTAACACCATGGATACAGCTCCCATACTACCAGCTGGATATGAAGCTCATTATTGTTTTCATAACTGGTTACATTCTTCAGGTGTTCCCTATTAGTTCAACTTCAAGGCCATAGGCTCACATATTGCAAAACTGCAAGTTAACAGAAAAATGAATAATCTCTTCTAGCAAATAATATTTCTATACAAGTTACAATAAAATGGCTGAACAAAGGCCTTATGAGGCCTTAACAAAAAATCATATTTAACATTTCCCATCTTTTATTCAATTTTTGACCCTTTCTCCTCCTACCTACCTAATCCTATCTATAGAACCACATTCTTAATAAGCAGGTACTTATACACATGTAGGAGGCCACATGCATAGAGTTGGTCCCCTTAGGAATCTGTCAACTCATCCCCCACTAATAAGCCTGTGATCCTCCCTGTCCTAACTTGATTTATGAGGAGATGCATTTTGGCAAATGTCCATGTCTAGAAAAGATGGTTTCTTAGAAGATGGTTTCTTAAAAGATGGTTTCTTAGTAGGTAGTTAATGAGTCTATAGTAGTTCTGCAGGCCTTGCATGTCCTTTGTTCAATCTTTAGTAGTTTCTTGTTGCAAACTCTGCAGTTCTTTGGCTTTGCTAGTCCAAATAATTCATGACACTCATAGTCTGGTCAGGTTTCAGAAGTAATTTCTGTGATCATCAGAGGTTCGGGATTTTCAGTGGTTCCCTTTTTGGAGAGACAACAATCAAGTGTCAGTAACTTCTTAATCAGCCATATATTTAGTTTCATTATCACCTATACGATCAACAGGATTGCAAAACCATTTGCTACTAATGCCAATATTTCCAATATCCAACATGAATCATTACTGACAACTTTACCAATGAGGTTATGCATCTGCACAAAGACATTTTCAGAGTTTACTCTACTATGAGTGCAAATTGTTGAGCACTCCTTCCCATATGTTTCTCACAGTGGCATAGGCAATATGTCACTTAACTGTCTGTTTCATACTGGGTTAGGGAGGCCTTAATCCCTACTTCAGTCACAATTATTCTGGCAAGACATATCAATACAATGAGACAGTCATTTCTATTTATCAGAACAAGACTCCCCTGATTTGAAGACTTTGCAGTGTTATGCGTGAATCCAGGTGTCTCTTTCCTGTACTTTCACTGCCATGGGAGTCGTCAACAGGACTTGATAAGGACCCTTGTATCTGGGTTCAAGACTTCTCCTGATGTGCTTTCTCACGACCACCCAGCCCCCCAGGGTGCAGTTTATGGGTACCTGTATCAAAATTAGGGTTTGCAATGGAGGAGAATATTTGACCATGTATTTCAGTTAGTTGTTTCTATAATAAGGCAACATAATTCAACAAATCACTATATACATGGTGTAGTTGCTATGGAAAATAACAGCCTGTTCTGTTTGCTGTGCCAAACAATATCTCATATGGTGTTAAACCTGTGTCTTTCCTAGCAGTATTTTTTACTGAGTGCAGGTAAACATGAGATCCATGGCAGACCTGTTTCAGCCATTATTTTCTGCATTTTCAATTTCAGTGTACCATTAAGGCGCTCCATACATCCTGAACTTTGGGATCTGTAGGGGGTGTGATAGTTTCTGGAATCCTTGCCCCGTAAAGTGTATCCCTCTGTCACTTACAATGACCTCTGGTACACCATATCATCAGATTACCTCATTCGCAATTTTCTTGGCTAATGCTTTAGCATTTGCTTTTCTATACAGCCATGTCTCCAGCCAGTGACTAAAGAAGTTGACACAGACAAGCACATTCTCAAAGCCCGAGCATTTGGGAAGTTATAAAGTCTATCTGTATCCTCTTATAGGGATATTATGTCTGGGGTGTGCTTTTCCATAGGACAGACTTACTCGGGTTACTTTGTGCACAGACTAGGCATTCTGCCACTAACGACTGTGCTGCTTGGGCGAACCCTGGTACTATCCATAAGCTGCTAGTGAGTACAACCATAGCATCTTTTCCCAGATGCACTTTCTCGTGTGCTATATTGGCCATAATGGGATAAACTACTTTTGGCAGACACAAACGCTGACCTTTACACCACTCCTTGCACTTCTAGTGCTCCATGTATTGCCCAAGTCTTTTTCTTATTTTCTGTTGCTTGTCTTTCCATAAGTTGGAGTGTGCTCTGGTCAAACAGGGGTCAGGGGGTCACCATGTAAATAGACTCCCCTTGGGGTACTGGGGCTATGGCGGCTTCTCGTGCGGCCTGGTCTATTTCACTTAGCTTCGGGGGTAGTATCTCTGTGTGTGTCTTCACCTTCATCACTGTTTGGAGGACAGCTGGAATGCAGTGAACAGTGCCCTGGTATGTTCATCATATTGACTGGTTTGCTTGCTGAACCCATAAGGTCCCTACTTTTCCATACAGGGCCATAATCATGCACAATTACAAATGCATAACTTGAATCAGTGTAAATATTTACTCTTTGTCCTTTTGCATATATGCATGCAAGTGTCAGGGCCTTTAGTTCAGCTTCTTGTGCTGACATGTGACTCGGTAGAGTCTGTTGAATCACTATTTCTGTGTGTGTGGTTACAGCACACCCTGTATACGGGACAGGATCTATGTGATAGTGTGAACCATCTACAAAAAGAGTGATGTCTGCATCTGGTAATGGTTTATCTTTAATGTGAGATAAAACCAGAGATTCTTGTTTCATTAGTTCTATGCAATCATGTTCAGAAAAATTTTGTTTGCATTTTTTTTTTTCCTTTCTTTCTGTTCAAGCTGGAATGGAATTCCCCCAAATCCCTAGGGTAACCCCAATATATACAGGTACTTCTCCCATCTTTTGAAACTTGCTGCAATAAGGCAGCAGGATTCAACATTGTGCACTGCTTAAGTGTAACGTTACTGGGAGTAAGCAGTGCTACTTCATTAGGATAGGCTTCAGTAAGGAGCATGTGGAATCCAAGGAAAAGGTTCTTGGTTTCTGAGTTCCACAAAGTTTACACTCATTAGATGGAGTGTACAGTACAACGGTTAAGACAGATGTGGTAACTTTAATTCTTCTGGAAGAGAAACACTTAGCTTAAATAACCTGTTAATAAGCCACATCATCAGTTCTATTAGTGTATATAATAATGTGTTGGGCCACAATACTCACAAACACATTCCTGCATTGGGTGTAAACCCCTGTAGTCATGGGTTGCTCTTTTCTTTATTTGGTTGGGTTAAACTTTCATATTAGAATTTTCTAATTATGTATAATGATCTATACATTACTATGGGCCTGAGTCTGGTTCTTCCAAACTTGGCTTTCCTTTCTAGTCTAGTACACATCTACAGCGCACAGCAAAGGAAAATAACGTGCAATCTATATTCCTCCTGCTAATATCAATGAACTCCCCTCTCTGGTCTCCCTTGGACCTTTAAAAAACTTAAAATACAGTTTACTCAGATTCCCCTTGTCTGAAGGTCTTAACATATATCTGTGAACATGAGAGGCTCTGGGGCCTCTTGTGCTTCCTTTTTTTTTTTTTTTTTTTTGTCTTCTAATAAAAAAGGAAAGGGAGGAAGAAAATACACAGTGCGCTCGGCAAGTGTTATATGTCACTCATTTCACAATAGGAGGGAATGTCCTTTGTGCTGTATATCTTCATACTTAGTAAATCTGGCCGGTAACAAATGTTTTGCTTGTGCTTGGTTTCTGTCACAACGTACGATACCGTTAAGGTAACTGGGTGTCCTAGCACAATATCTATACTCTTTTCAAGCACTAAAGCAGAGTAGTATGCAAGTGACCTTAGCTTGCGACCATGTATTTGTGTCAGTACTCCTTGTACATGTGCACTGACTTCATAACAAAATAATGTGAAAGGCTTGTCATAATCTGGCAAAGCCAGTGCTGGCGCTGAAGTTATTTCAGCTTAAAATTGGTTAAACATTTGGTTCTGCTCAGAGGAGAGTATAAATGGCTTGCTATGATCCAGAAGTGCTAATGCAGGAGCACATACAATTGCTCTTAAAGTCTTAAATCTTTTTCATTTCTGTAAAAATATAGAATTCCCATCAATGCATTACCATACCCACAATAAAAATAATTATTTACAGTATATGACAATTATAGCACAGTAAATAAGGGCAGTAAATGTCTTTACAAACACTGATTTACTCAAAACTGTAATGAGGATACAAATAAAAACCTTTTGCTTTCTGCACATACAGAAAAACCACCTAGTTCATGCATTTGCTATGCGAATAGCACATAAACTCTAATATCTCTTTCCAAAACAAGGTAATCATTACTCAGAAGAGTTTACGTTATTTAAATCCTTCATTAGTTTATACTTATGTTTGTTGTGGTGCAAAGATGGTGCATTGGAAGTTAAATCAATGCAATCTGGATTGCCTAATGGGTCTTTGCAGCTGGAGACCTGTGAATAAAAAAACTTTTGCATAGAGATTAACATTTATTTACTAGGAATTACTGTAACTGTAACATGCGTGTATACTGTTATCAGGTAACCAGTGAACAGCTGCTAAAAGCTTAACTGTGACGCTATGCGTTCCATGCCTTGATTTCCTCAAAGGGGCAGTCCCTAATTTCACAAATAGAGAATGTCAAAGTGACGAGACCTGGGCGAGTGTTCAAAGCCACTCCTTTCTTATCATCTCTTAGTACAGCCCTTTTAAATGACACTAATTAAATTTCCGGGTTTAGAAACATTCAATCTGGAATCTTGGTTCCAAGTATTCAACCATTTTAAAAGCAGCACTGTCTCATAAATCAGAGTACTCTCGTTAGACACAATACATTGTGTCTGTAAATCATTCAACATTTTCTCAACAAAATCTCTCTCCCGTGACCAAATATTCACACATATTTCTAGATTCTGTGATTTTCGTGTTCAAAGTAAAAATATATTCACTTAAGTCTCGCTCACAGACGACATTTTATCTCGTAACATTTCTTTAAAGGCATAACAAACCCTCCTGATTTCTGAGAACATTCATCAGCGCCATTTTAACACAGATAAAAACAGCATGTAAGCTCACTCCCACAATTCTCAACTTCATTAAAGAGAAAGCTATATTTCTGAACTTCAGAAACAAAATTATTTTGTTCAAATACAGAAACGGCTTGTTGGATCCCAGCCAGCTTTGTTCTGACACTAGTACTTATAGTGATAATGTACATTATTTACAATCTTGTCCGTGCAATCGGACCAAACATTTTAAAACTTCTTTTGTATCTTTTTAAAAGCTTATCATTAAGCAATGAATGTACAACTTTTTCAACCTTGAAACATGTCTCTTGTAAAAAACGGACAAGACAGACAAACATTGTGATTTAAAGTAAATCAAACATCTCCCTTATAGAGCACTAAGACAGAGAACAAACAATGTGAATTATCACGGATCTCTCTCACACGCAGTAAGACGGAGACAAAACTCACATACAGAGAAAGAAAACTTAACTGACATCTTCCAGCCTACTGCTGTGGAACTACAAGTCCCAGCATTACACTAAATACAAGTTAGCTTCAACATGTTATCATCAATCAGCACTCCGGACACATTTTTTTAATTTTACATACATTGTCAAAAAACAAAAAACAGTGTGCTTCTTATCTCAACACACTGAAATCATTTACACAGAATAAGGGAGGGGCACATTTCACTTATTCAGCTGCACAGGATCAAACATACATTTATAATATACAACCTACTTGATTCATTATTCAGCTTCCGATGCATTTAGCATATCCACATATATTTCGACTTTTCAGATCTCTTAACTTTCCTGTGCCACCTCAAACAATCTCTTGGGGTTTGATCTCAATACCCCTTTGTTCTTGTCACATTACCACTTGCAACACCTTTGTTTCTCCATCCACACATATCTTTGGCTATCCCCGCTTTCTTGAAAAATTCCCTGCAGACCTTCTACTCCCCCATTTCCTTAAGTCTTTGTGCATCATATCTATGAGGGAGCTGCTGTCATTTGTTTACTATCTATATTACTCGTATTGACAGTATTCTGTTGAGTCCAAATCGGGACTCTTATCTAGTTTCTGTGGGTTGTCCTTGCACTGGACGTCCCGTTCTGTGGACTCCTTGTACTGGATGTCCGTGCTAAATAGCTTCTTTGACAGTATCTGGGACGAAGGTCTTTTGGAAATCTCTCTTACACAATTTGGGCAGATTACAGAATCTCCCTTCTTTGATATACCTCTGGGGATGGTGTCTAAAATGTTCACTCAATGTTCAAAACAATAACTCTCTAAATCCCTCTATTCCATTACATGCTTCTTTGATCAATGTCTTATGTGACATTTATGCTTTATACATCATACATAGGTACAAACACATGCACTCAAAATTCAATCATCTTTCAAAAATCTAATCAACAATACAATTACAGTAAACAAATTGGGTTAATACTGTATTATATTAATCAGATGATACTTGAGACTCACAAATTCGCGTGTCAGGTGCCTCAGACAGACATGAGGTGACCCAGACTAGGAAGACCAACGAGTAGAAATCTACTGACCGCGGATGTTGGGGTTCAATGTGCTGGGAAACCTCCGTTGTCTGTCTTGTAGCCTGCTGGACAGCGAATCTCGGTGGGACCTCCAAGTTGTTAGATCTAGAATTCTGACCCAAGTCTGCCTGTGGTGTCAAGTATATCTGGAAGCGCTTCAATCAGCTGGAGAGAATTGACACAGACCAAGTTCTGTATACAAGGAATATTCTCTAGTTTATTGATACAAAGATACAGGTTTTTATAGGCTACTGAATAAATGAATCCTACGTCATATGCATACAATAGTTTATACCACTAGTTTATGAGAAGCGCTACTGATTAACTTTCTCACGTATTCTTGAGGTGTTTACTTTTCTCCCCCTTCTAAGGACAGATGAGCCTATTATTTCTTATCTCAAGGGGAGTTGGAGATATGCTATGTGTAACACCATGGATACAGCTCCCATACTACCAGCTGGATATGAAGCTCATTATTGTTTTCATAACTGGTTACATTCTTCAGGTGTTCCCTATTAGTTCAACTTCAAGGCCATAGGCTCACATATTGCAAAACTGCAAGTTAACAGAAAAATGAATAATCTCTTCTAGCAAATAATATTTCTATACAAGTTACAATAAAATGGCTGAACAAAGGCCTTATGAGGCCTTAACAAAAAATCATATTTAACACAACCAATCAGATTCTAACTGTCATTTTGTGGAATGTACTTAATAAATGATATCTAGAATCTGATTGGTTGCTATAGGTAACATCTCCACTTTTTCAAACCTGCAGTTTAGTAAATCTACCCCTTATATTGACCTCTACCTGACTATTTGTTTTGGTTTGACCCTTAAATATATGACTGCCTGCTCTGGACTCCTTACCTTCATTATTTCCTTCTTGTACCTCTTTCCTTTGATCAGTAAGCATTCCTTGTATAATCTCCCAACTTACCCATCCTGTCCTTTTATGGTTCTTTATGCCCTGGGATTCCATTTCCCTCAGTAACTCATTACTGATCCCCTGATGATCACTATATAAGTGTGCAATATGTCCAATAATCTATGATTGTATAAAGATATACATGATGCATACAAAATAAGTGGTGAACCTCTTGATGTTTCGTGCTGCATGAAGGCTTATATCTAGTGATCAGTGCTTTTACAGGGTTTGTGTCCATGCAGGTTATCAGAAAAGTTGATTCTGACACTATCCACTTTCTAAATATATCCATCATATATATGACAACAAAAAAATATTCATTTAGAGCTATAGATACATATATGTAGAAAGTAATTTTCTTAAATGCTTTTATCCAAAGATGAAGAGAAGATTGACTGCACCTTTGAAGAAGGGTTTTGTTACTGGATTCAGGACCTAATGGATGATGCAGAATGGGAGAGAATTAACGGCCCCAGTTATCCTCCAATGTCTGGACCGGATTATGACCATACATTTGGCAACATGTCTGGTGAGTTTCACTAGTTTCAATTATTTTTCTGAAATGTGAACATTTTCACTTAAATCTGTAAATGGGAATTAGATCAACCAATCAGTTTAATAAATAGTTCTGCTATGGTTTTTTTTTGTAATTTGAACATTGACTTAATACATCATATGTAGGTCAATTAATTTGCAAGATGCTAAATTGCCGACTGCAACCGCATCTGTCCTGATAATACCTAAAATTTACTTTGACGTCTAAAAAGCAGATAAGTTATTCCCAATGAATCTGCCACATCTCCAAAACATACAAATAGGTCTGGTTATGAAGATGTGAAAACCTCTAATAATTATAGCTATAATGGTCCTAAATTATTAGTTCACTGGACTTTAAGGTGACAATTTTATTTTGGCTATTTTGCGGATTTCCGGCAATACATGCAAACCCAATAAAAAGGAGTGCAGAGCGTTTTTATGGGAAAGTTCTAAAATCTGTAATGAAGACAGAGGAGAGCTCAGATCTAGCTTTGGTTGGAGCCAGCAAAGAACATTGATATGCTTTTATGATCCTTACACGTAAGATGAGGCCCTGAGTCTTCTTTTTTCCTCTTAAATATAAATGTACATAAATGTGCACATCGATCTGCACTTAATGTCACCCAACATGCTACTTGCTTGGCTAAGTTAAAGTGTAATAGCAAATATAATAGCTTATTTGCTAACAAAGGAAATAAGTGTTAATATGCAGTAAGCAAACAATCAGAACCCGCAACATCTCACAGCAACAAATCAGAAATTGCCTTTGACCGATATAGCTCATGTTAGAGAATGAAAGCAATTGGTTGATAGAATGCTATGGGTTGTTGTACATGTAAACATTTACACACTGGAACATTTTATGACTATAGTGTCTGTGTTCAAGAATAGTGCTTGCCAGCTGCTTGCATGCATGGCATTGAAGGGTCATTGCTGCTCTTCCATGTCATTGTTACACTGGGAGTGTGGCGCTTTGCTATGATGTCAAACCTCCAACTTGCCAAGGTATGGAGCAGCGCATCACTTGGGGAGGAACTGTCCCAACAGAATAACAACAGTTGTGCTGCACTCTCCTACCTTTGTTAACCTGCTGCTGATGAGGAAACTATATTGCTGTTTGGTCAGATCTTGAAATGCTGCTACCATTTTTGGAAAAGGTATAGGTATTATCCACATAGCTGAGTAACAAGAGAACACTATATGCCTACTTAAACCCAATGTTAAATAAATAGAACAAATTTAATAAATAGGCCTCCGTCCCTCTAAATCATCAGTCACCTGTTATTCATTGCACTGCCCCATCACTATTCATTCCTCTAACCAATCTTATTCACCACATTCCCATGAGCGACAGAAGGCGTGACACAGAGAATAAGTGACTGAGATGATTGACATAAGGAAAGAATGTCAGAAACAATGAGTAATAGCATTATGAGTGGCAGAAGGAGTGAGACAGAATTAGTGGCAGGAACATCAAGCAAAGTTATTAAGCATTCAAACAGAAAGAGATTCCCACCAGAACAGATGTCACCCAAAACAGCTGCTGATATCACTATATGAACTCTATTTATAGCCTCCCTTAAAATAATTAACAACTTATCTGTAGATAACTGTTTCTCTGCTCACTAACCCAGATAACACATTTCACAACATGACTGCAACTTCTGTACTAGCAACCAATGAAATCAATTTAGGGAATCATAACATAATGAAGACATCTCATATCGTCCCCACCCCAAAATCTTGTTTGATATTCCCATCTTTATTTTTGCTCTCCCTATCCCTCTTTGCACATCCCCTTCAATATCCTTGAACATACAGTGGGAGCAGTGGTTAGAAGAAGCACCCTGCATGGTTCTGCAGATTTCTATGCAGAGATCGTATCACTTGATGTGGTCATTGTGCTACAGTAACCTACCAGTGACCGGGAGCTGAGACATCGCATAGGACTCCAGCTCTTCTACTGTAGCATGAAAATATAATGGATTAGTCCATATTTTGGTTAAACATGCAAACCTCGCAACCTGGTGTTAAGGATTCTAATTTTTTGACAGTACCTACACTGAAATCCAGAGGTGGAACAGTGCAATACGTGATTCCATAGCCAAATTTGGGTAGGGACCTAGAGGCTGCTCCTGTGTCCTTGGAAAGATGCTTGTTCAGAAGAAGAGACTATTTGAGGTCAGAGTGAGGGCATTGCCTGACACCTCTCATCAACCATGACCCGTAGCAGCCGCACACCCTGTAGTTCCGCCACTGCTCACATCTAGGGCCTGATTCATTAACGATCTTAACTTAAGAAACTTCTTATTTCAGTCTCCTGGACAAAACCATGTTACAATGCAAGGGGTGCAAATTAGTGTTCTGTTTTGCACATAAGTTAAATACTGGCTGTTTTTTCATGTATCACACAAATATTTGATAGCTTAATTGTACACTGAAATTTAAAGTTGATATTTGTGTGCTACATGAAAAAACAGTCAGTATTTAACTTATGTGCAAAACAGAATACTAATTTGCACCCCTTGCATTGTAACATGGTTTTGTCCAGGAGACTGAAATAAGAAGTTTCTTAAGTTAAGATCCTTAATGAATCAGACCCCTATTGACTAAATGTCACTGAACTGCACAGAAACATCAATCTGACCAATTTACTCCAGGAGACATTTTCTTAGCTAACATATTTACCTTCAGTTACTGAATTTACCTGGATGAGGTTAATTGACCGACGTACAAGAAGCATTTTACATCCATTAAATAATATTGTCATATAAAATAAAATAACAAAAAAAAAACATTTATAAGAGATAGCAGCTAAGACAACATTAGATAACAATTGCAAGCAGAAACAGGTTGATAAATGTCAACTTGATTTTTAAAGTTTGTGACCTGACAAACACTGGCATAGTTGTTCTCTTATACGTTCATTTGTTTTATTAAACAGTAACTTTTTAATTGACTATAATTAAAGCATACACTAAAAGCACATGATACACACGCTGTTTTTTCGAATATGAGAAATTTCATAATTTAATAGAATATTATCACCACTAAACAGAATTGTATCTCTATTTTATGTAGCATAATGTATTATCATATACTATTGTAACAAGCAGTAAGTTACATGTGAAATGACGTTGATAAGGGATAACTAAAAAGACTTTTGTATCTCTAATGCCTCATCATGAATTTATTGTCAGTCATAATTTCCAATATCATTCATTTGGAGAGAAAGCATATTTAATCCAGATATTATTACACTATACCCTTCAAACCTATATTTAGTGAAAGAGCATTGTGCATTGTGTAATAATATCAGGATAGAGAACTTAAATCCTCTATATACACGTTTTCACACCATATGATTGATTTTGGAAATTGTGACTGATGATTATTTAAAATCAAGATGAGTCGGTAGAGATACAAAAGCCTTTTTAATTAGCATATATCAGCTTTATTTCACATGTACCATGGAGATAGTTACAATAGTGTATTTGAGCTGTGGAATGTACAATATTAGTTACATTTTGTTGCATAAAATAGAGATAGAATTTTGTCACCATCTATATACACAGTATATAAGCGACTGCCTAAGAATGAAAGAATAGCCGCGTAATTGAATCAGAAACAATATACATTTTTCTCACCACTTATATATATGGGATAATATTTTTCTATTGAGAATAAAAGCCTAGATTTAACAGTCTACGTTACAGAATTGATAATCTGTGGTGTTTGTTGCTGAAAAAGATTATTTTCTTCTACATTATCACTGGGTTTTTTTTATCTTTATTTTACAGTAAATTAATTTATTTCTTTTTGCACAGTTTGTTTTAATATTTTGTAGTATGCCTAGCAATTGGTGTAATGTGGTAAAAGTGGTCTGCTTTTTTAATAAATGATATGAAAACATTTAATATATTTTATCAATTTGGTATATTAGAACATTATCTCTAGATCAAATTTAAGGGGTGTCAATAAACAGCTCAATTAGCGCTTCTTTGAGAATGCGTGTTCTTCCTTCTAATGTCCAGTCTAAGGATTAGATTTACTAAAGCTTCTAAACAGGAAAAGTAGAGGTGTTGTCTATAGCAACCAATCAGATTCTAGGTATCATTTTCTAAAATGTACTAGTACAAATAAAGTTAGAGTCTGATTGGTTGCTATGGGCAACACCTCCACTTTTCCTTTTTAGAAACTTTAGTAAACCTACCCTCAGATTCTCTAGCACACACACAGTAACATTAACCTACTGGTATTTTTTGGGACTATGGGAGGAAACTGGAGTAAGTGTATATACAGTATATGTAATAGGTATATATATAGGACATTTTGGAAATCATACATTTTATATAGACTTTCTTCTTGTTGAATCAACCGGAGTAATAATAATGCGACCACATCCCATTTTACCTCAATGGGGCAGGCAGCGCAATATCTCTATATAATTTAAATACATGTAAGTATAGATAGAGCACCACAACTTGGAATGAAGTTAGGAAATTGTTGCAGATAACTTGCTAGGGGAGAATGAGATATTAATTTGTTATACTTCTTACTCAATACTGTATGTATACAGAATAACCTATACTTATGTTAAATAAACAAATGTTGCCAAAAATGAATATAGTAAGAATGTATGTGTATGTGTGTGTATGTGTTTATGTGCCATGTTTATGATTATGTTTTTAATTATATAAAATATTTCAATAGCTGAGCTGATTTTTCTGCATAATTAAGCTCAAAATTCTTATTTTTAGGCTACTATATATCAACACCACTTGGACCTGGAATCCGTCAAAGAGTTCGACTTTTAAGTCTTCCATTGACTGCAGTATCAGAACCAGTGTGTCTCAGTTTCTGGTAAGCAGAAAGTCACATAAAATAAATGTATATATCTAACAGCAAAAGAAAACAAGAAAACAGTTATGTATGTAAAATACTGAATTTACATTATATAAAAGGTTAACTAGTTTGCTCAAGCATAATCAGGAAAGCAATTTTATTAAATTATACTCTAATGATTTTAATAGAAATAATGCAATCCTTTGTGCTTTTTCTGCATTAAAAGACAACATTAGTTGAAACAATTTAAAGTGCAGCATAGCATTAAATATTGAAAAAAAAGCGAACTCTAAGAATATTGCTGACCATTAATGTATTATTATTATTATAATTATTATAGTAGATTTGTAAGGCACCACAATGCTCCGCAACACTGTACAATAGGGAAAACAGTACATACATAAAACAGGGACATACAAGGTAGAAAAAATAAATGCAGACATGAAAACAAAGGGTATGAATGACCCTTACATTCTAAGCGGAAGAGGGCACAGCTGAAACAAGAGAAGTAAATGTGTTTCAGAGTGGAGATTGGGATAGTTGTGAGGGTACATTAGTGTGAATAGTGTTCTCGAGGAAAAGGTCACCTCTTAAAAAAAGGGGTTGGGTACGGCATAACGGTGCTGAGTACACCGACAAGACTTACCCCAACATGATCAATCCGGACAGCTGCTTCCTGACGAGGATCCATGATGACTCTTCTCTGCACCGACTTCAACCAATCGTGATGAAGGAAGACGCTGGCGCCACTCCATGACGTCACTGACATAAGCAACGCTGTTATCGCTGGTCTTAAGGGGGTAATCTAAGTATGCTTCCATGTACAATGTAGAACCCTTTCTAAACTACATTGCATATGGATGCATACTTACCTTACCCCTTAAGACCAGCGATAACAGTGTCGCCTATGTCAGTGACATCATGGAGTGTCGCCGGTGTCTTCTGTCGAAGTCAGCAAATTGGATAAGGTAATTTCAATTAATATCGAGCAGATTTGGTTGTCTTTGTCTGAAATTATGCATAGAGCACGCTACGGTGTGCAGAAGCGTATCCAGCCGCGACACGTGGCAATAACTGGTTTTACACTTTTACACACATTCACACGATCATACACATTTGTAATTAGTACACATTAATTGTAGTTGCAACACATAGTAATTTATGTCGAAATGAAAAAGTATTTATGTTTAATATTATAAGTTATATACATGTTAGTGAAATCAAAGGTTCAGGTTGCAGGAAATATGTCATGTTTAGTATTATTTTAATCCCCTATTCACCAGTAGTTGTCTGGTTCATTCGCTGAAGAGATTGCACATTGCATACTCTAGTTAGCGATGTTTGAGAATAAATGTTTAAAATGATACTGCCTGTATAATGCAAATAGACTAGTTGAAACTGGATTCTTGGCGGGAAAATCGGAGTGCATCCCCTGGAGAGCTGACCCCCACCTTTGGATATTTTGGTTTGAACTGGCCTATGACCTACTGTACACTGGACCTTCCTGAAGCCAGGACCAATAGAAGCAAGCATTGTTTTACTGTATTCGCTGACTGTATATAAGTAGGGGCTCTGGACCTAGTGGACAGTCTTCTTGACCACCGCCTTCAGACCTGAATGACTGTACACTGGATCCAGGGATCCTGCGATAAATAACGGCTGTACTTTTTTTATTTCGCATTGTTATTCTGCTACTTTTGGCTATTAAATTACTTTGTGCTTTGGAACCACACATCAGGAATTGACAATCGTTATTGGATAGCAATTATAAGTGCATAACACTTCCTTCATCGCTATTGGTGGAAGTCGGTGCAGAGAAGAGTTATCATAGATCCTCGTAGGGAAGCAACCCTCTGGTCTGAACATGTCAGGGTAAGTCTTGTCGGTGTAGTCAACATCGATATGCTGACTACCACCAAAAAAGAGATGGGTTTTCAAAGAGCATCTAAAGATTTGAAGGCTATGGGAAAGTTTGATTGAGCGTGGTAGGGAATTCCATAAGTTGGGAACTGCACGGGAAAAGTCTTGTAGGCGGGAGTGAGTGGTAGTTGCAAGAGACGAAACAAGGCACAGGTCAGAGGTAGATCTAAGAGGGCGGGAGAATATTTTGATATGAGATTTGAGATGTAGGAAGGGTTGGTGTTGTTGAGGGCTTGTAGGTAAGGGTGAGTAATTTGTATTTGATTCTGAAGGACAAAGGGAGCCAGTGTAGGGATTTGCATAGCGGTGCAGCAGATGTGTTGCCGTAAGAGAGGAATATCAGTTTTGCAGCAACATTTAGGATGGATTGAAGTATGGATATATGGGTGTCAGGAATGCCAGATCGCAGGAGGTTACAATTGTTAAGACGGGAGATGATGAGATAATGGATAAGAGTTTTGGTAGCATGTTGAGCAAGAAAATGGTGTATTTTGGCAATATTTTTAAGGTGGAGTTGACAGGACTAGGAGAGAGTCTGGATGTGAGAAATAAAGCAGAGGGTGGAGTCAAGTGTGACACCAAGGCAGTGGGCTTGGGAGACTGAGGAAATTGTGCTATTATTAACAGTGAGGGAGATTTGAGGGCAGGTGGTGACTCTGGCAAGAGGGAAGATAATAAGTTCTGTTTTGGAGATGTTGAGCTTTAGGTAGCGTTGGAACATCCATGTGGAGATAGCAGAAAGACAATTGGTAACATGAGATACAAAAGGAGAGAGGTCAGGGGAAAAGATATAGATTTGGGTGTTATCAGCGTAGAGGTGGTATTGGAGGTCAAAAGAGTGAATTAGTGCCCCAAGAGAAGAGGTGTACAATGAAAAAAGCAAAAGGCCAAGAACAGAGCCTTGTGGGACCCCAACAGATAGTGGGTGTGGAGGATGTGCCAGAGGTAGAAACATTAAAGGAGCTGTTCGATAGGTAGGAAGTGAACCAGGAAAGAACTGTGTCATGAAGGCCAAAGGATGAAGAGTGTGTAGGAGAAGAGGGTGATCAACAGTATCAAAAGCAGCAGAGTGGTCCAGGAGAAAGAGTATGGAGAAAATACCATTAGATTTTGCAGTAAGTAGATCATAGGTCACTTTTGTGAAAGCAATTTCAGTGAAATGTTTGGGGCGGAAGACTGATTGCAGAGTCAATAATGGAATGAGAGGAACGAAGGTGAGACAGGCATTTGTACACTTATCGCTCAAGTAGTTTGGAGGCAAAGGGAAGGAGATAAATAGAGCAGTAGTTTGAGAGAGAGGCTGGATCAAGAGATGGTTTCTTTAGAATAGGTGAGATGAGCGCATGTTTAAAGGAGGATGGAAATGTGCCAGTGGAGATAGACAGGTTGAAGACGTGAGTTAGAGATGGGCATGCAGTGGAGGAGAGGGAGTAGAGTATTTGGGAGGGAACAGGGTTGAGTGGATAGGTTGAAGGGTGAGATGATAAGATGAGTGCAGAGACTTTGTCTTTGACCTTGTCTTCAATTATTGGGGAGAATGAATTAAGGGTGGATTGGAGAGTGTAGTTAAAGTTGGGTAGAATTAGTGAAGTGGGTGGAATTTGGCATAAGTAAATATCTTGTCAAATAGTATCAATTTTGTCTTTGAAATTGGTGGCAAAATCATGGGCAGTGAAAAAGGAAGGAGGAGGAGGAGGTGCAGGTGGGCAGAGAAGTGAGTTGAAGGTGGGAAGAGGCGACATGGGTTAGAAGACTGAGTGGATATTAGAGATTTGAAGAATGTTTGTTTGGCAATTGAAAGGACAGTGCTGTATATGAAAGGATGAGATGAATTTACAGGGGAGGAAATCGGGATAGTAAAGAGATTTCCTCCAGTGGCGCTCTGCAGTGCGGGAGCACTTTTGCAGGTAGCGGGTCTGTTTGTTGAGAGATGGCTGGGGTTTGGTTCGTCGGAGACTATATATAGTAGCTGGAGCTGCATTGTCTAGTGCTGAAGTGAGTGTTTTGTTATAGAAAGAGGCAGCCTGATTAGGACAGGGCAATGCAGTCATTGGAGAAAAAAGTTATTTTAGTGAAAATGAGAAATGGATTGGGTTAAGAGAAGGTTTCGCTGTATATGTGTGTATTTGGATGCAGGGGGAAGGGCATGAGGTAAGGTGAGGCTGAAGGACAGGAGGTTGTGGTCGGAGAGTGGAAAGGCTAAATTGGAGAACCTAGAGATGGAGCAGTAGCGAGAGAAGACAAGGTCAAGGGAGTGTCCATCACAGTTGGTGGGAGATGAGGTCCATTGGGAGAGACCAAAGGAGGAAGTAAGTGAAATAAGTTTAGTGGAAGAAGAGAGTGGGATTATCAATGGGAATGTTGAAATCACCTAGTATGAGTGCAGACAGGTCAAAGAATAAGAAATAAGTGAGTCACGCTACAAAGTTGCCAAGGAATTGGGGAACTGGACCTGGGGGGGGGCAATAAATGACAGCAACTCGAAGGTTTTGAGGATAAAATAGACGGATTGTGTGGACTTGTGTGGACTTCAAAGGAGGGAGGGTATGATTTGAAAAGTGCAGCTTGGATAGAGTAGAATGCCTACACCACCACCACCTTGTCTGTTTATAGGTCTGGGAGTGTGCTTGAGGGAGACCTCAGCATGTTGAACCACAGCATGTCAAACCATGAGGTGGATAAGCCACAGCAGCAGAAGACCACACCTGGTTCCACTGCTGTCAGCTAAGAACAGGAAACTGAGACCAAAGTGGGCACAGGCTCACCAATTCTGGGAAATTGAAGATTGTAAAAAAGTAACCTGGTTTTAGAAATCTAGAATTCTACTGTGATATGCAGATGGTATGGTCAGAATTTGTTGCAAAACAGGAATCCATGGATCTATCCTTCATTGTTCTAATGGTGCAGGCTGGTAGTGGTGGTGTAAAGTTTTCTTGGCATGCATTATGCCCCTTAAAACCAATTGAGCGTTGTTTAAATGCCAATACGTAGCTGAGTATTGTTGCTAACTATGTACATCCCTGGATGGCCACAATCTACCCATCTTCTAATGGCTACGTCCTACATGATAACGCACCATGTCACAAAGCACATATCGACATTAGCTAGATTATCTAAAAAATGTTGCCAGCACCTTGTTGAATCCATGTCATGAAGATTTCAAACTGTTCTGGGTACTGTTCCCAGTACTAGAACTAGTACTTAATAACGTGGCCAATGAGTGTATATAAGATAAAATGATAGCACAGAGAGCAGACACAGAACCTCAAAGCAGTCTTACAAGTTACAAAGTATCATTAACAATTTCAGTGTGATTTCAGCCATAAGCATTACTGTATAGAGAGACATGTAGGGTTCTTATGTCTGCATTGATCTCTCTGATTTTAATAGTCTACATCAGTACCCCTGTAACAGGATTTACCGCCACCTCCTGCTATAACACAGTGCGGGGCCATTGAAGCCATAGTTAGCTCTGCACTTTGCTTTATACTGTTATAATGATTCTTGGTTGTAAAAACACAATACAAAATAAAAAGATAACACAAATAGAAGATGCACGGGTTAATTGTAGTAATTCAGATGACACACAAACTATTTCTACATCTATAACGTAACTGCACTTACCAAAATTAAAATTAGTATCAAGTAGCAGTTCTGAAGCTGTTGTCACCATACAAGGGATTATTGGTGCTATTGTTAAACAAAGGAAATGTAGCAAGTGCATTTGACATACTCTCACACGCGCAATCTTTCTGTAATCAGCTCAAGAGGTGCTTCACATCAGTAGGAACAGTATTCTGAATATAAAAAAATGTTCTGACCCTATTCAAATGCACCTCGGAAGTCACTGAACTTCAAGTTCATATCCGTATGTAAACTGTTTTTTTTTATATTTCCCAATAATTAAAAATTTAAACCATGTCACGTTTCCTCTTTCTTAAGAATTACATTAAATGTAAGAGGTTACGCAACCTATAGACAGTATATCTACCTGTTAGACTTGAATTGAAATTCAGCGATTTGTGAAGCATAATAGGATGTTTATGTTATAAATGCCCCTCATTCCTTGATCCTTATGGATAAGAATGCTTTGTTATTGGAGCAATTTTTAAGGTGGTGACTATGGAACTTGTTTTTTTTTGTGTGTTTCAAAATATATTTAATTACTGTTCTTCTGCACGATGTATTGTACATAATGCATTAAATAGCATCCACAGTGTTTATGTTTCTCTGCCACAATTTATTATTTGTTTGTTTGGTGATGATGATGTTTTATCTAGTTATGTAAATCACTAAGAGATGTTAAAAAAGCAAGTGGAGATTTAAATTAAGCCAAAGCAATGTTGTTGGTCAGTTAAATTATTTTAAGGCTAATTGACCAGAATTTGTATAATGCAGGGGCCCAAAAAGAGTGAAGATCCTTATCAACAACTGAATGGGATTGTTCAAATACCATATAGTATGCAGATAAACCTGGGATGACTACTACATATGTCTGTGTATGCAGTCATTGTCCGAAGGTGCTCAACTGAGCCTTCTATAATCCGTCCTTTTAGCCAAGTGCCAAAGAGTCAGATCTTTTGGCCACACACATGTATGTACATGTATGATAACATGTAACAGAGATCTGGCTACAGGGTGATCATCATCATCAACATCATCACCATTTATTTATATAGCACCACTGATTCTGCAGTGCTGTACAGAGAACTCATTCAAATCAGTCCCTGCCTCATTGAAGCTTAGTTTAAATTCCGTAACATAAACACACAAACAGAGAGAGAGGGAGACTAAGGTCAATTTTGATAGCAGCCAATTAACCTACTTGTATGTTTTTGGAGTGTGGGAACAAACCGGACCACCCGGAGGAAACCCACGCAAACACGGGGAGAACATACAAACTTCACACAGATAAGGCCATGGTCGGGAATTGAACTCATGACCCCAGTGCTGTGAGGCAGAAGTGCTAACCACTTAGCCACCATGCTGCCCGTGATAACTTAAAACAGCCAAATACTTTCTTTTTTACATGCATGCATTTATTTTGTCTGTCTTGTATGTCCTTCTTTTATGTATGTCCTGTTTCCCCCACTGTCCAGTGCTGCAGAGCACTGTAAGCCCTTACAAATAATATTAATGACTGCTATTGTTCTTGTTGCAGACACTACTACCCTGCACTGCAGTTTAGAATTGACCACTATATGATTTTTAAAATGTGTTTCAATCCTAGGTATCACATGTATGGACTCCATGTTTATCGTTTTAGCATCCTTATTATTTTTCCAAATGATACAGAACAAACAGTTTTTTATAAAGAAGGAAATTATGGTCCAAACTGGAATCCTGGACAGGTTACTCTAAATGAAACCTCTGGAATTGTGGTCAGTGTATACTTTGTTTTAGTTTGGCTTTATAGAAAAATTGTTGACTTGTATGTGAAATTTCAGATAAGAGTTATAGATAAATTCCATCCATCCTCTTCTATAGATAGATTCCATCTTCAGCTGTTGGAAAATATGAAAAAATATCAGAATCCACAGAATCCACTGGCTGTTCTAAAATTCTCATTTAGATTCTTTTTATTCCATTGTTTATGAATTACAACAAATTGCAGTACTGTAAGGATGTAGGGGTTTTATTCAAAGTAAAACTGATGTTTGTATAAATTTAATCTTAGGTAGCCCAAGACGTGACTATTTTTCAAAGAGTTTGTAAAGTGCCTTTCAACACTGGTCTACTGTTTAACAAATCTTTTGCAAAAAGAAAATGTGTATTTCACAAAATATAGTATAACAAGGTAAAGTTATTTAAACAATCGGACCATAATAATCATTGCTTTTTAATCAAGATCTCATGATTTAGAGTTGACTTAAAGCCTAATTGCACCACGTACAAATGTAAACTCACGCAAGATTTGTCCCACTATGCATTTGTGCAGCTTACACCCGTACTTTGAGTTGAGCGCATCTTATATTTATGTCCACTTCCACTTGCATTCGCCTGTAAGTTCATATAGGAGTCTGATTTTGACTTGTATGTATCTTTCAAAAATACCTTTTAAGAGATAAATATATGGACTGGTGCAAGTTTTCGTGTTGATGACGATTAAGTGTTCCTGGTGTCTAGGTATTGAAGGGATAGTCCTGGTTTCAAAACACTATAAATTTTTAATTCAAACTTAATTTTCTTTAGAATTCAGACTACTGATATGTAAAAGTACTAAATAAGTGAGAATCAATAACTAACTGTTTTTAAATCATAGATCACCTAAAAGAAAGCAAAGAGTGGCAAAAACTAAAAACTTAATGTCAGAGAGATGGTTTCAAATTCAAAATGATAGGTCCCCTTAGAATAATGTTCAAGTTGGCAGATCCAACCAGTGGTGTTAAGTCCAATATGTCGTTGAATATGTACAAAAGGAAGAGTGATCATTGCACAAGGAATTGGACTGACCTCATTAGACTGTGGGTCTCAATGTTATACTGGCTATATCATTGAGGGGGTGGACAAAAAAAACAAAGTACGGTCTAAGTATATAGACAGAAGGCACTCCAGTCCACTAGTTAACAATTAAAAAGGGTCTTATTCATAATCAACATTGAAATTCCCATTATGTGGCAAAATGCGCCTTTATTCCAGAGATCACTTGTTGGCGAAATATTAAAAACAATAGAAGGTAAAAATAAATAGAAAGAAAAGAGAATTAAAACTGAAATCAGACCTTTCTGTGTATAGACCGATAAGAATATATTATATGGAGACGTGAGATGTCATATGGTTATGTATCAAATCTCACTTACACTAAAATAAACTCAATAGTGTCTATCTATATATAGAGATCTCATCAAAATTCCATAGTCCCAGCAACTAATTACACATATATAAGTAGGGCCAAAACAAACCTCTTGCATTGCCACATTGTATTGCTTTTACCACACACTCCTCATATGGTTCACTTCTCTCCTATGTTATATAGAACATCAATACTATGAGATAAACATTGAATACATATGGTAATGACCAATATATATTGTCATCGTCTTTAAATAGGAGAAGACTTATTTTATATGACAGATTTATTTTATATGTTCCTTGTTTGCAATTATAAGATATGCCCCTTATAAGAGGTTGGTTTTGGCCCTACTCATATATGTGTAATTAGTGGCTGGGACTATGGAATTTTGATGAGATCTCTATATTTAGATGGACACTATTGAGTTTATTTTAGTGTAAGTGAGATTTGATACCTAACCATCTGACATCTCACATCTCCATATAAATTATCCCCATTGGTCTATAAACTGAAAGGTCTGATTAGGTTTTTAATTCACTTTTCTTTGTATTTATACTTACCTTCTATAGTTTTTAATATTTCACCAACATGTGATCTCTGGAATAAAGGCATATTTTGCCAAATAATGAGAATTTCAATGTTGATTATGAATAAGACATTTTATTTTTTAATTGTTACCTAGTGGACTGGAGTGCCTTCTGTCTATATACTTAGACCGTACTTCGGTCTTTTTGTCCATATGTCGTTGAATATACAGATTTTTGTTGTGCACAACCATAATCAATTAATTGAATGACTAATGCAGAAAGTGTGGAGGTGTACATACAGTACACCATTCTGCCCCAAGATGCCCATAACACTAATTAATGATGAACACGTAGAAGTAAATTACTTATAATGATGACTCTGCATTTCTTCCAATATGCCTTTTAAATTTCTAAACCAGCTGAAAAATTCAGGGATAGTTTTTCTTCTTTGGGCTTCAAAGAAAAATTTTAAAGGAACACAGTGTTCAGTAGAACCCAGAGCAACATAAAAGGAAGCAATGTTCTTTTATAAAAACAGTTCTATGCCTCCCTAGGACTGAGGGTCCGTCCTCCTTAGGCGCCTTCATGTCATACACTTGTATGTTAGAGCAGTAAGCTTGAGTTGTAGCATTCCAATTCTTCATCTGTACTCTTTGTTTTGTAACTTGAATGATTAATGTTAACATTTACAATAAATAATGTCATTCCTAACCACCAGGTGGCATTTGAGGCCATAAAAAATCAAGGTTTTAGCGACATAGCGTTAGATGACATCAAGCTATCCCTCGGGAAATGCAACGAAAATGCTTTCCCTGAGCCAACACGTGTTCCTACTCCTCCCACTACCACCGCTCAGCCATGTAAGTGCAATGCATTTTGATTTATATATTGCAATTATTTCCTTCTAGCCATTATGTGTTTTATAGTAATTAACATTTGTTTGTGAATCATGCCAGTTCCTAGGCTCTGCTACCCAGCTGAATCATGTTTTAGACACAATGGTTTTGACAGATGGCAATACTGAGTGGTACGAGAAGGAGAGTGGAATAATTGGCTATGTTGACTCCTATACTCATAAAACAAATCTGTTACCTTGTGTGACTAACATAATTCAAAGTAGTGCATTTTGCTGTTAGATGAGCTCTGCCATCAATTGCTTCAGTGGCAATGTTAATTTCTTTTTTTTCCTCAAGCCTGACGACTTCTGTCATAAATTTGGCATAACTCAAGGAGATGTATTTAATCACTGTAATGTTAATGTGCTGTTATAGATCCAGAAACATAACAAATGTTCATGTGTTAAAGTAACACAAGTTGCAGCGCACAGCTTAAAGTGCAAATGAACATGTACAGCTAACTTGGTTTTAGCTCACTACCTTCTTGGAAGCTTTGCATGAAACAGGTCACCAAAAGCTATTGACTACATTCACCCCTTAAATGGGATGGATACCCCTAGTTAAATCTTATTATTAAATGTAAGCAGCCAAAAGACAATGAAGCACTAGGGCATACTTAGTAGAAGAGGACTTTACATGACTGCATGTGAGCATCATGTAATGAGCCCAAATCGACTTCATTGATGCCCTCTCCAGCCAGGTATACCATGCAGCTGTTGAATCTAGTGGCTGATCACAATTTGACATTTTAAATAAATGCATAATAAAATACTTATCTCATTTTTGCCTTTGCACTCAGAAGTAGGTGGATTGCCACGGGCAAATTATCTGGACATTATACCTTGGGACTAAATCATATCTGTTGGATTAAAATCTTATTTGATTGGATAGAATTTGATCAGCATCTGTGTGTGATCCCAGTTCGACCAGTCTTTAGAGAGTAGCAGCAAGACTTTGCAATCTGATTGCTCAGCTGTACAACTAGATCTGTACATATTTGCTCTGGATGTGACTAAACTAGTCACAGATCTAATTGTTCAGCAGTCTGGTGGAAGAGACCACATTTCCTTTTTGTGGTCAAATATATACATTTTGCTTCACTTTAAAGTACAATTCAAAATACATAGCACAAATTGTAATTAGAGAGAGGAAGGCAATGGATAGAATCACCACTAGCCAATCACTCATAGTGGACGGTAAAAATAATACCCTGTTATAGCTGTCATATTGTATCATCCCATGATCTACAAGACCTATTGTTTCACACTTGTACCATTTGAAGGACATTTAAAAACAGCCTGTGTATCATTTAAGGACCTGTACACAATTCATCAACAACAGACATGCGACTAAATGAAGCTACTGCACTACTACTTACAGAGATCTTCCCTATTTTTGGTGACCATTTTTTTCACTCTAAGTGACAGCAAAATAAATGGACAGTCTATACAAGTGCGCTTTCTCTGCCTAGTTACATTGATGAATAAGAGTCCTCATAGGGAAGCAAGAAAGTTCTACGTAAAATAGATATTGTAACAAAATAGCAACAATGAAAAAAAATATTTAATTTACTGAAAAGAGAACACACTTTGACTGTGGCACTGGGATCATTTGAATGTACAGAGATCTTTAAATGATTTGGAGGGAAAAAGTTGGTGATTCTCATTACTAATTAACCTTCTTTTTGTACAACTTTTGTACTTTTATTCACAAATGTAAAAATATTGTTTTTTTTATTTAGGAAGAACCATAGAGATGCCCAACATGTCTCTCTTCTATCCATTGGTTCACATTCCATATTTAAGTCCTGTCTCTCGCCCCCTCCACCCTCCCCACTCCCACCCCACCTAAATGAAGGCAAGAGCAGGGCTGTGCTGTGCATATCAAGACAGCTGTCGTAGTTTATATCTCCGGGGGACTCTATACATCTGGTCCTATTCAATAAAGCAGAAAAAAGAGGGCCTGTTTCATTAAGGAACGTGAAACAAAATAAGTGACTAATGTTGAACCAAAACCACGTTGCATGTCGTGGGCAGCATGGTGGCGTAGTGGTTAGCACTTCTGCTTTACAGCACTGGGGTCATGAGTTCAATTCCCGACCATGGCCTTATCTGTGAGGAGTTTGTATGTTCTCCCTGTGTTTGCGTGGGTTTCCTCCGGGCGCTCCGGTTTCCTCCCACACTCCAAAAACATACTGGTAGGTTAGTTGGCTGCTATCAAATTGTCACTAGTCTATGTGTGTGTGTGTCAGGGAATTTAGACTGTAAGCCCAAATGGGGCAGGGACTGATGTGAATGAGTTCTATGTACAACGCTGCGGAATTAGTGGCGCTATATAAATAAATGGTGATGATGATGATGATTGCATTGGAGGGGGGGTAAATTTAAAAAGTGGGGACAGATTTATTATTGGGGTAGAGCATGTCCTAGATCAACTTTTAATGTCAGTAAAAAAAAAGCTATCAAGTATTTGCATCCTACATGAAAAATCAGCCATTATTTTCCTTATGTGCAAAATAATAAACTCATTTGCACCCCTTGCATTGCAACATGGTTTTGCCAAGGTTAATATTTTTTTTTGCATTACTTTCCTTAATGAATCAGGCCCAGAGTATCTATTAAACTCTATAGAATAGGACTGGGCAGATTTATGTGTCCTGTGCTGCAGCTATATGTTTTGACATATGCAGCACAGTTTGCCTCCCATTGTCACGAACCAAAGGTGAGAAATTTTGGCGGCTTATTAGGAGAGCCCCCACTCTATTTGCCATATGTGGGGAAAGTACTTACACAGGAAGAGTGTTGTTCAAATCTGTACAGCCCTAATGTATGTGAGATCTAATGTAGATTTCAGAGGAAAGCCCTGCTGATGATAGGGATCAGCAGCAGGGCTTTCATAACATAACTATTCTGATAGCCCAGCATATTTGAAACTCTTTCAAAGAGAGCTATGCGGAATCCTCTATTTTAGGATTTGGGCAAAACACTCAAGTCTCAAAAATAAATTTGGCTGAACACATTGAAGTTTTGGACTTTAGCTTGAATTACTAATAAATAAATTACAGTTTTGGAATGTTTACAGTTTGAAATGCGCTAGCAGCTTGATCGATCTGCAGGAAAAAAATCCATACCACCCACTATTCAAGGATTCAGCCCATGTCACATCTGCTTAGTAACCAAAATAATTAGCAAGGTCAGCTGAGGCGTTCTGTATTGTTACTTGTTTGTGTGTATTGTACTAATGTTTACAGTTACAGTCTTTGTTATTTATTTATGTCGGTGTAAACTAGGGATAGACACTTAATTCATGATCTGATTAGATTAAGACAAAAATTAGGTTTCAACAAGACCTAATCTTAGATAAAATAGGGGATTTGATCAGAGTATTTAACCAAATCATACATTCAACACATGCATATAAATATACATTTAAATTATAAAGTAGGCTCACATTCTCCGTAACTTATTTACGATAGGAGATAATGAAGGATGGTTCTATATCTGTCTGAGACATATTTTCACACTATTGCCATAATACAAGAGAAACACATGTGCTAACAATAGTTTTCATATATCCCTGCCAACATGTTTGACAGAAGAGTATTAAACATGATATTGATTAAATCTTGTATATTTTGTGAACAGTGTATTTCTAACATCCGTCATTTTTATGAGATTACAGTTTTTCATTTTTTTTCCCTGTCATTTTTTTTCTTTTTCGCTAACACCTACTCCTACAGTATATGTAATCACTAGTCATTATGTGTTACTCATTGTTGGGAATGATATCTGTCTCTTCTCTCCTAATCTTCTCAATTTTATATCCTTTTGTGCTGAGAGATCGCAGATTATAAATGTTTGTCTAGTAGGAAGCGTCTCTCAACCTCACAGGAGTCTATTTTTAATTTGGACAGTAGGAAAATAAATGATCTCAGATGTGAAAAACACGGGGAACCTATCCTAGGCAACTAGGTTATGTAAAGTTATTGCAGAGTATGAATTCTGAAATAATAAAACTTTTTGTATAAAAAAAAATAAGTGAAATGTTCTATAGTGTTCTATGAAATTTTCCTCCCATTCTGCATTTGGCTGAAAAATGGATGGTGGAGATACAATATCTGGGACACCAAGTTGGAGGTGGCTCTATTCCCCTGGAGCCAACTAAAGATTAAGCCATAGCTCAATAGCCTGACCCACCCACCCATAGGCAAACCGAGGGGGGGGGGGGTTCCTAGTGCCTGGAAACCCCCTCCAAGCCTGGGGCACTGTATAATTGAGGTGGCTGGACCCTTCCTCCGCTTAGCACGGCTCTGCTTGAAAAGGGAGAGCTGCGTGCACCTAACAGTAGTGCATGCAGCATTGCCCATGTATATTATGGGGATAGGAAGAGTTGGAGAGCAGCCAAGCAAGCTCTAATATTATAGCCATGCCCCCATGCATGCTGGTCCCGTCCACTGGTGGCGTGGTGTGGAAACCCCCTCTACAAATCCTGTGTTTGCCCCTGCCACCAATCAGAGACAGGTGCGAGAATTCCTAGGACTCGCTGGGTATTATTAAAAATTTGTGCCCCGGTTTAGTGCCATCGCCAAACCCATAACTGAGTTAGTAAGGAAGAAGTATAGTAAACAGAATAAATGGGTCCATGCTTGCGAAGAAGATAGCATTGTATCTTTTGTTATCCCCCTTGCCTATGTGATTTATGAACCTAAGTAACCTACTGATCTTCAGTTCTAAAAACCTGATATCCTCACAGTTGACAATAGATCCAATCAAAATAGTGGAGAGGGCAAACTAGCCGAAATTACCAAGCAATATATCAGAACAGTGCCCTTTACACAATATACCATCAAAAATTCCCAGTGCAGAACATTTGTGTGTGACCAGTATACATTATATACCCCATTATTTTGTGGTTAATGTATAGAGCTAATTCTTATGTTCAAATCAGAACTCATTCCAGTGACCACATTCTTTCAAGGCTAGTGTACAATTCAGATCTCATTCTCTAGTGTTTAGTGTTTTATGTATGTGTTGCATCTAACTAGCTTTTGAAGTTGCTATCAACCTGTCCAATCTTGGGTTGGTAGTGTGCCCCTTATCAACCGAAATAACTTAATATACTAGTAGCTCTGAGACCCAGAGTTTTCTCAAGCAATCATCATTTTGAACACTGCGTGGAATGTGGAGAAAGATCTTTATAAATAGGGCAAACACCTGCACTCAAGCAAGCTGCCTCCCTGCCTCGGCCAAGGGGCAACATAAATTTTTAAATAATCCCTTGCCCACAACCATATAAATTTTTCACGACAGTTTATGCATTTTCTATCCAGCCTGGAAGGAACTGGTCTATATACTGTGAATGATAATAATTGAATTCTACATAACAGCTGAAATACCAGAATTCCATTCTAAAAGTATTAAGCTGTACAACAAACAAACACATATATTTTCATTATTTTTCACACAAATCCAATTATAGAGGAGAATTGGAAATCACTTAAAAGAGAATCAAATTAGTGGAATCACTAAGAAAAGGAGTGTTAGAAGAAAGCTTAAACATCCACAATGACCACTATAATTATAGTGAGGGATATTATGCGTGGTGATTGTTCTAGGGCGAAGATAAAAGAAAAGCAGTTAAAGAACTAATCAGTAATATTAACTGTAAAATATTGTACTTTTGTGTGGAGGATATTTGTCTGCAAAATTCAAATTAGTTCCCAATATACTCTGATCATGACACCATCTACAAAATCTCCTATGTAAAATAATAGATGGTATAATGTATTATATATTGTCTAGATAATTTGGATAATAAAGAGAGAGATTTGCTTTAAAAGGTACTGTGCTCCCAACACCACACAGATTCCTTTCCTTCCAGCTGTTCTTACCAGCTGTCACTTTTCTTATGTAAGTGATTGAAGAACGAAGATACAGAAATGAAATGGTTTAAGTGAGATTATAACTCTTTGTGTCAGACAATTAGGGTCATTTATGCAGAGGAAGACTAACAGAGGTCACAGTATCTATATGTATGTAATTGCTTCTGTGTCTGCAGGTCCGCAAAAGTAAAATGGCAATTTAAACAATTTAGATCTGGCAAAAGGAGGAAATAAGGGAACATACTTATTAAAGCAGTCCCAATGTCCCCTCACTCTCATGAATAAATTAAGCCATAAATGGGACTCACCCAAGTAGTATTTTAGGAGAAAAATTAAGACGTTTAATAATAGGGTTGATTGTAAAGTGTTAGGTGGTTGGACTTTGATGTGAAGTTTACACTTTTGCACATTGTGCTTCTCGGGATTTTTGTCCCTACCACAAACTGAGGTGCAGTCTTAGTTTCGAGACTCCAATAGAGAGATAGCAAAGAGTAGGCACACACTTTGAAGTTTGCTTAGATTTGCAGGTCAACACATGCATTTATTCACACTCACATTTAACTACTCTGGACATCTAGAGACGCACTTAGGGATATACTTACTATGCAGCGGTTCCGTAGAATCATCAATTCTCTGTACTTTGAAGTCATTTTTTAAAACGGCACTTTCATTAAAGACAAATCACATCGGGTTTTGCATTTAATAAAATTGCAGATTTAAAAATATGTGGTTTAAAAATGGTGCATTTACGTTTGTAACTCAAGATACCTTTGGTGGAAGATCATTAGCAAATGCGTCATGCATATGTCAGGCGCAAATCCAGACAACTCAAAACCTCTCTGTATTGTTTAGTACAGACAGGCCTCATTGGAAAAGGGGCTCCGTAAGGAGCAGTAAGTGGCATCTATATGCTTTGTTCTTTTTATTCCTTAAGGATTAAAAGGCTGAATAGGGTTACCACCATTGCATTAGGGGTGTAATAAATTGGTATAAGAGGGTGTTGGGGAGCCTATTTCAATAAAAGATTTGATTCACAGTGTGTGTTTTTTAACAGTCTTTTTTATATGGCACTACAGGACCCAGTATATACATTTTAATGCTCATGTGAAGTACGGAAATGCATAAATTTATACCACCAAAATTGATGTGCGTCCCACTCTTTATGAGGCCTTTTTTCTAAATTGTACATAATTATGTAAAAAATAAAATAAAAATGCCTTGTGGAATTATGTAAAATCAAGAATGGCAAATATTTGTGCAAACTTTGCCCATGCCAGCTCATTTAAATAGGCTGAGCCCTGTAATTTTTAAGCTTTTTATGCCTAGCAAGATTCATTTTTGCATCCGACAAGCAGCAAGCACTTCCACGGGTTGATCCACAAGATCAACCCATCAGGCCATTGTCCTCAGTGTCTATCTTTATGATGACTGTTACAGCACCATTTAATAAATGACCCTTACTGTTCTGTTTTTTAATAGATATATTAATATATTTTGTTTTAGTCTGTATCCAGTTTTTTTTATAACAGATATGGTACATTGCCATAGCAGGAGCTTTATACCTTCAAATTGTAAAATAATATACAAATTGCGTGAAAAACTGTTTTTTAGTGTGAAGTTACACCAGTGGGTGTGACATCATGACTCCACACAATGCTAGAATAACTATCAACATTTAAACATTAAATAGACACTGGCACTGTCAGGTTCCCTAGACAATGCCAGACCCCACCCCAGAGCAAAATACACAGCTGGATTCAACTATTTCTTAAAATTGGCAGATACACCTATAAGTAGCATTATATACATGTCAACAAAAAGATACAGAAATAATTACAAAAGACTAGAAATATAGTGTTATGAAGAGAAAAAAAAAAATTGCCGATATTCTTTATTCTGTGATGTATTTGATTCCGCTTTCACAGCCCTGCGGAACATATTATACGAATAGAGATGATAATCTAACAAAATAAGATAATCACATCATTTATGGCTGTGGTTTTAAAGTTTGAACACTTAATTTGAGCTTTAAATCCTGTCCTGTTGATAAATTTAGCATTTTATTGGGTGTCTACTATACTAATATTTATTTCATGCTTTTCCTAGCTGACTGTGGAGGGCCTGCTGAATTGTGGGAGACAAATGGTACATTCAGCTCCCAGAACTACCCTCAGAACTATCCTAATCTCGCTTCATGTAAGTAATGGGTAATGTGACATTTTTAATCTTTACGTTTAAGTTCTAAATATCAAATATTTAATTAACCTTAAGGAGAAATATGCATTAGTCATTTTTCAGGTGATTAGGTTTTTGGAAGAAATGATAAAATTAAGTGATTATGTTAATCACAACTGGATGTGGGTCTAACTAGATAAATAAATCTTTATTCGTTTTATAAAATGTTCAGTATTAATAGAATACTCTTTACTGCTTCTCCTTAGGAGGACTCAAAAGAGCCTCATTAATACTGCAAGATACAATTTCATTGTGTTGAATTAATTATTATTCGTATGAAAAGTACGTTATAAATGTTCACAGTACATGGAATGGTCTACAATTGCAATGTAAAAATATGAATGATAATAATATTGCTACTAATAATAATAACAATAAATCAGCATAACATTTTACACATATTTATGTGGTAGTTAATATTTGTTAATAAAAATAAAAGGTTTTTTTAGCATTAAAAGTTCCTCTTAGTCAGAATTTACAGGAACTGATGTTTATGTTGCTACCACATTTCCAATATATTTTAAATTCCAGGAATGTTTGACAGTGGAAAATGTTGTTCCACTTTATTCATCTTAGATGTGTAATATACCATGAGGTGTAAGAGTGTGTGTGATGCCCTTAGGCACGAGGTGCGAGTTGAGTACGGTACACAAGTGTTTAGATGATGGACACAGAAAGTCCTGGGGGAGCAACAAAGCGGAGCTGAGCTAAGCTTCCAGAGAGGCTTTCAAAAGAGTTGAGTTCAGAGATGTGGTATGTTTGATTTCCGAGAGAGATGTTCACACAGGGAGAGTTATACACACCAGTGACACTGCCAGAATTCTTATACAGATAAAGCAGTGCAAGGGCTAAGGACTAAATGAGCCAAGCTAAAGTACAACTAAACTGATCTGCAAGTCAGGTGTTGAGAGCATGAATGCTCTTCAGAAAGATACCAGAGATATTTCAAGAAGGCATTTGTCTATCCGCTAAATGCACCTGAGGTTGAATTAGGAAAGAAGGAGAACCCGAGAGCATGGCAGCAGTCTAGCTGTGGTGAAAAATAAGGTAGAGTGAAAACAACAGTTCCACAATGCATGATTGACAGCTCTTCATCCAAGTGGTTAGCGCTACAGAGTGCTGGTGTGATTATTACACACATACAAATGTCCAAGTATGTGTGGAGCAAAGACAGTACACTGTTAATAAGAGAATATAAATAAATACATAATTACATTGATTTATTCAATTATTATGTAACTGCATCACTAAAACAGCTGCTGCTGGAGTTAAGCCTAACACCCGACCATCCCATCCAGGCAAGCAGGGGTTACATGTGATTGATAGATTCCCTAGAGTGAATGAAGGAGAGTGAGTTGGGCATCCATTCCATTGGGTCAGTCCAAGCGTTGTGGCCACTTGGTAAGCCTGATTGTGAGGCCACAGCTGTGGATGTTCCTTTTGTACATGGGGCTAACTACCATGGCATCCTTCTGCAGCTCTTACTGGGCTTACCATGTTCCACCAGCCTTGCATTCTAAGCTTTCTCATTTATTTCACAGTCTTTAGTGTAGGTCAGTGTAAAAGGTAAATTCTTAAGGCACTAAATACCACCTTGCTCTCTCACATATTTCTGGCTGATCACTTTAAAAAGGCAAATGGGTTGTCCTTTGAGAACTTTACCCAATATGCTCTTCATGGTGGACCTGCCAAGATACAGATACAATGGAGCATGGTTGGCTCAAAACAGAATATGTACACATACCTAATACTATAATAAGTTCATATTTTGTTCTGGAGGAATGTAACAAGCATTAACATTATTATTTTGTTTTCTCTACTTTTGAAGTGGTTGGACCCTCCTTCTACCAACCAATAAGCATCATATAAAGTTAAGTAATTTACTGGGAAAGACTAAAGTGGTAGGACAGCCAAGCCAGAGAGTGTGGCATATGAATGGTTGTTGTTAATTTGATTTAAGTGTCACTAAAGAAAAGTGAGCTGCAAATGTAGACTTAATTTGGTCATTTCATTCATTAAATTAGCATTGCTCCAACTACCTCCTCTACAGAAAACGACATCTGCTAATTAGAATAAAACCATCTATTGTTTGCAGCACAGTGAAACATAATAAGTAGTTGACAGCAAAGGAGAAAGGCCACATACAAAACTAAGAAACACTCAGCAGCCACTTTAATAGGTAGACTTTTCCAGAACCTGCTTCTCCCCCCAGACCAGCGAGAACAGGTATTTGTTTATCTTGGAAAAGAGCCATCTCAGGAGATACAAAGGGGAGTGGTGACGTGGGTATAGGAATTTCGGTTGAAGGATCATTTTGATGAGATTAACCCTACCTGACATGAAAAGGGATAGTTTTGTCCAGGTAGAAGTCTTGGCCTGATGGTATCTGATCACAAGGACACTATTCAGCGACCGAATTTGTGATCCATATCCCCAGATACTTAAACTTAAGTGTCCATTAGAGCATGGGAGGCAGCAGTGAGCACCAGTAGCCCCCTAGAAATATACTAGACTTGGACCAGTTTATTCTCAGGCCAGAAAATCCCCCAGACTCATCCACCAGGCACAACAGAGTGGCAAGAGATCTATGTGAGTCTCGAAGGAACAAGCAAAGGTCATCTGCATACAATGCAATTTTGTCAACCCCATCCAAGATCCTGAGGTCATAGTTTGGAGAATGTGCCCATATCAAACAAGGCAATGGCTCAATATCTATGGCAAACAGTTCAGGGGCGAGGGGACACCCCTGTCGTGTGCCCATACCAAGGCCCAAGGGAGAGGTAACATTGCCATTGACAATAATTCTGGCTGCCAGTGCCGAGTAAAGCAACTGTATCCAGGACAGAAAGTTACAGATACAGTTTTTTGTTTAATTACAGATTATTGCATCAAGTATTTAAATGTAATGTCTTTGGGTTGTGACCTTGCCTGTTTAAATAAGCTCTGCAAAAGTCACTCTGCTGTACAGCTACAGAACAATACCTGTGACTCATCTGCTATTCCTTTGCATATCTACCTGTGAAAAGGTAAACACAGAAAAGGACCAATCAGGCAGGTCCTGGAACTCCACAGAAGTCCATTGGGTAAATGTATCAAGCTGGGAGTTTTTTGGCGGGTTTGAAAAGTCAATCAGATTGTAGCTATCATTTATTTAGTACATTCTACAAAATGACAGCTAGAATCTGATTGGTTGCTATAGGCAACATCTCCACTTCCAAAACCCGCCGGAAACTCTCAGTTTGACACATTTACCCCCATGTCTGATTTTAAAAAAGACAGCTCCCAAATAGCAAATTGGGATTCCCTACCCAGTGATAGCTGAAGTCACACTGACAATGAGATTATGGTCTCTGCCAGCTAGGAGTGAAGGACAGGCATGGCCGGGCAGCATACCCAGAGAGTGGTTAGAATACTGGTGAGAGGTTTTCATTATGCCCAGTATGTTGTCTGTGCCAGACTGTAGCGTTATTTTTTGCAGGTTATTATTTAAATGTTGTTAGTGCTGTTTGGTGCTACCTTTTTGTTAAATAAAACTAAATATTATTATTATTTTGGATATTTGCATGAGTGGTTTTGAACCTTGGATAGGTACGAGGTTGGCCAGCTGTGCGGCGTAGAGGGATACATTAAGCCCGGTATCATTACAAGGATAAAATGGAACACCAGGATCTCTTGTCATTTAAAACACTTAAATCAAATACTTAAATCAAAAAGTTGGATACTCAAAGGAAAAAATTTAAGAACATTTGAAACACCATGCAGAACCCAAAGCATTTACACACTGATATATTGAAAAATGTCTTTCACTATAGCAGCCGAGTGCAGAATTGTATAATTACAACACAGTCTTCTGGTAATACATTTTCCAGATCAGCATGAGAGAAGATATTTTGGAAAAACTAATTAAATAGTATCCGTGGCTCCCAATTTCTATCAAATGTCTTTTTATTTCTGCCTTGGAAAGCCATTAAACATTTCATCAATATAAATGAATTTAGTCTCAGCTCAAATGAATATCTTTGGTAAAATAACATGTTGTTTTCAGGTCGCTGTAATACACCACACTATTGCTGTTAATAAAAGCATCAATAATCTGGTAGGGTTTTTTTGTTTTTTTTTATTGAGGGGTGTTTTTGCTAAGATTCTGTCAAGAATAAAAGAATAAAGCTTAGTTCTTAACAACAATTTTCTTTTCAACTCTTCAAAAGTAATATACTACAGAACAATCTGACAACCCAAGTGTATGTAGCATATATTTTGACATTGATTAAAGTACAGTTTTATAAAATGTTTTAACTTTGGTAGACAAATTTATTTTAAGCACAATGCCTGTGGAGACTTAAGTTGTTTTTATTTACATTGTTCTGTGCATCTTTATGAGCAAAACCATGTCTCTTGCACTATTACTATCATGGTGAATTCAGATGTAAACCCTGTAACAAATAGCGGTCCGTGCATTGAAGTGGTGAGCTGCTGTCGTTCCATCAATCAGTTATTGTGATGTAACCCCCACACAATGCAATTATACTATATTTATATTATATTTATTATCAACCTTTCAGTGTCGTCTGTCATCAGGTTTGACAATAATATTTGCTGTAATTAGACATATTAATGAACGCCTTCTTCAGTTGTCTTGAAAATCCAAATACTGCCGAATAAGGTAATTGGGCAGCACGGTGGCTAAGTGGTTAGCACTTCTGCCTCACAGCACTGGGGTCATGAGTTCAATTACCGTCCATGGCCTTATCAGTGTGGAGTTTGTATGTTCTCCCGTGTTTGTGTGGGTTTCCTCTGGATGCTCCGGTTTCCTCCCACACTCCAAAGACATACTAGTAGGTTAATTGGCTGCTATCAAAATTGACCCTAGTCTGCGTGTGTGTTCGTGTGTGTGCGTTAGGAAATTTAGACTGTAAGCTCCAAAGGGGCAGGGACTGATGTGAGTGAGTTCTCTGTACATCGCTGCGGAATCAGTAGCGCAATATAAATAAATGATGATGATGATGATGACAAGGTAATGAGTTGGGCAACAAATAATACAAGTAAACAAGTAGATTTTTGTATATACATAACTCATTCACAAACAAAAACTGTAACTGTGTCACCTATACTCAGACTTGAGAAACACATATTACAGAGTAAGGAGACACCTTACTAAGCTTCAATAAAATGGATCACCGCTATATTGCCAAGAAAACCTAATTGCTCCTCCTACTAAAATGCATTGTCAGCGCATTTTTCCCCCCGAATGGATGTACTGCTTCGCATTTTCTCCAGTTCTTCTGTTTACAATGCTGTGGTTAACAGGATACAGCAGTCCATTATTACCTTTATCCGGCCAGTTTCATTATGTCTCATGAGAGTATTGGAACCACTGATCCCCAGGAATTTCATCAAGTCCCCTGATTGGGATCTTACCCAGCCCCTGGAAGTGGTTGATGGGGCAGAATAATTGTCCCAAATTTAATGCTGACGGCCCTACCCTTTCCTCTGGTGGCGGTGTATAATATGGAAAAGTAATGGTCCCACGCCTAGTGCTAGGGAGCTCTATCCACCTCACTTATGGTGGGTACTGGGCTGAGTAATGGCCCCACTAGACTTTTTTTGGGACCCTACCTGTCCCACCCAGAGATGATGGGAAACGGGTAAAATTAATTGGCCCCATTGGGGATGAGTAAACTTAGGTAACCTGTGATTCTCTGGCTATTTTGAAACTACTATGCATGAGATACAATCCACAATGTGTCTTCATTGAAACCTTTGTTTCTCTCTGGATCAGAAATAGTACAATCAGAAAAAAAACTTTCAAGAAACCCTCCTACTCTATCCTGTACACTGAGACATCTCAAACTTAGATCTTTAACACATCAAAGAACAGTGAGAGCAATTCAAAGATTGTTGCCACCACTTCTTGTATATCTGACCGGTTAACAGATTCAGCCATTCAGATACATACGACATAGATGGAACTATCTTGATACTGACAGCAGGATCTCACAGGCACACCTCCAGAGTGACAATGCACTTCACCTCACCTCTTAGCCCTATTCTAAAGGAACATGGAGAAAAGGTGAGGCCACTGACCTGAGAGATTAAGGGTAGTCCTCTGCTTGCTGCTGCTGACAGTGTATACAGATAAAGGGAGGAAGGAACCATTCCCAAATTGTCGACATGCTGATTCATGCTGGTTCATAATTCACAAAATAAAATAAGAGCTGTTATGTTTGTTATATTGGTGTAAATGGTGCAATGGAAGCTACAGTACATGTTGATTTCCTATGTGCTGGATTGTGCACTTAGAAATCTGTAACTTCTTAGTTTCACTGAATGCAGGTGTTTCACAAAGGTGGAGGCCATGTTTTATTGCTTGTGCCACCATCTCTAAATCCCTTGTCTCACTGCCTGGAAGCCCTGTCACTGAACCAGGAACAGCAGATTGGTTCCTTGCTCTGCGTAATCACATAGTTTACACAGTGAATGCTGCCTACCCAAAATGGATGTTTTCAGATCTGGACTGAATAGCTTCCGTGGATCAAGGCCAGGGGAGGGCTGGAAAATTTTAGAATGGGGGGCAAGACTCAACTCAGCAGCCTATTAGGAACATTGTAAAGGAAATAAAAATGCAGGTGGCCCAGTGACCCAGCCCAAGGTAGCCCATTATGAAACTGGCCTGGGAATCAGGCACCCACCCCCCCCCCTCCGCTACCCAGCCCAGTCTGCACCTGATCAAAGCATATCCCAAAACTAGCCCAGATTTTGGTGAGACTGTCCATATTCTTGGACCTCAAAAGGGTCATGGCACATAAGACATAGGCCATGTCTTTACAAGGAATTTGGGTGTGGTTGGGTGCATCTATTAGATCTGGCATGATCTGGGGGGACCCAGAATGAGACTTAATTGGCCTATTTTTTTGTTTTTAAGTTGTTGGGACCTATATCAAAGTAAGAGGGTAGGGGTGAAGGATGTATGGGGCAACTCAACTTAGAACCTGAACCTCAGCGTTATACCAATGAGAACTATAACTTCTTCATGCATTTAGCACATTAAGCTTTATGAACCGAGCAAGCTCCATGTCACATGGGCATTCTAGAATTTAGAATATAATGCAGTAACAATGTTTCAGTAAGATATACCAATTAACTGCATATAATAAAAGTAAAGTTTTACATTATTATTATTATTATCAATAATGACCTCCTCTCTGCAAAAGCCAGGGGCCACTTCTCCCTTCTCATCCTCCTTGACCTCTCTGCAGCCTTTGACACCGTTGACCACCCCCTCCTCCTTCACACCCTCCAGTCTTTCGGCCTCTCTGGCCCAGTCTGGTCCTGGTTCACCTCTTACCTTACTCACCGTTCCTTCTCTGTCACCACCTCTGGGTCTCTCCCCCCCCATCCACCCTTCCAGTCGGGGTCCCTCAGGGCTATGTTCTGGGACCCTTACTCTTCTCTCTATACACCTCCTCCCTGGGTGAACTCATCAGCTCCTTCGGCTTCAGCTACCACCTTTACGCTGACGACACTCAACTATACCTCTCCTCTCCTGATCTCTCTCCCTCCCTCCTCTCTAGGGTGTCCGCCTGCCTCTCTGCCATCTCCTCCTGGATGTCCTCTCGATTCCTCAAACTTAACCTTGCCAAAACTGAGCTCATAGTTTTTCCTCCCTCTCATACCCCATCCCCTTCTGACCTCTCCATCACTGTCGATAACACCTCTATCTCCCCTGTCCCCCAACTTTGCTGCCTTGGTGTCATCCTCGACTCCTATCTCTCCTTTGGCCCCCACATCCTCTCTCTTGCTAAATCCTGCCGCTTCCAGCTGCGCAACATCGCTCGCATCCGGCCCTTCCTCTCCCAAGATGCCACCAAATGCCTTATCCACTCTCTGATCATCTCCCGCCTGGACTACTGCAACCTCCTCCTCACTGGCCTCCCCCACTCTCATCTCGATCCCCTTCGATCCGTCCTTAACGCTGCAGCTAGGCTTATTTTCCTCTCTCGCCGCTCCTCTTTTGTCTCCCCCCTCTACCTAGCCCTTCACTGGCTCCCATTCCCCTTCAGAATCCTCTTTAAGCTCCTCACACTCACCTACAAGGCCCTCGCCAACTCCACTGCGCCCTACATCTCCACCCTCCTCTCTATTCATGCTCCATCCCGCCCTCTCCGTTCTGCCTCTGACCGTCGCCTCTCTTCCCCCCTTATAACCTCCTCCCACGCGCGTATCCAAAACTTCGCCCGCGCTGCCCCCCTCCACTGGAACAAGCTCCCTCCCTCCAACAGAACTTCCCCTAATCTGTCCAGCTTCAAACGGGCCCTAAAAACCCACCTTTTTCTTAAAGCCTTTCTGTCTCCCACTTAACTTCCTACCTTATCTTCTGCCTCTGTCCCCCTACTCTCCCTCTCTCCCCTGCGTCTCTCTGTCTGTCCACCCCTCCCCTTAGATTGTACGCTCCTCTGAGCAGGGCCATCTCTCCTCCTGTTTCCACCACTTCTAACTCTGCTCTCCAGCTACTTAGCCCTCCTCCTCGAGGGTCCTCCACCCCACATCCACTCTCCCTCCTCCCCCCTGGGGGTCTCCCTGTCTTCCGCGCCCTCCTTCTTGGGCCCCGTCGTTTGCGGATCCTCCCTCCCCCTTCCCCGCCCTCTCTAGCTGTGCATTGAGCGTACTGAGTTGCTGTGTTTACTGTACTGTGCTGTCTCCCATTGTATTGTGATTTTGTTTGTCTCTGTACGGCGCTGCAGATGCCTTGTGGCGCCTTATAAATAAATATTAATAATAATAATAATAATAATAATAATAATAATAATAATAATAATAAAAAATAGCATTATTATTATTATTATTATTAATAATAATGTTTCACATGTGTGATTTTTATTTTTCTCCCTAGGTATATGGTACCTGAATGCTGCTGTAGGACACAATATCCAGCTACATTTTCAAGCGTTTGATCTAGAGAACATATATGATGTTGTAGAAGTAAGAGATGGCAAAGGATCAGATTCATTGTTGCTGGGCAAGTATCCATTATGTGGCGAGATCTTGGTTTCAGAAGCTTTTGTTGTAGAGGAGTAGATTTCTTGTGAGTGTTATGAATTATTGCACAGTAACAGTCAGCTGCTAGATTTCCTGCTGTCACTGATGAAGAGCTGAAAGAAACCACCAGACACTGAAGTACAAAGTTTGTGGCTGAACTTCAACTCATAAAAAACAGGTCATGAAGTTCAGTGCTCCTTTGATTTGCTCAATCCTTTAGAAGAGGAATGTTGGAAAAATTATCATTCATATGATGTGAGAGTCCTTTCTAACCTAAAAGTCTAGTGGTGCATTGCATGTTAACACAGCAAGTAATAGCATCAGAAAATGGAGAATATACATGTTTATGTGACACTATGACCCAGCAAGTCTCAGTGGTGAATAAAGTTTAAAGGACTAACCTTAGGAGACTAATACGAGATACTTTCATTCATATATATATATATATATATATATATATATATATATATATATATATATATATTACTATTTTCCCATCATAAAGCTGCACAGCATTATTCTAGCCGTTGGTTTAATTTTATATCAGTATATGCTAGTTTTAGGGTTTATATTTAGAAAGCAGGAACATTAAAATGCCTTTGTGTATTATTTTATGTATGGGATAGTATAGTGTAAATAATAAGATTACAAGACAAGATTTATCAAACCTTAGGGGATAAATATATCAATCGGCGCATTCTGCAAGTCGCCGACTTTGCAGGACAGATTTAAAACAGGACTGTTTTTACAGGCAAGTTTTGTCTGTAAAAACATTGGTGTATTAAATCGGCGACTTGCAGAATGCGCCGATTGATACATTTCCCCCAAGACTTGGAAAGGACTACAGGATGGTTAAAGATGTTTATATGTCTCTCTCGCTATATATATATGTATATATATATATATATATATATATATATATATATATATATAAAAATAAAAACACTGATTGATAGAGGGTGTACTTTCTTTCTCACTTGACGGTAGGTAGTGTCAGGACCGGATACACTAAAACACAAACACAGTGACAATTAATTTTAGTTTTATTTTTTAAAATATTTGTCTCTACATTTTTTTTAAGTGTAGTGAACACCTTTTTATCTCTCCTCACACTGATCTATTTATTTTACAATATTAGCTATTGCTATTGATCAGACATTTTTACTAAGACCCTAGCTAAACACTCCTTAAAAATTTAATTCAGCTTTTTTCCATAGGATTGCATTGCTTCATATTGAAAATGCTCTGCAATTAGTTACTCTGTTTAGTAAGTTGCAGTGACTATGTGCATTGCTGAGCCACAACATGAAACTAAGTGAAAGGAACTATCTGACTTTAAGATAATAAGATTCATTATTTCCTATGGGAATTCTGGGGTCACGGCAGTAGCAGTTCCAGCTCCACATGCAAGTCCACAGCAGTAGGTAAGGGCTCCTTCCAGCTCTCCTTACTGTTTAAAGCTATACTACAACTGGAAAATTGCAGATCTGCCCCTTCCGGGATCCCTGAGTGCTGCTCGTTGTAACCATTTTGATGCATTGGAGGCAGTGATAACGGAAGGGCCAATGAGAAGGTGCAATCATGGACGTTCTGGCTTCTGATTGGTCCTTTCTCTCACACCCTCTATCTGCAAACATTTTAAAGTGGTAAACTAAAATGTTCATCACTTTATGTGATATGGAGCTCCCCTGCTAGTGCTGGGCCCTAATTGCCTGCCCATGCTGCTGTATAGATATGATTACATTATATTAAGTGGTTCACAACTCGACCGAATTTGGCTTGCTTAAGGGCCTCAAATCTACTTCTGGTATGCTTGGGAATTTTTGGCATTTCGGTTTGGGTTCGACCTCTGTTGTCTAATTTGCGGTTCAAAGTTCAAGTTTCATAGTGTGCAATTTAAAAACAAACATTAAAATAAATGATAAAATGCAATCTGTTCAAACTTAAAAAGCTGTATTTTATTAAATTGTCGATGTTTTCTTTTAATGTGAACAGTGAACAGAGACTTCAAATTACTATACAATGTAGCCATTGCAAGTATGTTCAAAACAACTAGAAAGTGGAGATACTTATTCTCCTTGTGTAAATTTAGCTAAAATTAATTTGTTTGTTATGTTTAAGAATGTATTGCACATTTTATATACTTTAGAGCTGATTCAAGAACCACATAACTTTCCAGCCCTAGGACTCTTAACCTGCCCGCCTCCTCTGGTGCAATAGAGCTCGATGAATAGACCTACCCACACTCTGACACCAAGCAGCAGGACAATAATGACCTACCACAGTCTAAAGGCCTAAAGGCCCTGACCAATCAGAAATAACATTTTCCCATGCATATGATTGGCTGAAACTTAAAGCAATATACTAATAGCTATTACACTAACCCCTCACTTTACTTGGTGCAAGTGGACTGGAGTTAGGGCTCCCAGTACTAGGTTGATAGCTATTTATTTTTTACAAGAATCTCTCACGTAAGTGAAACACACAAAGATCTATTTATTTTACTATTATTGTATACCTTATGCACGTGGATACATATAGCAGTGCAGAATTTACACTTGGGAACTGTGCTCCTCACAGTTTACCTGAGGGTGTAAACACACCTTCCATTGCTAGATGTCACATTAGTACATCCATATAGTAAGGTGGACAATCGTCTCTTAAAGATGCGCTACCAGGTATGAAAATATTTTACTAAAATACCCCCTCTTCAGCCCTGGGGCTGCTACATGCAGCAGTGTTTCCAGGACTATGAAACACGGAACTGGCAAATGAATAAAGCTCACCATCTTTGAATGGCAGCAGAGGGAGGTGTGTGAGTGAAACCTATTGACTTTTCTTAACCCCTCGGGTTTTCAGCCAGAGCTTAAAGAGAAATGGAGGAGCCCCAGGACAAATGGATGCATAGAGCTACACCTGGGGTTCCAATTAGGGTGAAGGAAATGTTAGTAAAACATTTTTGATAGATGCTAGTGAAGACTTCATTAATTGCCTCCCAATGTATAAGTTTAATAGTGGGCCAACACTGTCAATTGATTCCAACCATTGTACTGAACTGTTAGGTAGGAGGAGTACTCCAATCGGGCCTGTATCAGGTGGCTTTAAATTTATACAAATGGAATATTTAACTAAATGCAGTACCCAAAGGACTTCAGTCCTCCAGCAATGACCAATCTCTACTTTTCGGCCATGTTTTATATTGTAGTCTTATGGACATCCAAATGAATTCATATCCAGATATAAGTCTGTTTGTGTGCCGTTACTTGAGTGTAATAGCTCTGCGCATGCTCAGAAATGGACCTTATGCCAATGAATGCAATTGCATGCAATTAATGTTTAAATGTAAATTACATTTACAAGGCGGAACTTGAGAGGTGGAACGGAGCAGATGAATATAAGTCAGGTTCAGTATGGGCATGTTGAGGGTGTGCCAACGCCGATGCGGCCAATTCAAGTCTTGTGTTTCTCACAAGTATGCATGGTTTACACCATATCACTTGCACCAGCTACAGGTCAGATGTAAGTGCTAACTGATAGTGATGGCATAGTCTTTGTAGTAAAACTACACGTATGCTTGCCACTTGCTAGCAGAGAACTTGCATATGCAAGGAAGTTTGACTTTATCAACCCATGGTATATACAATACGAATTAAAAGCCTCTTATTTAGGTATTTAATACTAAAAAGAAAAGAAACAAAGCAAAAAATTAGATTTTAAAAATTAAATATTTTAAAATCCATATTTGTTTCAATGATTATACTGTTAAGAGTTGTTCATTTATTTAGCATTTTTTTTAAAAAATGTCTGTGTTCTGATGTGACCTGTTAGTGAACCGCCTAACAGCCCGTTTGTATTGTGTATCTACATATGGCAAGTAACATTTAGACAGAGCATATTTACACCCAGAAACAAATCTAAACATTTCTTGAGATATGTTTAGATTTGAATATCATAACTATGCTCTCTCTTAAAACACAAGTTGTGTTTGAATGTGAATCAGACCCATTGTGTGTACGTTGTTAGAAATTCACAGGAACATGATGTTGAAGTAAAATTAATATGGCATTTTTTTGAGTTAATGATGGTTTGAGCACAAGCACACTGGATATTGCAGTTATCAAAAAAAGACAGGTGATAACACAGGTAGTGCAGTGATGAGTCACAGTCAAAAGACAATGCAGGAATATAGCACAGTCTTTGTGGCAATGCAGGAACATAACACAATCTCTATGGCAATGAAGGAATATAACACTCATTGTGGTAATGCAGGAATATAACACAGTTTTTGTGGCAAGGCAGAAATATAACATTTTCTCATTGGCAATGCAAGAACATAACACAGTCTTCGTGGCAATGCCGGAAAATAATAGTCTTTGAGACTATGCAAAAATATAACACAGTCTGTGTGGCAATGCAAGAATATACCAGTATTTACTGCAATTGCCCCACAGAGAGAGCACTCATAATTACTGCAGTCTGTGTCTGTGGATTCTGTATAAAGCTATATGAATAGTGTGTAGATACAAAGCCAGATATCAAGAACCAGCAAAATATAAGTTGCAAAGCAATGTATCAGGAACAGGAGACTGCTTAATATAGAGCCAGGAACTGCTTGATACAAGGTTAGAAGCACACAGGATACAAATACAGGAACCAGGAAGTTAGCGTGTGACGCTATCACTGGCATTGAGTTCAGGACAGTTGAGATCTTATAAAGTTCAGCCTTTCAATCTGAACTCAGAGGAAGATACAACTTAACTGTCTAGTAGGTCTGAGTAACAAGCAGAATGCAAAGCAGTTAAAAACCTAACATACGTGGTGAAAATAAGTAGTTTATAAAGAACGATGGTTGTTCCAATTACAATCGCTTTTCCAAAATTGGATGAAGAGGGAACAGACTAGCTGCTCATTTGATCCTTTATGATGCAAGAACATTTAAAGATGGTATTACATGTAATATAATAGCACTTAATTATATAGATGTCTTTTTTATTTAGCTGTTTATACAGGAAGCAATCAGGTGCCAGATGTCTTCTCTACAACCAATCAGATAACGGTGTATTTTACATCAGACTCAAGTACTACAGCTGCAGGGTTTCTTGCTAATTTTACATCCGGTTATCGCCTCGGTATGCCAGGTTAGTAAGCTTATTTTGCTTTCTTCTCTTTTCACATGACGACTTATTTTTTTCTATTGAAATTGCCAATATTACAAAAATCCTTATTTGATGAGTATTTATTTAATAATAATGTAAAGTTAGATCTGCAGGCAGTGCCTTACAGTAGTATACAATATGCAGACTGCAATGATCTATAATACATTAAAAAATATATTATTAAACTAAACATAATTATACAAACACCAGACATCTAACAATTAACAGATTACACACAGATAACTTGGCATGGCAGAACGGAGCAGGCACTGAGGAACAGAGGGTGATGCCATAGTATAAGGAGAAAGGCCCTGGTCAAGAAACGCTTACATCCTGAAAATCTCTTAAACATTGATTGCAATATCCATTGTTAAAACTAACTGTGTTTGCAATATATACCAACAGCATTTAACTTATATTGCAATATTAATACTGGGAGTTTAAAGTGTACAATATAATTATGTATGCCTGTTGGCCACAAAGTGGAAAATCTTTTTGTTTATGTTTGTACAGATGAAAAGAATGGAAATATTTAGAATAATTTACTTCATGTTCAAGCAGATGGCTTTCAATGTGATATAGTGTAGTGTAATATAGATGTGGTTGACCCACTAAACCTGCTGTTTTCTGTCATAGATGGAGAATTGAAAATCAAGTTCTATTAAGAAATTATTTATATCACAGTGCTTCTGACAATAATAACAGCCAATCTAATATAAATGAGCAACTCAAATTAAATGATGGATAGAAATTAGAAACTACAGGCGTCCAACAAGACAATGACTACCATTTTTAATAAGATGAAATCTCATTAATATGGTAGCATAATAACAAACACTAATCAAGTATGTAGTAGTACAGATACGTTTTATTGAATACTCATTCATATACAAGTGGATAAGATCCAATGAGAGCTCTGCTCCCACCTTAGGCTTCTTTATTTAAGTTAGTATTGTATGGAAATAATTAGCTTGTATTAGTCATGAATATGGGAGTGTAGTAACTGTATTACAGTAAGAAAAATATCAGCTAGTGAAACAATTGAGTTGAGCTAGAAACTGAATAAAAATAACTTGTTGTAATGTTACTAAATGCAGCACAGCTATCGAAAATAAGATAAAATAATTTGCATGCATGATAAAGGTGGGAGGGACAGCTTATTAATTAAATGAAATCTTAAACATTTTTTAAATTGAAAATAAATCACTTTAACGTTGAATTATATTATCCATCTCCTCCTCCTGTCTGCTGGCAACATGTCCCCTAATCCTGGGCCACTTGCTCCACTTCCAACCTCATTCACATCTTTAATTTTCCTCCCTTTTTTTTTCTGTGCACTCCTATTGGCTATCCTTGGCTTTCTTCCACAACACTGCTCTAAGCTCTCTCCATAGAGGTCTCTCCCTCATCCACTATTTCTCCTCTCCTACACTTTCAAAGTCATTCCCCACAACTCTCCCTCTTTTTCTCCTCCATTGAAGTAGGTACCATGATTCTCTATTCTTGCTCCACCTTCACGTCAAAATCATCTATTGTCCTCCTATCCTTGAAACTCCAAACACACATGCCACCTGCAAAAGTGCTCCCATACTGCCAAGCACCAATGGAGAAAATCTTGCTTTATCAAGAATTTTTTACTTTCCTCTTACTACAATGTATTTTTCTTGTCAAGCCACCCTACATTAAGTCCCTAATATCTCCCCATTCTATCAAGCCTTATCGTCTTTATACCATCTTAACTCACTTCTATGCCCACCACCACAATCCCTCCTTCTTCTCATCCTGCCTTTGCCACCTTTTTCAAATGCAAAATCAGCACTTTCCATCACAAATTCTTCCCTCACATCTAACACCCCACACCCACCTTCTGCTCCACACCCCAATTCCCCATCAGCTCTTTGTCTCCAGTTACTGAGGTCAAGTTCCTTGCACTCCGCACATACTAACAAGTAGGTTGGTCATTTACCCATACTCTTCCTACTGGCCCTCTTATTTGATACAGTTGATCACCCACTTCTCCAGCACCCTTTCAGTACCTTGTCCTAACTGGCCTATTATATAAATATATCTATATATCGTATATATAATTAAGAGCAATCAAGCTTTAGTAAGACTATGTTGAAGATCATGCCACGTGACCATAGTATTCGAAGTACATTAATATTTTGTATAACACTGCCATTGGATTTCTGAAGTGGAACTTTGTTTACAACTTATAAAGATTCGAGATTATCCCTGAAGAAGTCACCTTACAAATTAAGTTAAGTACTATTGCATTGAACTGCAATACAAGTTAATTGCTATGTGAAATGGTGTGTTTCCAGTTGACAATACAAGATGAAGGGGAAGCAATGGAGCACATACTGTTAGTTGTACTAAAGTTTGAGCATAGGAATAACATTAAAATACCTGTAGCATGGAAAGAAAAGAAAGGTCAAAAATAAGATAAGAATATTTTATTACCTTGCATTTATATTATTAAATGTATGTATACGATTCAGGCAAGGTAAGTACTTGTCTTATATTTAAAAATGCAGTTTATTTTTCTAATTCATAAGATAAATGTCCCTAATATAGATAAAATAGCTTCTTAATTTTCATTGTTCAACAAAAGATTGTGGAACGGTTATTATTAGCTGACTCTGATGTGTGTTTATGCTTACAATTTGCTGTCCACTTGTAATCAGCCACTAGCATTACTATAATTAGCCATTTCACACAGCTAAAGCATAAATGCAAAATATAATATATGTTATAAGAGTTAATTCTGTGTACTAGTTAGGCAGCATAGAAATATCGGGCTAAATTCATTTCTTTCTGTTTTTGTTTGTGATTATTCCCCCAAAGATAAAGGAAAACACAACTTTGTTTTTTAGACTTACCTGGTTTACTCTGTTAGGCAGAGCAGATTTTTTTTTTAAATATTATATTAATGGATCAAATACAGTCCTTTTAAGTAGTTGTTTTAAGGGTAATAAAAGTTGTTTACAATGATAATTTCATCCTCATCACCATTTATTTATATAGCGCCACTGATTCCGCAGCGCTGTACAGAGAACTCGCTCTCATCAGTGCCTGCCCCATTGGAGCTTACAGTCTAAATTCCCTAACACACACAGACAGACAGACTTAGGGAGATGAGAGAGAGAGAGAGAGAGTCTACGGTCAATTTTAATAGCAGCCAATTAACCTACCAGTATGTTTTTGGAGAGTGGGAGGAAACCTGAGCACCCGGAGGAAACCCACGCAAACACGGGGAGAACATACAAACTCCTCACAGATAAGGTCATGGTCGGGAATTAAACTCATGACCTCAGCACTGTGAGGCAGAAGTGCTAACCACTTAACCACCATTTATTTAATTAGATTTTGTTTTATAATAAAGTAAAAATAAATAAGAAAACGAGTTCCAAAATAATATTGCAATGCTGTTTTTATTGTAAACCCAAAAAACATTTTTCAACATGGTCTTCATGAACTAACCAGCAAACACTGTTGCTTGTAAAAGCTCAACATTTTCTCTAAACAGCTACTGATCTCTAGTAACAAAGTTCTGTACTGTGGTAAAGGTGCATATACAGTATCTTAAATACAGTACATAAAACGTTCATACTAAATATAATTATACAGAACATTATGTTCTGTTTACTAGCATAAAACATACAACTATTTTTCAAACATAGCGAAGCATCATTTTGTATAACTGTTCCCAATCTAACATATAAATGTATAATGCTTAAATTTTATTTATGAAATGTTGAATATATTACAAGATAAGATATTTTTAGGAATTTCTCAGCAAGGATATAGTTAGTAAAATAAAATGAAATTAAACATTTTTGAAGTTCTTTTATGCACAATAGTTGAAGTAATTTTCCCTTTCATGCCTAGGCATTTTTAATATAGCAATCTACTCAGGCTGAAACCAATGTGTCCCTCCAGAGATATAGTCTTTTCCAGAAGACATATTAGGTGTTGCGTGACTATATATTTCCTTAATTTGTCCTCCCATCTTTTCTGAATTGCATTCGCTTTGTTCAGACAAAATATGCTTTTCTTTTGTGCTGTTTCAGCTACTTTGCAGTTAATGTAGCTGAGAAAAGTCAAGCTTATTCTTTCTGCTTCATATATCATCAACAACGGTGGCCGGATAGCATAAATGATTATCAATAGGAGGATGATTATATTCGTTAATGATGTATGAAAAGAAAAAAAAAAATATACACTGTATATAGCGAGATTCAAAAACATGACATATCTCTGTGCTACATGCCTGTATTGGTCAACAGGAGAAAATGACTGACTTGCATTAAACATTCCAATACAAGCAATTACTAGTTAGAGTGTTTAAATAAATGGAGTCTTAGCTCGTGGTTAGTAACTTAAAATGTACATTTTAAAAATCACATGAATATAATGAGATTTTAGATGGTTTTAGCCTGCATAGGTAAAAATCATTTCATATTTGTCCATTTGCCCTTAAACTATGACTTCACAGAGAATGTAAAGGTTAGTTTTGGATGGAGCTTATCATGTTATTGCAAAGTTCAACTTACCCTATATTGCGACAGTCATGTGATCTTGCCAGGGCCATCTTTTCCATTGGGCACGATGGGCAGCTGCCCGGGGGCCCCACGGGCAAGGGGGCCCCATAGGCATGGCTCTTAATGACAATAAATAATCCTGCAAAAGAAAAAAACCTGCAAAAAAAAACCTTCAAGGGTCACTGAGCAAGTACATCTATCTATCTCTATATATCTATATCTGTATCTGTATATATCTATATATCGATATCTATATCTAGGGGCCCCGGTGCACTGCTTTGCCCGGGGGCCCATAATGTTGTTAAGATGGCCCTGGATCTAGCGGGTCCACCTAAAGACTTCACCAATGTTGTTCTACGCTCTGGGGCTGGTGCAGAGTTGGGTGCAAAATGGAAATAAATTACTCTAAACAAAAAATTTAATTTTTTTTTAAATAAGAGCATGCCAAAATAGTGCATTTCCACCCATATGCAGAACCGTATGCATTTTGAGATGCGTCCGCCTCCGCAGCATTTTATGATCAGCGAGCCTTGAAAAAGATACACCTCCTAACAGACATATGTACAATTGTAAAGCGCTACGGAATTTGCTGACGCTATATAAATAAATGTTGATGATGTTGATTTTGATATATGCGTATTTCTGTAGGTCTGCATGCGCTGCATTTGCATAAACACACCTTTACAGTACTCGATCAACATTGTAACTCTCCTTCCCTTCCTTGCCCCGCCTCTACAGGCACAGACAGGTGCAAGTGCCAGAATTGCACAAGTCTGCATATGCGTGCTCCCCCATTCTGAGCATGCGAAGAGCGTTTTCATGCAAGACGCTACACAACCTGCTGTATGTTCCACTCTGCGTAAGCCCCTCTGTTTATATGCATAACCTGTGAACGTACCATTCATGCAAATAAACCCAACCTAGTCTGTAAAATAGACTTCTGGAAAATGCCATTAACATGCCAGCCTTTAAGTTTTTAATTTATGCAGTTAATTTTGAGAGCATGACGCTGACTTGTACTGACACGGAATCAACAAACTGTCTGCTTTGCTCTTGGCATTGTCCCATATAGTTAGGCTTTGTTTTATATCTTAAGATTACACACTTAACTAGAGTGGGACTTTTTTTTTGCTGGAACTCACAGAAGGAAATTCAATTTCTCACGTTGTTCTTTAGAACAACGCGGGCAACACACAATTACCGTTACTACGGTAATTGCTGCGCATTATTACCGTCACTATGGTAATTTCAATGCTGAATGCAGTTCTGCAAGAGCTTCTGAGAAACAAAATACTACAGGATTAATAAAAAACTATTGATGTTAAAAAATATTACAAGTCAAAAATATTCCAGAACTTGTAATCATATCTGCAATTCCAGAAAGAAAAACAAAGAAATGCATTACAGAATAATGAAGTTATGAGTGACATTGATAAGACATTGGATTTTACCATTGAGATTCATATTACTAATGTTTAAAAAGCTTGCTAAAAATAAATGGATATTAAATCACAGGGTGCATTTATATCTTTCATATGAATCACATAATCGCCCTTTAACATTTGGTCAGTTTCTGTTTGCAGTGAGTTTAATTAAACTGCATCAATCACGAATGCAATAAATATATGTTAATGTGTGTTTTGCAGAGCCATGTAATGCAACTTCGTTCCAATGTGACAGCGGAGAGTGTATCCTGTTGAGCAGCGTTTGTGACAAGCATCAGGATTGTGCAGATGGTTCTGATGAAGCACGATGTGGTAAGAGTTTCCTTTCTATACATATAGTCATCCTGGGCACTGGTGAGTCGGGCAATATCCTAACCTAGCCTGACTATGCTAAGATCCAGGTGTATGTGCGCTGCAATGGATTCCACGATCCTTGAGTGAAGGATCGGGGAAATCATAAGCAATTCTAATACAGCCAGAAGCTATTTATTTTTAATGCCAGTCACCCTTCTCCTTCACAAACCTCATGTGTTTCCCTTTCGTTCACATCATTTTTTAGATCAGTTATTAAACCTATGACAGCAAACCACCAAGTTAGAGGGGCCTTCCTTCCACAACTCCAGTCACTCCACATGTACTTAGGGCCTGATTCATTAAGGATCTTAACTGAAGAAACTTCTTATTTCAGTCTCCTGGACAAAACCATGTTACAATGCAAGGGGTTAAAATTAGCATTCTGTCAACTTTATATCAACTTTAAGTTTCAGTGTACAAATAAGCTATCAAGTATGTATGTGCTACATGTAAAAACAGTCAGTATTTAACTTATGTGCAAAACAGAATGTTAATTTGCACCCCTTGCATTGTAACATGGTTCTGTCCAGGAGACTGAAATAAGAAATTTCCTCAGTTAAGATCCTTAATGAATCAGGCCCCTATTTATTACTGAAATTAAGGCTCATTTATGGAAATGTAAAGGTGCAGTGCAAACATGACGTCATATTTCTAGTGTTTCACAAATACACCTGTTTGTACAGGTGAATGTCTGGAGTTACATGTCAAGGGTTAAGCATCTATGGGGATACAAAGGTTTGTAATTCAGTTGGGAGGAGCTGTAAGGTTTGGGGTCATCAGTTGATGAGTGTGGAGTAGGTACTTGTATGCACTCATATGCAAATATGTGATTATTTAAATGACATAAAGGGATGTAGAAGACACAGTTAGATTTTTCTTCCCCCTAAATGATCTTTCTACATTGAGGGCTTGATTCATTAAGGATCTTAACTTAAGAAACTTCTTATTTAAGTCTCCTGGACAAAACCATGTTACAATGCAAGGGGTGCAAATTAGTATTCTGTTTTGCACATAAGTTAAATACTGACTGTTTTTTCATGTAGCACACAAATATCAACTTTAAATTTCAGTGTACAAATAAGCTATCAATTATTTGTGTGCTACATGAAAAAGTATTTAACTTATGTGCAAAACAGAATACTAATTTGCACCCCTTGCATTGTAACATGGTTTTGTCCAGGAGACTTCAATAAGAAGTTTCTTAAGTTAAGATCCTTAATGAATCAGGCCCTGAGTTGGCAGAACTCGAGCCTCATTGTATAATTTCAATGGATCATATTTTGCATCTTAAAGTTGGACTTTTATGTAAATTAAAATTTGAATCGAGCATTACTGATGGGGATGGTTAAATAGGACCTGCACATCCAATCCATGCAAAATAAAATCCATGGAGGGCAGTGAGTATGGCCAACATCTCACCTGCATAGCAGTTTTACTTGTATACAGTAATTACAGTGTTTCAAACATGTCTCGATAATGGAAGAAATTACTATAGAAAAATAAATTAAAAAAAGACCTAGGGCCTGATTCATTAAGGATCTTAACTTGAGAAACATCTTATTTCAGTCTCCTGGACAAAACCATGTTACAATGCAAGGGGTGAAAATTAGTATTCTGTTTTGCACATAAGTTAAATACTGACTTTTTTTTGTTAGCATACAAATATCAACTTTAAGTTTCAGTGTACAAATAAGCTATCAAGTATTTGTGCGCTACATGAAAAAACAGTCAGTATTTAACTTATGTGCAAAACAGAAAACTATTTGCACCCCTTGCATTGTAACATGGTTTGTCCAGGAGACTCAATTAAGAAGTTTCTCAAGTTAAGATCCTTAATGAATCAGGCCCCTACTCTCTTGTTGGCCCTAAACACCAGCCCTGTGAGGTCACACACTTAACTTCTTTCTCTTGAATGCAATGTACCAATTCTATTAGTATATTGTATGTTGCTTAAAAGGGGAACTTCTTGTGAACTTCAGCAACACTTAGTTCAGACACTAATTAATCTGAATTGTGTGAAAATAAGCACTGCGAGTTAAACCTTACGAGTTGAAAAAATAGGGAATGTGCAGGGAAAATCCAGAAACATGGTTGGAGAATAAAATTGTACTTTTGATTTGGTTGGAAAATATTTATTATATCCCAGTTACATCTATGTAGGAAACAGTTATTGTTCCATGCATAAGTAAAAATCAAGTATGTATGTTTTGTTCTTTCCTAGTACGTCTTTCCAATAATAGAACCAATGGCTTGGTTCAGTTCAACGTTCAGACTGAATGGTATACGGCATGTGCAGACCACTGGACTGAAGATATTTCTAATACTATATGTCATGAAATAGGACTAGGGTGAGTAAGAGCACATATGTATATTGTCCATAGTACTATGATGATTGATGTAAAGAGCACCAAAATAACAGAGGCGTCTTGTGAACCTTTGAGACATTCTTATACATTCATTTGGACTCCATTCTATTGACTTGTCTATAGCTATAGAGAATGGATGCTTGTGCTTCTCTATCTTAAATCATTTTAGGGGAGTGTAATCAGAACGCCAAATAATGAAAAACTTATTTACTTGTCTGGCATACAAAAAGAAAGCTGCGTATATAGAAAGACGTTGCTTGGGTTGAGTAAAAAGTAAAAAAGATAATTACTGGTGAAGCAGACGCAGTGCGCAAAAGCTAAAATGGTTTGGGCTTCTGAATTTATAATTTGGCTTGAACCCCCGTCAGCAAAAAGATAAGAGAGGCCCTTTTTTTAAAAAATATACATTTAACAATGCCTAAAACATACTTACATGGATGCAGCATTAATGAAGTACCAAATACAATAAAACATTCAATGCAATCATATGGCTTCAGTTATAAGTTTACAGTTACAAGAAAATCATAAAATAAATCATAAATTATAAAATAAATCATAAAATAAAAAAAATACCATTAGATGTGCTGTGCTGCCTGCCGTAATACATGAGAACTGCCCATTGCAGCTTGACATTGCTCAATGTGAAACTGTTTCACAGAGGAATGCATAATGTGAATATGTTATTTAAACAACTTGTTATCTTTAAGACTTGAGTCAACTATGCAAGTGAAAAACCATTCCTTCCTTCACAATCTATATAAGTGCTGATTGTTCCTTGTGCTGATTGTTCCTCTGCAGCCATTCTGCAGGCTGTGTTTATTGTTTGTTTATACAAGCATTTGTTGTCAGACCTTGCTTCCTAGGTTTAATTACTGATGCTTCCCATATGAACCTCCGCTACCTTCTGCATGATGAATGCATCCATGATACTTATGTATGCTGCGATCTGTTTATGGTTACAAGAACTGCCTATTGTTCTCCAATTGTTTCAAGTATCTATTTTCGCTGCTCTTCCAATTCAGAACAATGTGCTTAAATGCTCTTGTGCAGTTGTCTATGCTACAGAAGTAGGTGTTCAATGTAAAAATTCATGATAGCTCTACCCTGCCTATGTTTTAGACATATATATATATATATATATATATATATATATATATATATATATATATATATATATATATATATATATATATTTACTTCTGTAATAAAAAAAACAATCTTATTAGAAAGTAATATTTTAACTTCTTAATGGGCAAAATGTTAGGTAAATCTATGTATACAGAAAATTAAAATTTTTCTTTAATTATTATTATTATTATTATTATTATTATTATTATTAGATAACCTAGTGATTTAGTTTTAGGTGATTATGGGGCTCATGTAAAGTCCAACACAGAAGGGCAAAATGTGCTTTTCCTTACTGCACATGTGCATTGTAGACTGAGACGCATCTCTCAGTGTAGAGAGGCAGAATGGGGGAGGGAATGCGTATGTGCTAGGTACATTCTAGGAGCGAGGCTGGAAGCCCCCCCCCCCATGCACACACACAAACACACACACATACAGTCCCTTAAGGGCTGGGTCTGATGCTGGAAGTTAATGTAAGGTGTTAAACTGGATACTTTGACCTAAACCACATCCGGTTTGTCGCTGCTTAGTAAATTTACCCCAAAGGGTTTCACACACTGGGCTTGATTCATTAAGGAGAGTAAGGCAAAAACATGAGTGAGTTTTCTCCTGGAAAAAAACATGTTGCAATGCAAGGGGTGCAGATTAGTTTTTTATTTTGCACATAAGTTAAATACTGGCTGTTTTTTCATGTAGCACACAAATACTTGATAGCTTATTTGTACACTGAATTTTAAAGTTGATCTAGGACATGCTCTACCCCAACTATAAATCTGCTATCACTTTTTAAATTTACATCCCCCTGCACTGCAACATGGTTTTGCCAAGGTGCAAAGTTGCTCATTTTTTTTTTTTGCTTTACTTTCCTTAATGAATCATGTTTGTTAGATGTATGACAAACAAGTTGAAAATATGAACTTTTTCATATAAAGGGGCACTGGATGCCATACTTGTCCACATATATTATGCAGGAGCATCACATGATTTCTATGTGCTGTTAAGGTACCCTGTACCTTCCACGATTAAACGTTTAATCTGTGGCTTCTTGCTTGTCTCCATTCCTCTCCTCACATCATGAAACTGCCCATGTCACGTGCAACCCAGTTATCACTAACATAATGACACACGGACAGATCATTGCCTGCCACAAAATCACTACACTCTATAGATTGTATTGGTTATAGGCCTGGGGCAGTTTTGAAAGGGGTTGACCTATATTCAATAAAGACTGTCCACATATGCAGGAAAAAAAGACTGAATAGATATGAATGCTTGATCCTAGTATTCAGGTAAATCATTTAAAGGATTTTTTTTTGGGGGGGGGAATGGGGGGTGGCCCCATTAAATTTATTGGCATGTACATGCTCTACTGCAACTTTTACAAGATATATCACTCTTACTTTCTAGTTTTCTTCTGTGCCTTTTAGCCATGTATTTCTGTAATCAAGCCGAATTGTTTATTTTCATTGCTCTGAAGCTGTTTTCCAGATACAATTGTATTATATGCATCGAGCACGACAGAGCTGTGTCTTATCCCGTGGCCATGAGAATGAATAACTCATGATAAACAAAAAGTACATCTAGGGGCTAGAAAGATAAAGCAATGCATTTAGTAAAAGTTGAAAGAGGGCATGTGCATGCCAGTAATTTAAAGTCATCCGAAGGTAAAATTCCCCATTAAGGGATACATGAGATGATAAAAGACTAAGTAAGCACAAAGCTAAAGGGGATTCAGTAGAGGAAAACTAGATTATGAAAAGTGGATGTAAACAGTGGAGATAAGTATTACGGAACGATGCAAAAATAGATTACAGGGAGTAGAGAAATCTGAATCAGCTTGAAGCAGAGAAATGTGATAACTCTCCTGGGACACAATAATTCAGTCTGGAGAAAAGAAAGAGATAAGAAACTTTACGGATATGTTTTAAATCTAAGACAAAGTACTTAGAGTATTGCTTTAACATGTTACTCTTTTTTTTATTTTTTTGTTTATCCCTTAGTCCCCTGGGCATGTACAAAACTACTTTTGTGCTGGTTGGTTCATATAAAAGCTTGTCTACACCACTCGGCACAGCATTCACCATTCTGTAGGTGTCTCATGCCTCAGAAATCCTCATAAATCCTTATTTTATATATTGTTCCATTGTCTTGTGCAAAGCGCAGTCCTTTTGAATGATTCAGCAGCTAAGTAAGTGAGAAGTTTCAGAGCAAGAAAAATGCATTTGTTATCTAGTTGAAAATGTCTCTATTGTTTCATAAAGCATCCAGTTCATAAAAGGATAAGCTGCAAAAATAAGTATTATTTTATACAAGACTACTGCTATTTCTATTATGACCTTAAAGGGGATTTCTACCGGACCAAACTTTAATTTATTTACTTAGAAATGCCCTCCTGCCAAGGTTGGAGCTACTATTAGAGAACAATGGTTAAGAGGACCCTGAACACATAGAGGTATATTTACTAAACTGCAGGTTTGAAAAAAAAAATGGAGCTGTTGCCTATAGCAACCAATCAGATTCTAGTTGTCATTTTGTAGAATGTACAATGTAGAATGTAAACAAATGGTAACTATTATCTGATTAGTTGCTATAGGTAACATCTCCACTTTTTCAAACCCGCAGTTTAGTAAATATACCCCATAATGTCACTCACCCAGTGTTTTTAAAGCCACTCGGATGCCCTCACAGGGGGCATCGGCCGATGACATGAAGGAGAAGTAGCCAGCAGCTTTTAAAATGTGCAGCTCTCAGCAGCTGCTCCGCAATATCTGTATTACGCTGGGAGTGTGGAGCTTGGTTATGATATTACAGTCTATCGCCACACTCCCAGTCTGGGGAGCAGAGGATGCCGCCCTCAAGTGCTCAGGGAAGAAGCAGGCAGTTTGATGATGCAACCAGGGGAGGGCTGGCAAATTTTAGCCCAGGGGCCAAGACTCGACTCATCAGCCTATTAGGAACATTTTAGTTCAGGTGGCCCAGTGATCCAGCCCAAGGTAGCCCATTATGGGATCGGCCTGGGTGGCAGATGCTCCCCTGCCCCCAGCCCAGCATGTCCCTGGACGCAACGACTGGTAGCACCACTTCTGATAGTGCAGGGGTGCCACCTAGGGCATCACCAGGACTTGTGCCAGCCCTGCCTCCTGCCACATTTACTAAATATATTGTTTTGTTAGACACACTACATTAGGATTTCAGTGCTTAATGGGGGTATTCAATTCAATGCAAACTCCTAGAGCGGCAGAGCCTTACTTGATGTGCACCTGTGTGCACATCAAGGGGTATAATGGTCAGAAAAAAAAATTGCAGATTTTTGCTCACAAATATATAGGGCGCAAGCAGGGCCGGATTAAGGGAATGGAGGCCCCTGGGCTAAGGGGGCCTCCATTCCCCAGTGAGGGGCCCCCCCGGCGAACCGAGCTGCCTGCCCGCCCCCTTCCCCGGCACTTACCTCCTTCTCCTCTTTCCCCGGCGCGCTGTACACTCTTTACTGAGGAGATCTCGTGAGAGTGAGACTCACAAGATCTCCTCAGTAAGGAGACTATAGCTCGCCGGGGAAGGACCGCAGTGAAAGTGCTCAGCAGCACTGATCGCGCCGGGGGCGCCCCCCGCCCCCAACCTATCTATACTGAGCACTTTCAAGGGTCCCCTGGATGCCAGAGGCCCCTGGGCTGTAGCCCAGTTAGCCCTATGGTTAATCCGGCCCTGAGCGCAAGCAATAACCTGCAATGTTTTACTGACCCCATTGTATTTGAACTGAATTTAGTAATATCTGAGATATCCTCAATTTTTTAACTTTCTCTGTTAAGGCAATGTGTCACTCACCGGACTGTGAGTGCTTCTTCCCGGACATTTAGGAACCGTGGCCGTCCTCCATCCTGAGGGACTGCGCATGCGCAGCCCTTTCTAAACCTTCAGTGTATGTTCCTTTAACTTAATTGGCAGATCAGGCAACACTCCCTATATTAAGCACCTGTGGTCAACACCACGTTGCCTGATCTTGGAGTCTCATTCCCCATGAGTCTCTGAAGGTGTTCCTGTGTTTCCTCGTTTATTCAGCCCAGCTGATTCCTGTGGTTTCCAAACCACTTCGACCTCTGTGGTTTCCAAACCACTTCTACTACTGTGGTTCCCATACCACAGCTACCCTTCTGTGTATCATCGTGACTGTGAGCTGATTCCTATCCGCTGCCTCCGTGCACTACAGTCTTCTAACCACTTCAACTCTACTATGTATTATTGGGACTGTTAGCTGATGCCTATCCGCTGCCTCCGTGCACTACAGTCTTCCATCCACATCCACTCACCTGTTCATCATCGTGACTGTTAGCTGATTCCTATCCGCTGCCTCCGTGCACTACAGTCTTCAACCTGCAACTCGTCTGTGTTTCATCATCGTGACTGTTAGCTGATTCCTATCTGCTGCCTCCGTGCACTACAGTCTCCAACCTGCAACCCGTCTGTGTTTCATCGTGACTGTTTGGCTGATTCCTATCTGCTGCCTCTGTGCGCTTCAGTCTTCAGTTCTTGTCAACTCTCCCGTGTTTCCTTGAGACTGCTGCCACTATTGCTATCCGCTACTCTCCGTGATCAACAGTTCCAGTTCAACTCTGCTCTCCCGTGTCCCATCGTTACTGCACCTGCTGGTTGCTATTGGCTACCTCCGTGTTTCCGCAGAGACCCGCTGCTGCTACTCCTCAGCGCTACTCATCCATCTACTGCTGATCCGCTCTCCACACTTTCCTGTGTTCCCGCTGGTCTCTACCCGCCTGTCAGCATTGGATTCGTGTCTCTCTACTTACCTCTCTGCTAGACCATCGCCATTCTCCAGGTTCCTCCAGGAGTCCAGTTCCACGCTCTACTGATTCCTGTATATTTGTTTCCCTGCTGGTCTACCTACCTGTGCGCTGCACCTACTAGACCACCGCTTCACCCATCCAGGGACTTTGCATCCTGCCGGCCTCCTGCCGTTCAGGTATCTCTGCACTCCTGTCTGACTGCCTGCTTCTGAACCACGGTATGCATACTTCTCATTGACTGTGCTGGTGTATTGCATACCTTGCTGGACTGTGTTGGTTCTCCTCTGGAGTTTGCTATCCGCTGAGTCTATTGCCATCATTGACTGTGTTATCTCGTGCTGGATTACTTCAAGAGACTTTCTATTATGGCAGTGCTGTTCAGTCATATATATATATATATTGTGCATATTACTGTGGATCAAAGTTAAGGTGCCCGTGTATATCTTGTGTTGCAGTCTCTCCCCGTGCACCTCCTCACCTATATATTCAGTGGTACAACTTGCTAGTGGCAGACCACTGATCCCTGTTTCCAGTATCACCTGTTCCAGTATCCTCTCACATAGCAGTGGTACAACTTGCTAACGCAGACCACTGACTCCCCGGATACCTCCACTTGGATTCCATTCCTTCACTCTGACAGCGGTACAACTTGCTATCCGCAGACCGCTGACTCTCATCACCTCCTCGTTTCTGTTGGACATTCCTCCTCACTATAGCAGTGGTACAACTTGCTACCGCAGACCACTGACTACCTTCACGTGTCCTTTGTCCATACAGTTCCTCGTGTATTATTACCATCATATTGCCAGTGCTGCTAGTCATAGACTTTCCTGAGCATCTCATCATCTGCTATTTCCTGTTCCGTGATCACCCTGCTACCAGAGTACCATATTACCACCTATACTGCTCTGGTAAGCCTATCACCTGGTGATCCCTGGGTAAAGACTCCTAGTGCCCGTGACAGTAAGATCAGGCCATGACAGACCCAGATACGGAACCAACCGCTAAAGAGATGCTGCAGCATCTGGTCAGCCGTGTGGAGCAACAGGATGCTCGCCAACAGCTGTTACTTCAATGTTACCAATCGTTAACCTCCCAAGGAACATCTGGACAGACTGTTACAGCTAATATTGAAGCTCCTGTGCTTTCCTCCGTTTCCCCAGTGCCATCCCAGGTGTCTACAGCTCCCACGCTTCACCTGCCTACTCCGTCAAAATATGACGGGGACCCCAAAACTTGTAGAGGTTTCCTTAACCAATGTTCAGTCCATTTTGGGCTCCAACCTCAAAATTTTTCTACCCATCGTTCCAGAGTGGCCTATCTTATCTCATTGTTTTCTGGACAAGCCCTGGCTTGGGCCTCCCCTCTGTGGGAAAGAAACGATCCAATTCTACAAGATAGTGCCAAATTCATTTCCACGTTCCGAAGTGTGTTCGATGAACCAGGTCGTGTGACCTCGGCTGCTTCCAGCATTCTTCGTTTGCGACAAGGCTCCCATACAGTAGGCCAGTATGTCATTCAATTTAGGATCTTAGCCTCTGAACTTCAGTGGAACACTGAAGCATTAGTTGCCGCCTTCTGGCAGGGGCTCTCCGATAAAATTAAAGATGCACTGACTACCCAAGAGCTTCCTTCGTCACTAGAAGATTTGATCTCTCTTTGCCATCGTGTAGATATGAGATTTCGTGAAAGAGAGTCTGAGAAAACAACGGCTGTCAAAGCACCTCTTCGTTCAACCCCTCAATTTCGTCCAGCTCCACCCTCTGTGATTCCCATGGAGATAGGACGTTCCAAATTATCTTCAGAGGAGAGGAAACGAAGAGTAAAGAATAGACTCTGTATCTATTGTGCTGATTCCACGCATATGCTCAGCTCTTGCCCTAAGAGATCGGGAAATGCCAGGCCCTAACTAGTTCTGGAGAGGTGAAGTTAGGGTCCCTGGAGTCCTCTCCATCGTCTATGAAATCTAAAGTCTGCGCTTTTGATGTTACGATTTCCTTTGCTACCAAATCCTTTGAGTCACAGGCATTGATTGATTCCGGAGCAGCAGGAAATTTCATTTCTAAATCACTAGTGAATCAATGGTCCCTACCAGTGATTACTTTAAAAACACCCATTACTGTGACGGCTATAGATGGATCACGTCTCATCAATGGTCTCATCACCCAGAGTACGTCTCCAGTAACTCTTCAGATTGGTGTACTTCACCATGAAGAAATTTCGTTTTTAATTCTTCCAGTTACGACAAGTCCGATTGTCTTAGGCCTTCCATGGCTTCAGTGTCACTCTCCCCAGATTGACTGGCGCACCCCTCAAGTTACGTCTTGGGGGTCTGAATGTCACCATCGTTGCCTTTCCCAAGTTATTCCTCTTAAAGTACAGCAATCTTCCATCTCATCTTCCTCCCCGGGACTCCCTCCTCAGTATGCTTCATTTGCCGATGTGTTTGATAAAGCTCAGTCTGAACGTCTTCCTCCTCATCGTTCTTGGGATTGTCCGATCGACCTTCTACCTGGCAAGACTCCTCCCAGGGGTCGGGTCTATCCTCTCTCGTTACCTGAGACTCAAGCCACATCTGAGTACATACAGGAGAATCTCCAGCGTGGGTTTATTCGACCTTCCACCTCTCCCGCTGGAGCTGGGTTCTTCTTCGTCAAAAAGAAGGATGGATCATTACGCCCTTGCATAGATTTTTGTGGACTCAACGCCATTACTATCAAGAATCGGTACCCCATTCCGCTGATCACTGAGCTATTCGATCGTATCAAGGGAGCTCGGATATTTACTAAGTTGGATCTTCGTGGTGCCTACAATTTAATTAGAATCCGTTCCGGTGACGAATGGAAGACCGCGTTCAACACCAGAGATGGGCATTACGAATATTTAGTAATGCCCTTTCGGGCTGTGTAATGCCCCCGCTGTTTTCCAAGGCTTCATCAATGAGATCTTTCGGGACTTATTATATGTATGTGTCGTTGTCTACCTAGACGACATATTGATCTTTTCACAGGACCTGCCTTCTCATCACCAACATGTGGCAGAGGTCCTCTCCAGACTACGGAAAAATTCATTGTTCTGTAAATTGGAAAAATGTTCATTCGAGTTACCCCAGATTCCATTCTTGGGGTATATAGTTTCCGGAGTTGGCCTGAAGATGGATCCAGACAAAGTAAATGCTGTATTACATTGGCCCCAGACAACTACTCTTCGTGCCATCCAGCGTTTTTTAGGTTTTGCCAATTACTATAGACGCTTCATTCAAGACTTTTCATCCATTGCATCTCCTATTGTGGCCCTGACTCGGAAAGGGGCTAATACTAAGCAATGGTCATCTGAGGCTCTCCAAGCCTTTCAAATTCTCAAAGAGTCCTTCTCGTCTGCTCCCATTCTTCGACAGCCTGATGTGACACTCCCCTTCTTCCTAGAAGTAGATGCCTCTAATGTGGGCTTAGGAGCCATTCTCTCCCAACGCTCGGAGCAACAAAAATTACATCCTTGTGCCTTCTACTCTCGGGGTCTTCTGCCCGCAGAGAAAAATTATACTATCGGGGACAAGGAGTTGCTGGCCATCAAAGCTGCATTAGAGGAATGGAGATACTTGTTGGAAGGAGCTCGCCATCCGGTGACGATCTTCACGGATCATAAGAACTTGTCATATTTGCAATCTGCCCAATGCTTGAACCCTCGTCAAGCAAGATGGTCTCTTTTCTTTTCCCGTTTTGAATTAATTATAACCTTCAAACCAGCCGCTAAGAACAAGAAAGCTGACGCTCTATCTCGAGCTTTTGTGACGTCCTCTGATGTAGAAGAGGTTCCCAACCATGCTATTCTAGACCCCAAATGTATTTCTCTGGCTGCTTCATCCACCAAAATGCTACCATTTGGGAAGACCCTTGTGCCTCCTACTCTGAGGAGGAAAATCCTTTCGTGGTTCCATGCCTCTCGTTTTTCTGGACACGCCGGTGAACACAAGACCTTTGAGATTCTCTCTCGAAGTTACTGGTGGCCTTCAATGAGGAGAGACGTCAAAGAGTTTATTGCTTCCTGTGATTTATGTTCTCAGTTCAAATCCTCCCGCAGAACTCCAGCAGGGTTGCTGCGACCACTACCCATTCCGTCCAAGCCTTGGACCCATATTAGTATGGATTTCATTACTGATTTGCCACCAAGTAAGAATCACAATACTATTTGGGTAGTGGTAGACAGATTTTCGAAGATGGCTCATTTCGTCCCTTTGTCCGGTTTACCTTCCTCGTCTACTCTGGCTGAACATTTCATTAAAGAAATCTTCCGCATCCATGGATGTCCGTCTGAGATTGTGTCAGATAGAGGAGTACAATTCGTTTCCAGATTCTGGCGGGCCCTTTGTAAAACCTTGGGCATACGATTAGCACTCTCATCTTCTTACCATCCGCAATCTAACGGACAAACGGAACGAGTCAATCAAGATCTTGAGACTTTTATAAGGATGTTCTCTTCAGCCAACCAAGACAACTGGGTAGAATTGCTTCCTTGGGCTGAATTCGCCCATAACAACATGTACCATGAGTCATCATCCAAAACTCCATTCTTTGTGGTCTACGGTCACCATCCGTCTTTTCCGGAATTTCCTGCCCTCCCGCCCACCCAAGTTCCTGCTGTGGAGACTGCTTGTCAGACCTTCAAAAATATCTGGTCTCAGGTCAAAACCTGTTGAAAGAAGACATCTAACAAATATAAGTCTTTCGCAGATAAGAAGAGGCGGGCTATTCCACCACTAAAAATTGGAGATCGTGTCTGGTTATCTACCAAAAATATTCGTTTGAAGGTTCCATCTATGAAATTCGCCCCTCGTTTTATTGGTCCATATAGGATCATTCAAGTTATCAATCCAGTATGTGTTAAACTTCTTCTTCCTAAGAATCTTCGGATTTCCAATGCCTTCCATGTGTCCTTGCTCAAACCTCTCATCATCAACCGTTTCTCGACTCCTTCCTCAGCACCGCAGCCAGTTCAAGTTCATCAGGAGGAGGATTTCGAGATTACTGAGGTATTGGATGCAAAAATTTCGCGAGGAGTTCTCCGTTTCCTCGTTCATTGGAAGGGCTTTGGTCCTGAAGAGCGCTCATGGATCTTAGTGCTCCTGCCCTTCTGAAGAAGTTTTATTCCAAAAATCCGGACAAGCCCGGTTCCAGGCGTTCTGTGCCCACCTTTAAAAGGGGGGGTACTGTCACTCACCGGACTGTGAGTGCTTCTTCCCGGACATTTAGGAACCGTGGCCGTCCTCCATCCTGAGGGACTGCGCATGCGCAGCCCTTTCTAAACCTTCAGTGTATGTTCCTTTAACTTAATTGGCAGATCAGGCAACACTCCCTATATTAAGCACCTGTGGTCAACACCACGTTGCCTGATCTTGGAGTCTCATTCCCCATGAGTCTCTGAAGGTGTTCCTGTGTTTCCTCGTTTATTCAGCCCAGCTGATTCCTGTGGTTTCCAAACCACTTCGACCTCTGTGGTTTCCAAACCACTTCTACTACTGTGGTTCCCATACCACAGCTACCCTTCTGTGTATCATCGTGACTGTGAGCTGATTCCTATCCGCTGCCTCCGTGCACTACAGTCTTCTAACCACTTCAACTCTACTATGTATTATTGGGACTGTTAGCTGATGCCTATCCGCTGCCTCCGTGCACTACAGTCTTCCATCCACATCCACTCACCTGTTCATCATCGTGACTGTTAGCTGATTCCTATCCGCTGCCTCCGTGCACTACAGTCTTCAACCTGCAACTCGTCTGTGTTTCATCATCGTGACTGTTAGCTGATTCCTATCCGCTGCCTCCGTGCACTACAGTCTCCAACCTGCAACCCGTCTGTGTTTCATCGTGACTGTTTGGCTGATTCCTATCTGCTGCCTCTGTGCGCTTCAGTCTTCAGTTCTTGTCAACTCTCCCGTGTTTCCTTGAGACTGCTGCCACTATTGCTATCCGCTACTCTCCGTGATCAACAGTTCCAGTTCAACTCTGCTCTCCCGTGTCCCATCGTTACTGCACCTGCTGGTTGCTATTGGCTACCTCCGTGTTTCCGCAGAGACCCGCTGCTGCTACTCCTCAGCGCTACTCATCCATCTACTGCTTAACCGCTCCCCACGCTTTCCTGTGTTCCCGCTGGTCTCTACCCGCCTGTCAGCATTGGATTCGTGTCTCTCTACTTACCTCTCTGCTAGACCATCGCCATTCTCCAGGTTCCTCCAGGAGTCCAGTTCCACGCTCTACTGATTCCTGTATATTTGTTTCCCTGCTGGTCTACCTACCTGTGCGCTGCACCTACTAGACCACCGCTTCACCCATCCAGGGACTTTGCATCCTGCCGGCCTCCTGCCGTTCAGGTATCTCTGCACTCCTGTCTGACTGCCTGCTTCTGAACCACGGTATGCATACTTCTCATTGACTGTGCTGGTGTATTGCATACCTTGCTGGACTGTGTTGGTTCTCCTCTGGAGTTTGCTATCCGCTGAGTCTATTGCCATCATTGACTGTGTTATCTCGTGCTGGATTACTTCAAGAGACTTTCTATTATGACAGTGCTGTTCAGTCATATATATATATATATTGTGCATATTACTGTGGATCAAAGTTAAGGTGCCCGTGTATATCTTGTGTTGCAGTCTCTCCCCGTGCACCTCCTCACCTATATATTCAGTGGTACAACTTGCTAGTGGCAGACCACTGATCCCTGATTCCAGTATCACCTGTTCCAGTATCCTCTCACATAGCAGTGGTACAACTTGCTAACGCAGACCACTGACTCCCCGGATACCTCCACTTGGATTCCATTCCTTCACTCTGACAGCGGTACAACTTGCTATCCGCAGACCGCTGACTCTCATCACCTCCTCGTTTCTGTTGGACATTCCTCCTCACTATAGCAGTGGTACAACTTGCTACCGCAGACCACTGACTACCTTCACGTGTCCTTTGTCCATACAGTTCCTCGTGTATTATTACCATCATATTGCCAGTGCTGCTAGTCATAGACTTTCCTGAGCATCTCATCATCTGCTATTTCCTGTTCCGTGATCACCCTGCTACCAGAGTACCATATTACCACCTATACTGCTCTGGTAAGCCTATCACCTGGTGATCCCTGGGTAAAGACTCCTAGTGCCCGTGACACAATGCATCACAGCACTGCAAATTAAGTCTTACAAGCTAATTTGAGCTGCTTTATTTTGCTATTTGAAGTGCACATAAACTGCCTGATCTTTGAACAAGGGATATATAGCTTCCATGTGGTTTTTATGCATTAAGCAGAACTCTATTCAATTAAAAATACAAAAAAAAATAATCCATGCACCCAATAGGTTCAGCTATCCATATCTAGTATTTCTTGGGATATGACTCAGCTCTGCTGTGCTCTCTACATTGGATATAGTTGTTGTGTGCTTTATGCCAGGGACACAAAAATAAACAGCAATGCCTGATTATATAATACATGGCTAAGAAACACAAAAGAAAGTTACAATGAAAAATAAATATGGTTATTAAAGTTATAGATTAGCATATAGCATCTGATAAACATACTTGCCAACTTTTCCTCGTTAGCTTCAGGGATGGGGAGGTGGGCGTGCGGGGGCGGGGGCTTGATGAATTGCATCATTTTGGCCCGCCCCCTAAATGGTTTTACAATTTTGGCCGATTACAGCAGGGGCCGGGGCTAAGATGCCGTGATATTTGCATCATTAAGCCCCCCCCCCCTCCCCTGGCCACTTATCTATTGCGGGAGCGAGAAACGGGAGGTTGCCTTGCTCTACCGGTAGCCAGGGAGATCTCCCAAAAATGCGGGAGTCTCCCGGACATTCTGGGAGAGTGGGCAACTATGCATTAAAGAAAAGCAGCTAATGAATCTCTACAGACTGAAGTGTCTTTTACATTTCTGTCTCCATTACTGAAGTCATGTTGTCTTACCTGTCAGTTTTTTATTAAATGTTGGTCTCCATGAAAATGGCCACCTCCATAAGCTTAAATACATGGACATAGGACACAATTTCTGAACTGTGTCATCATGCCACAGATGACGAAGCCAACCACGTCTTGTACTGGCTCAGCATCAGGGAGATTTCCACACTCTTCAAGGGGTGAGGGAGATCACCCCTATTTCAGGGAGTCTCCCTGACATTCAGGGAGAGTTGGCAAGTATGCTAATAAATGAACATCATTTTTTTCATTTTAGTGTACTATTTTGAGAGTTTAAAAACAAAGTTCTATAGTTGAATTGATATTTATTTGTGAACACTGGAAATCAACTTTTATTTTATGACTTTTGTAACTTTTTTGTTGGTGTACAATATAGTCTGTGAGATATACCCTTAAGGCAGGCCGATATCAAATATGGAATAATTAAAGTTCCATGAAAAGACTTTTTAAGCAACATCCTTATCCAGATTTGTTGGAATTTTAAATAACCACAAAATTTCTATATACAGTAGTTTAACTAATACAAGTACTGTGCATATAATTATAATATTTATGGATTTGTTAGAAAATAAAACATTTAGAACTTACCAAATGACATCAATGAAAAGATCAATTTCAGTTTACCATAAAGAATGAAAATATCTTTAATAAAGGGTCAATTTAAACTCCTTCATAAAAAAAAATGAAGACTTTTTCCGCTCAGACTCATTTTTAGACAAGGATTTAAATTCAATATTAATTGTAACTGAGGCCCATGAGTCATTCAACTATTTTTTTATTTCTTTCATCTTTGCTCAGGAAAAATAAGAAATATCAGTAGCAACCAGTCAATTTCTTTGGTCTAAGTGGACATTTTGTGATTAATGGAGAAATGTAACATATTTTTTGATCTAAATATGTAATTAGCTTTTTTTCTTTCCTTTTCTTTTTTTTCTTGCTATTTTAATATTTAATTACAGAAGAAAGAAAAATTAAGGAACTTGAAAGGGAATTAAATATCAGTGGAACTACAGAATCATTATTATTCATTAATTGTTAATATTCAAACTAATCTTCCCTATTAGTAATACGCCTTATGTGAGTTCTCATTATTTGACCTTCAACATTCATCTCAACATTGTATTTTAACATTTTGCACAGCTCCAAGCCATTTGTTTCATTTTTAACCAAGGGAAATATCTCTGTTCAAGAGCAAAATTGCAAAGTTTCAAAATGATTCTTGTTCTTCACTGATACATTTATTGTATTGATATAGAACAATTATTTCTTAAAGAAATGACTTAATTAACCTGTTTACTAACATGTATTTTAATTGTTCCAGCACTTTACAATTGGGAACAAGCACAGTAGTAAAACAAGACGGGACATTAACAAACAGACAAAGAGATAAGAGGGCCCCACTCATAAGGTTACATTCTATAGGAAACAGGAGTTTGATACATTAGTTAAAGGGCCACACATTGAATGTTGGTCTAGCTTGATTGCAATGGAAAAAAATGCTTAGTGGGACATTATGGTCAAGCTACACAATAATATTGGTTTATTGGTTCATAGGTTGTTTGAGTATAGAAAGAAAATAAATATAATATAACATCTATTTAATGTTTTTATAGGTTTTGATTGTTTTATGTATTATGTCTTATGAGGGCAGAGCTTCTTGGGTAACAGAGAAATGCACAAGCTCAATTGTTCTAGTGCAGCAGGTGATTGGCTGAACAGCATAAAGCAATTCAATAACAGTGCAGGTGTTCAACAGGAACCTGAACCGTCTACACCAGTGTATCCCAAGCCCAGTTCTCAGGGACATCTGACAGTACATGATTTCCAGGTCGCAGTTGAAATATTTAGCATCACCTGTGGCTCTTTCAAAATGTGCCAGTCAGTAATGAATACACCTGTGCTCCAACAAAGAGATATGGAAAACATGCACTGTTAGAGGTCCCTGAGGACTGGGTTTGGGAAACACTGGTCTATACTGACAGACGGTCTAGCAGCCTCATAGGCTGTGCGTATTCTTCTATGCTTTGGATATAGATTCCAATTTTCTGAGAACTCACTTTAGTTATGCCCTAATTTTTAAAGTTTATCTTTATTGAATATTGACTCCCTATTTTTTAACATTGAGATTCTCTTGTTTTCATGCTTATAAAAAAACAACTTGTGATTGCTTTTATAGATTGAGTATGCTTTCTGTAAAAGCGGTGTCTCTTTAATCTTTTTCCAAAAAATTAAAACTAAGATCTATGCACACAGAAAATATATCCTTGCTCTGTATGAGCTTTTATAAGGGACTAGCTGAAGTTCCCAGTGTTGCCCGTGTTTGAATTTTCAAGCTATTAAAGTTAACAATGAGTTGGATGCAAGTGACAATATTTTAAAAATAATTAGCAGCTTAGAAGCTCTTCCAACACACTCATGTGTTGGCTGCCCAGTGTCATTTTTGTTTTTATATTAAATGTTATCCAAATCCAAATGTTAGCCCATATCAGGCTCCCCAGGTCAAAGTTCTGGCTAGCGTATACCAACGGGAGGTCCGACCGGGACCTCAAACTCCTAGTAGGTCTTCTGGGATTCAGTGTTACCAGTCTGTGAAGTTTTGGTCTAGATCCATCCAATGGATGACTCAGAACAGGCTTTCCGACTTAAAGTTCTGCCCAGCATACACCAATGGGAGATCCGACCTGGACCCGAAACCACCTAAAACTTGGCCAGGATTTAAATGGACTACCTTGCATTGGTTTCATCTCAATCGGAACAGTGGTGTCTGAATGCATAACCGGATAAACAAACCCAATCCATCCAGTGAAAGGCTCAGAACTGGCTCCCCATTTAAAAATTCTGGTCAGTGTACACTAATGGGAGGTCCGACCGGAACCTCAAAGCCCTCGTATGTCTTCTGGGATCTAATGTTACCAGTATGTGAAAATTTTGCCCAAATCAATCCAGTGGAAGGCTCTGAACATGCTCCCAAAGTCAAAGTTCTGCCCAGTGTACACCAATGGGAGGTCCCACATGGATTCTAACCCTCTTAAACCTGGCCAGGATCCAACTGGACCACCTTGCGTTGGTTTTATCACAATCGGTGCAGGGATGTCGAAGATATTTGCCAACAAACAAGCAAATAAATAATTTTCTTATTTTATATATATAGATGTTTTCAAAATCCATACAGTAGAAGGCGAATAATAGGCTCCTGGGTCAAAGTTCTGGTCAGGCTTAAAGTCTGACCATGACTTTAAGCCCCTTATATGTCTTCTGGGATCCATTGTTACCAGTCTGTGAAGTTTTTGTTAAAATCCATTCAGTGGAATTCTTAAAATTTCTGGCCAGTGTACACCAACGGAAGGTCCAACCGGGTCCCTAAAGCCCTTAATATCTGTCCGGAATCCAACTGGAACACCTCGCATTGATTTCATACGAATCAGTACAAGAGTGTGGAAGATATTTGTCTACAAACAAACAAACAAGCAAACTTCTTCTTTTATATATGCAGATTTATTTCTAGTGGCCAATTAGAAGTAGCTTTTAGTAGTGGCTTAGGGAAGACTCCGATAAAGAACCTAGCAACTCTAGACCTGTAATTTCATCCATGTAAAAAAAAATTAAATCAGGAAAAGAAAAACATAATTTTGAAGCAGCACTCCAGGTTAAACATTAAAGTGTAATTGAGCTGCTTCTTCCCCTTAACAGAGCATGGAGTACCTCACGTTGAAGACATTTTTCTGGGGCTTCTACATTTCTGTGTAATGGGTCCCAGATTATTCCGGTGTTAGTCATCCTTCCGATGACTACAATTCTAACAAGAGGGAGGAAGACAGCAATCTTCCGATGCCTATTAGTATTATTATTATTATTATTATTATTACCGTAGATTTGTAAGGTGCCACAGTGCTACGCAGCGCCATACAGTAGTGAAAACAGGACACACATAAAACAGGGACATACAAGGCAGACAAAATAATTGCAGACATGAAAACAAAGGGTATGAAGGACCCAGATCATTAGATAGCTTACAATTGTAAGTGGAAGAGGGCACAGCTGAAACAAGAGGAGCAGTTCAGAGTGGAGATTGGGTTAGTTGTGAGGGTGCATTAGTGTGAATAGTGTTACGAGGTAAAGGTCACCTCTAGGAAAGACATGGTTTTTCAAAGAGCAAAACTGAGTAACAGTTCTACTTTATCCTGGCGCCGCATCCTTGCATCACCCCCTTAAGAGCAGCAAAGTGAAATTTGGGAAGTTAGCTGTGTGGAGAATGACACTGCCAGCATTAACTTCTCTCGCAAATCTTTCCTGTCACTTTTTCGGTAAGTCTTCATTTAGTACATATCACTGTAATAGGCATCGGAATTTTGCTGTCTAACTCCCTTTTGTCGAAATCTTACTCATCAATCATTTGTACCCCACCCGATTATTCAGCTGGTTCAAAGTGTTAACCAGCTGAAATTGTTTGTTCGTTGGAATGTGACACTGCTGACCAATAGGAAGCAAGAGGTTCTCAGCAAGCACTGACACTAGATAAAAAAACAGTTGCGGTGTAGTTTCCGGGGCTCCCAGGAGGGGAAGGAGAATTTCAGTTATATACTGTCTTTTTTATATGAAATTATAAATATTCTGTAATTATAAACAATTACAATTATAAATAAATTGTTAAAAAATGCTAAACGGGGTGAATACTAGTTTTCATCACCACTTCATAAAACACTACCTATATTGTGTTCAGGGTAATTCATTTTCAATTTGACGGATTTAGGTATTTAAACATCTATATCTCTATTATAATCTAAGACCAGCGGTATTCTCGAGCCTCACACTAAGGATCATAAAAATAACTTCTAGAGAACGGGCTTAAGTTGTAATAACTAGTTATCATATACAGTAGGTTCTGTGAAAGCAATGTAGCTGTAATACAAATATGTGTATATATTACTAACCTTTATTTATATGCAGTAGGAGCATCTTACTTAGTTACAATTTTCTCTTAAGGAAGATTTTACAAGCAGAATGAGCAATTTGAAGTTGTCACATTTTTCAGTAGATTGTACGTCCAGCTGTTTCCAGACAGGATAGAAGTTTTCGCAGTGGAACATGAGAAACAGAGACCAATATTAGCAAGTAAACATGCTGTGCCTTAGTACGGTATAGGATGAGATTATTCAGGCTAAAGCCAGCAACAAGAATACAAGAAACTATCTAAAAGAACATGTTGCTTTGATGTGTATGATATACATATATATATATATATATATATATATATATATATATATATATATATATATATATATACAAATGAACACTAAATAGATACATTTCCAAGCTATTCTAGATAGGATTATTTTTAAGCTAAAATAACTAGCATCCATAATATTATTTTTAAGAGGCAATGTTGTGAACATAAATTAAATTGATATGTAAACAATTTGCCTAAAATTCAGAGACAAATAACACCCACTGGTGAATTGGGCAGCCCTGTCCCGGGTTTACACAAACTTTGTTCAAACTTCGCCTCCCTTCTATTGATTACAAGAAGGGATTGCAATCTATGGAAGGGAGGACATGCTGTTTTTTGTAGGCACCCACAGGTAAACCAGCCCTCTGCTAAGCATCCTGAGACTTTCATGCACATGATCTTCCTGTTATAGTGGAAACAAGTCAAGGCTGTCTATCGACAAGATTTGAGGATGAGGGGTTGTTCCCAGTGAAAAATAGCAGTGGATTAGTAACACGTGTCTTCCAGGCTGTCTAACAAGTGTATTTGATGTAAAGAGTATAATCTAAAGGAGTAAATTAAAGTGTTGTTTATCTGTCAATAGATTGTTCCAGTGCATATGTTTAGTCACCGATTAACCAAGGGCTCCGTCTTCCCTTTCGAAAGTTAGGATGAAGAAACCGGAAACAACACAGTCGTGCTTGCACTCCTGCAGTAGTCCAAACTGAAGCAGGGTTATGTCGCAGTTTCTTAGCTTATATTGACCAAAAAACAAGGATCCTAGGTTCATTTGTATATAAATGATTTTTTAGGCTTTCAATTAGTTCGCTACTGATAAGAAGTTTGCACATGAGCAGTAGGCATAGACACCATCCTAGTCAGATATGTGGAATGTATCTTTGATTATATAAGCATTGCAAAATCACTGGTTATATAAGTATTTAAAGTAATACACACATGAAAGTGCAGACGTCAAAATGGGGTTTCAGCAGTCATTTTGTTAGACCTTCCACCATCGTGCACTTCCCATCTTTAATTATTTATTTCTTTTACATATGGCACTGTATATGGGCATTATTTTATTACAGATTAATTAGGTCCTATCAAAAGTGTAGACAATTTAATACTTTTATTATATATTTCTATGAACAGTGTTGGTCCTGTAAAATTCGAGACCAGTGCTGAAGACTTTGGTTTGCAATTTTTTAAATGTAAAATCCAGCCTAATTGTGGCAAAATTAGTTTCTGGGGTTACATACAACCCTACATAAGTGGCCGGCAACCTCAGTACTGTGGGATATTTCCATTAGTCTTACACTTCTTGGTTTTCACCTTTTATTTGCATGTTTAGAGTTAATATTCAGCTAAAAGGATGTAGATTTGCACCTAGATAAACCATGTTTGGATGCAAGGGGGGAAAATTCTATTTTATTTTTGTATTGCCTGCTTGTGCATATTTTACACAAAAAAGAGCAGCTTTATATTCACACTGTGATTTAGAGTAAAGCGAGGACACGACCCCCACCCAACACTTAAATCTATCTGCATATTTTAACTTTACCCTCCCTCCAATTCAGCATGGTTTTGCAAAATGCAACATTGTACATTGTAATTGGATTTAGTACTTTACTACTAACTCCTAATGAGACCCCTAGTGTCACCTTTTTTTGGGATGTTCTCCTCTCCAATCCTTCTTCAGTTGCACGCCACAAGGCTGAATCCTGTGTCCCCTGCAATCAATACCTTGTTTCTTGGTAGCATAATTTAGAACTAAGGATTATGGTACCGACTCTATGCCGATGATAACCTTTTTTTGTCACAGGCATTAATTCTTTTTTATTTATAATGTTTTAAAAATGATCATGTCTTTGATGATTCAAATAACAGAGCTCCCACAGCTATCTGCTTTCACCCCCATTCCTTCTTAAGAATAAGAATCATTAGGAGACTCTTCCACAGGGTGTAGGACATTTCTCCATGTGCTGTTGCTTTTGTATTTGTTACATCCGTTTACATATTTTATGTCGTCAGTTGTTTTGCTTGTTTCTGTGGCACTTACAGTGAGTAGTGTTCAGGCTGGTTAACCTCCTCATCTGATCATCTGCTGTTGGCTTGTCCGACTCCATTCTGGTTAACACTATTTACTACCCTTTCCCCTGGTACCTCTGCCATTAGTTTCTATTATGGATATTTTCTTGAGTATTGTTCTTCCACCTACCTGTAACTTTTTGAACCTCCCTGTATACCTTCTTGTTCATCCTGGGGATGCAGATCTGGGAGGTAGGTGTTCATCTGCCAGTCTCATAGTGGACAACCTTGGGCCACCTGCATTTTTTTCCCTTTAAATTGTTCCTGAGTTGAGTCTTGCCCCCATGGCTAAAATTTTACAGCCCTCCCATGGGTTCATCCCTCCTAATCTCTTTATGAGACCAACTCCCATGCATGGATGGTGTTTATTTTAATTTGAATATGTTGTCTTGGATTAAGTTTTCTTCTATGATCATTTAAAATATTCCTTTATGCTTTCACATAAATTGTAGGCAGCCTGCAAACACTTTTCTGATCTATCTCCTCTACTTTATTTTAGTTTATATATTTCAGAATAATTTTAAAAATATGAATATGACAACCTAAGTGCTGCACCAGTTGCTTTGGAATTTCACTAGACTATATTTAGACAACCATATATTTACAGAAAGATAAACGACAGCATTAACTTAGTTCCACGGAACAGATGAAAATCCCCAAATAAATTATTTTTAAGAAAACATTTATGAATAATACAGTATACCAAATAAAGTCATGTAGATATATACCTGTAAAGGATTGCCAGTGTGTAATCGCTAAGCCTTAAATCTGACATATTACAGTTTTAGAGAAAATGTCAAGCAGCCTTACTACTTATTAGTTAGATGGAATAGCGGTCATTCCATTTAAATCAAACATATTTTTGTTATACCTGAGCTTATGTGTCTCTTTGTGGTGTTATCTTGAAATGCTGCACTATGGGAGGATTAGTAACATGACATAGCTCCCAGCCAAAGTCTTATTGCAGCAGTAAGAGCCATTATTTTCATATATTTTGCAAATGGAAAAAATAAATAGCTAGAACCAACTGTTATCCATGGGTTAAACCCTTTTAATTGGGGGTCTGTAGACAAACCAGTCTCTTGCACTCTGTAATTAGGGAATCTTTGCTGGAAAATGTAAACTCTATAGAGAAAATATTACAAATAATTTTTATATTGTAATTAGCCTGTAGTATAGTAAATCTGTGACCGATTTATAGCTGTAATTTTGTAGTATGTACTAAATAAATGATAACTAGAATCTGATTGGTTGCTATAGGCAACATCTCAACTTTTCAAAACCCGCAGTTTAGTAAATATACTCCTGAATGTTGTTTGGGTGACTACATTGAAGGGACAACAGGTGGCGCTGTTACTAAATGTATTATTATTATTATTATTATTATTATTGTTATTATTATTATTATTATTATTATTAGCTTTTATTTATAGGGCACCACAAAGTGTCCGTAGTGATGTACAGAGACAAACAATAGGACAATACAAGGTAAAACAGCACAGTACAGTTAACAATAAGCACTATAACTCAGGAAACTCAAAGCACAGCTAAACAGACAGGCTGAAAGCTTAAAGGTGAGGGATATTTAGCAGAAGGGTGGGTGCGGCTGACAGTTAAGAGCCACTGAGAGGTGCAGAGAAAAACAAGGGAAGAGAAAGAGAAGAAGGTCCAAGAAGGAGGTGGGCTGAGTAGCTGGAGAGCAAAGTTAAAAGTGGTGGAAACAGGAGGAGAGAGGGCCCTGTTCAAAGGAACTTACAGTCTAAAGGGAAGGGCAAACAAACTGAAGACACAAGGGTGAAACAGAGATAGAGTCACACGGAACGAGAAAGGAAGGGGAAAGAAGGGATGAGAGGGAGAGGTAGCCAACAAGGTTAAGCGGACGACTAAAGGACTTTTAAGAAAAGGTGGGTTTTTAATGCCCGCTTGAAATTGCATAGATTGGGGGATGTTCTGATGGAGCAAGGGAGAGCATTCCAATAGAGGGGGGCAGTGCAAAAGAAGTCTTGAATGCGTGCGTGAGAAGAGGTAATCAGACGGGAAGAGAGGCGACGATCATTGGTCGATCGCAGTGGGCAGGATAGAGTGTGAATAGAGATGAGGCTGAAAACATAGGGAGCAGTGGAGTTGGCGAGGGCCTTGTATGTGAGGGTGAGGAACTTGAAAAGGATTCTGTAGGGGAAGGGGAGCCAGTGCAGGGCTTGGTAGAGGGGGGAGACAGAGGCGGAGCTGCGAGAACGGAAGATAAGTCTAGCAGCTGCGTTGAGAACAGATCGAAGAGGAGCGAGATGAGAATGGGGGAGGCCAATAATGAGAAGGTTACAGTATTCCAAGCAGGAGATGATCAGAGAGTGGATGAGAAATTTGGTGGCATCCTGAGAGACGAAGGACCGAATGCGAGCAATGTTACCTAACTGGAAGTGGCAGGATTTGGCAAGAAAGTGAATGTGTGGGGCAAAGGAGAGAGAGGAGGAGACATAGAAGAATTGTTAACAGTGATAGAAAGGTCGGAGTGGAAGGAGGTTTGAATTATTACTTTATATTAGAGTAATGTTCTCTGTTGTACAGGAATTTCAAGTAATGCTGCTGTTTATGTAAGACCTGTCATGTGTGTATGCTGATAACTAAACAGTTTATTATAAATAGTTATACACAAAAAACTTCACAGTGTGTGTGTATTGACGGAGTATGAAAAAAATTGTCATGATCTGCCTGTGGCTGCAGGTCTGCATCTCCTCCCTAGATGCCTCTGTGCCTTCCCCTGATCCTGCCTACAAAGGCTTAAGATCTCCTTTTTGAATCCAGGTCATGCTCACCCGTCTCTGGCCTTTAAAAGACTGCCTCTCCCGGTAATCCGGGCGAGTTCATCAATTGTCTTTGCTTCGGCTGGTTTCTCAGTGTAATGACTGTGTTCTGATCCTGACTGACTTCCTGTTCATCTCACCTGCCTGGAATCCAAGCTTAACTTGGACATCTGGGCACTCTGTTCTTGCAGATCATCTCACTTGCCTGGTGTTCAGCTCATCAGCTTCCCAGCCTAACCTAATAAGCCAATATCTCAGTTCCTGCACATCATGTTACCTGCCTAATAACAAGGGCAGACTTAAAGTTTTTTTTTAAGGTGGGGCGATTTTGCATAGCCATGCCCCTCCTTCACGCTGATTGATTGGTCACAGTTGGGCTCGTCCTCTTTCCCTTGTTGACCGGACCTCTCCACGACAATGTAATTGGATGAATATTGCTGCTAGGGGGATAGGTCAGTGCCTGGTCACAAGCTTCATAGCTTTAACTGGCATCCCAGACCTCCATTATCTGCATTCCAATATCTACATTGGAAAACCAATGTCTTCAGCTTAGCCTGCTGTGCCAGGTAACCAGCATTTGTGTTATCTGCCTTTTCATTTGCTACATCTCAGTTTTACCTGTATGTTCTATGTGACGATTATGTAGTATATCTTATGACTGATTGTTAATTTCTGTTGAATTCATGTATCACAATGTATATTGTATGTAACCTTGTAATGTAATCTCAACGTGGGCTTTGCTAGATGATATGAGTCTGAACCTATGCAAGTGTCAATAATCTTTTGAAGCTAGCCAGGCCTGGGATAGATAAGGATCTCAGAGGAGTTTGAAGCCCCAAAGTTGTAAACCATCTAGCCACTCAAGCAGAGCAGAAGTGATAGATTCTCTGAGGTGTCCAAACATATATCTTATTCAATCTGATTTAATTGAAAATGTGAGAATACCTGGAAATAATGGCGCTGAGGAAATTAGCCAATCACTCAGATAATAGTGTGCGAAATAAAAAATAATAAGCAAAGGTAAAAGAGATTGGTTTGATCTAAAATGTAATACATAACACAAAAACAGTATGCAAATATCCTATTAACTAAAATGTCATAATAGGCCAATGGTCCAGCCACTAATCAAAGCTCTTTTGCGTAAGGGGCGTAAATTATATAGTCATTCCAATCTAAAGTCCAATAATATCTCTTTTAGAGCTCTCCGTAGAAATAATTAGAGGATCCCAGAAATCCTCAGATGGTAATAGACATACAGAGAAACGCACTCAATGGGAGTTGAACTTCAGTTAGGAAGTCTTCCACAGACTAAACTTATGACAGATAAAAAGGTTTACCCAAAGCAGCACAATGTATGTTCAGAAATAGTTCCCAGCAGGAGAAATAATTAAAAAGTTTCTTACCTGTAAAAGCAAAATAAAATATAACCCTCCGGAGGGAATGAGAACACGGCTCACGGTAGATCTTGCGGACGTCACTGCTGTAAAAATTCTCCGGTTACTCACTATTTTAGGTGTGCATTCCGCCGGTTAGCCATGCATTCCAGTAAGTGTACTTTCCAATTCCTGTCATCCAGGAACTTAGTAAGACAAATAGTAGTTCCTGCTGCAGGAAGGTTCCTGGCTTCAATGAAAAATAAAAAAGCCATTGCTGTCGGGAGAGATAACCGCCTCTGACGCGTTTCGTCCCATCAACGGGACTTTCTCAAAACTACCCAGTAAGTCTCCCCATGATCATTATATAGAGAAAAATATCTCAAAAGATGTGGGTATAACCGGCAGTCAATTAACCCTTATTTTAGGTCCGGACTTCTCAAACACCTTAGTTGACTCTGCATCATCTCAAATACATTTAAGCATTAAAACACCTCATTCAAAATGTTACATAGATTAAACATAATCAAAATTTTAACATTAATACCTAAAATGAAAAACTAAATCACAAAAAAAGAAAAAGAAAAAAGAAGAACCAATCTCCAGTACCTATTTAAAGTTCACTATTAGCTTAAAATTAAGCAGACATAACATCAAAGGATCACATTATAAGCGAAATGAAGCATCACGCTAACTCCTAAACGTCTAGACACCTTGACCCCTATAGGATTTATTATACGGTTAAGAAGCCAGTGAATCGCCAATTCTACTGCAATCATCCCATAATAGGAACTACAACATACGAAAATTGCATATAATACCCTCAACTTAGAATTAATCGCATTTATTAAAATAAATGATTGCCAAACTTAGCTAGCTGCAGAAATAATTATTATTTTACTGTTTAAAGTGCCCCTGTTACCAGGAATTGACATATTGTTACTTGGTACATAAAAATTTCATGTCTGCTATTTGTAACAAAAAAATCTTACAGACAGTCTAATGCCAGTGGCTGTAGCATAAAAAGATGATGACAGATTCAGCAACAGTCCCTCAACTCTGCAGGTAGAAAAGATAATTGCGTAAAGCTCCTTTATGCTTATCAGTGAACTAGATACATTCTTATTTGATGATTTAAAGTCTCAAGTGTCATTTTACAGAAATCTGCAAATCTAGGTCTATCTGTGATATTAATACCAGGAGATTTCCAAAGCAATACGTGTTGGGTTACTGGCTTTGCTCCTGGTCAGATAACAGTGATATCAACTGTTTAAAATTAAGTGGTCATAAGTTAGGCATCCCAGAAAGGTGCAGTTTGACAAAGGCCTCAAATGATTACTCTGTGCTGTTCAGGGGACCCTGCTTCTTCCACTATACAGTTCTAAGCCACAGGAACTTAATGTTTATTTACTTGTTTTTCTTGCACATAGCAGACACTGTAAATGCTGGGGTCCTGTTGCTTAACCTCTTTGCCCTATTCACATCATGACACTGTCTCTGTCACATACAGTCCTGTTCTCTCTTACACAATTACACAAGTGCACAGATACTGCCTCTAACAATATCAGCTCATATCCTGAAATAGTATGTGCTGCTGTGAACATTTTGATTATCTGATTGACTGTAGGTTGTTTTGTCCACTTTTGTAATTCCGTTTGCATAATATGACCAAAAAATATATAGTATATAATATAAAAAATAATGACCATATACGTATATATTGACAGTTGGGCTTGATATTATATAGAACCCAATGTCAAGCACATACAGTACATTTCCATGCCCAATCATATATAATGCTGCCATATATAATATCTCCATATATCCCCATTTTGCCACAATATAGCCTCATAGTGATACCAGATCACTAGATAATGCTACTGTATAGCTCCAAAATGCCCTTATACAGTCTTATAATACAAACACATTGCTTTAATTTTCTCCCAAGACCATGCTGCTTCCTCTTGCAGCCATACACAGGACACCAGACTAATAAGGAATGCTCTGATTGGTCAGTTTGCACTACCTAGTGAACAGTGATTGTCGCTTGTTGGCAAGTTTTGGACACAGGTCCAAAGCTTGTGCCACACAGCACATAGGCAAACCGAGGGGGGGTCCTAGTGCCTGAAACCCCCCTCCAAGCTTGGGGCACTGTATAATTGAGATGGCTGGACCCAGCCCCCACTTCACCCAGCTCTGCTTGAAAAGGGAGAGCTGCGTGTATCTAACAGTAGTGCAGGCAGCATTGCCCATGTATATTATTGGGATAGGAAGAGTTGGAGAGCAGCCAAGCACTGTCTAAAACTATAGCCACGCCCCCATGCATGCTTGCCACATCCACTGGCGGCTTGGCATAGAAACCCCCCTCTACAAATCCTGCGTTTGCCCCTGCAGCAGGGCCGTGGGACTTGGCAAGTCTTTGTTTCTACCACTGCTGAGCACTGGGGCGGGCACATGCGTTGCTACAGTTATTGTTACTCCTTTGAAAACACCACTGATTTTTAGGAAAGGGATCAACAATGCCGTTATTTCCTCAGTGCAGGGCCAGCACCACTGTTATGCTGGAAGTGTAACGCTTGGCTATGATGTCACACGCCACACTTCCAGTCTGAGGAGCAGAGAGTACTACCCCAAACTCCTGTCTGCTATGGTAAAAACTAGTGGGAGTGGGGGTGCAATGGGAGGGGAAGATGCACCGACTAAGGAGCCCGCAGAGCTTGTGTGGCCCTTTCCACAGTGAAGGCATGCAGTCCCTTTTCTTGAGCCCATTCATAGCAGTGGTTATATTGGGCAACTGCAGCAGTAGAGAAAAATTAATGTAGCAAAGAGATGGTGATCCAAGTATTCACATATATCTACGTTTTGTGATATTCCCTTTGAACTTCTGTACTCCAGTGCAGCCGCATGATCCCATTTTGGATAGTTTTGCCATGGATTTACAGGGAACGACATCAGTTTCTCCTCTGACATACTGCAGCATTGGTAAAGGCTACCAAATATTCCAGATTTTCCAGAATGGATTTTTCAGAATGTATGCCCCTGAAAAACAGAATTCTTGTTTTTCTAGAATTCAGAATTCTGATGCGTAAAAATTGCCATATTTAGTGGGAATTGTTTCTATGTCACTGCTTAACTAATATAACAGGGTGAAATAAATGCTTTATATTCTGTTTAAAAACAATGCAAAAACCCTAGCTTTGCTCTGGGCAAATTCTGATTACCTTTTCAAAAACAAAGGTGCTATCGAATCTACCCCTGCACAAGTGGTTGATTACAGCACCCACCTTTGTGATGAAACTCGCACTGTATCACACTCTCTCATGGATTAAGGACTGCTCCTGATTGGCTGGCCATATATTAAGTAAGACGTCTTATCCGAATTAACTCATTCTGGGATGGAAACTTGCCTTGTTTCCTTTAATTCCACAAATATATAATCCGTTTTTTATATATTTATAGAGCATTGTGCACTATTTATTTCATTTGCTATATTTTTGTAATTCGCCTATTAAAAGACAATTGGATAATGCTAATTGTTTTGCACCAAGTATTTACAGGTATGTTACTAAATTTGATTACAGAGTTTTACCATGCACTAGAGCAGGGGTCAGGGAACTTTTTTACCTTTTACCCCCAAATATATTTAGATACGCTGACATTACCCCCTTGATTTGAAAGGAAGGAAATCGTATATTTATAATTATTGGAATTCTAAATTTTATTGAATCTATTCAAAATTTCCTTGAAAGCTTCAACTTCAAAACTTCAGGTTTTGGAGAAAGTATGTTGCTTCATTTTTGATACGAGACCATCAATATTGGGGCATTTTGATGTCAGAGCAATTCTGATACAGTCTTCAGCGTCCAATCGATTTCTCTGCTTTGTTTTTATGTTCGCTAGAGTGGAAAATCCTTGTTCACAAAGGTAGGTTGTTGCAAAAGGCAGCAACTTTTTGACTGCCTCCTCATGTGCAATTTTGAATGCCTTTGCAGCTGTTGACATCCAAAAATATGACAGATCTGCTTTGTTTTCAAATGCAATACGTGATTCATTATTGCACCGAAGCTCAAGAAGTGCCTCTGCCAACCCTTGAGGCTCTTCTGGCACAACAGCAATTTCACATTTAAAGGGGTCTACAATCCAACTGACAGTATGTGAATCTGCAGCATTACCCCCGGGAATTTAATTTTTACCCCATTTGGGGTAATTTACCCCTGTTTGTTGACCACTGCACTAGAGAGTCTTAGTTTTATTTTTTAATCATCTCCACTCCAATACTGTAAGTTTTCTTCCCTAGTGGTAAAATCTCCCACAATACAACAGCTTGGAGTTGTTGCAACTTTTATGGAGTCTGATGTAATCGCGTTGTATGACATCACTGGAGACATGTACATGCAAGATAAAGGGCAGACTTATTAACATCTAATCAAATCACACATTGAACAATCTGGTTGTAAAATGTGATTGACTTCATGTGTGTTGGTAGTTTGTGTGCTCACATACAGAGAGTTAGCATAAAACTGTTGCATGTGCAGTCCCCCGTACTTGGCACAATAACCCTCTCCACCTAATAAGTTACTGGACAACACTGGATTCTGGCATTAAAGAATATGTTTGTACTATTGTCTAATCCCTTATTATATAACAAAAATGCTGCATGTTTTATTGCAGGAATGTAAAAACAACATCACCTGTACTGTCCAGTGGAAATGGGACATTTGTCATATTAACTAAAGCAAACGATGGCAGCCTAATTCTTCAACTCAGGTAAGCAATAGATATTTAGACTATATTGATATTCCCTGGATATAATACTGCCCCCAACCCTTATATAGGTTCTTCTCATGGCTACACTTCCTGGGTACACACTACAGAATTTTCAGACCAATATGTTAACTACAATGATGGTACCAATGACTGGAAAAAAAAAAGAAAAGTCCCGATTAACATGCCGATTCATGCTTAAGCGCTATACATGTTTTACAAGATTTAACCTCAGATCTGTGCTCTTTAACTGTCATAGCCGTCGGCTGAAAAGATCATGACAAACTGTATGGAGATCCTGATTGTGAGTCCATACACACTGCAGGATTGAAAGGACTTATAGTTCTGCTGGGCAATTAAATCAAACGATCATCAGTGCTTTGGAACGATCCTTGTTCATTGCTGGAGTGTGATATTGGGCGGAACGGTACTTTATCGTTTGATTGACCCTATATTTGGCTGAAAGGCTGAAAACACTGTAGTATGTACCAAGCCTTAGACTTTATATAGCTGCCTCTCTGCCATTTGCCTTGTCTACACACAATGGGTTTCATATTGAGGAAGTCCATTTGCCTTGTGTAAAATACACTCTTCAAAACTGTGATGGACAATGTTATATGCGAGATTTGAAGTTCCATATGCAGTTCCAAATACACCTTTAGAAATGTAAATTCTCAGTCACAATTTATATGTGCTCAAAACTTATGCTTTCACATTTAACTCAACTTTGGCCCAGTGTGTTTTTGGGGTTCTGAATGCTGTTATCTTTGCCTCAGTTTTACTGGTTACCTTATTAGTTCATTCTTTTGAACTTATTTCTTCTTCCATGATTGTAGTAACTGGTGCTGCAAACTTGCACAAAATGATAGTGTTCATCTAAAGTCTACTTCTATACAAGTCATATTGTACAACTTATAAAATCAGGTATTGTAAAAAGAATGCAAAATATCAACAACAAAAAATGAATTTGAATCCACAAATACAATTTAGCTTGAAATATTAATGCATAGCATATAATATTGTACTAATAAATATTCTGTGTTGCCCTTAGTCACATTCTTACACCGTTCTCAGCCCACAGGCAAAATGCATAACATGTATCCAAAAACCCAAAGATGAAGTGTATATTGTAGTATTAATTCACAGCCCTCAGTCACAATGCATATGCTATCAATAAGTGTAAATTATGCACCACAGAAATCTCTTAGTATAAATATAGTTCTCAGCCCAAGGGTACAGGACCTTAGAGTTAGGTACAAATATAGCTAAAGGGTCAAAGTTGCACCAGGGCAAACCATAACGTGACGCTAGGGTGCAAATGCAATTTTTTTTTGCATGTAGGGAAATATTGCCTCTGTTTGTATGTAGCACACACATACTGGACAGCTTTCAGTTTACACTGAGATTTAGAGTTGAGCCAAGACACACTCCCCCAACTCCCAATTTCTCTGCACATTTTCCTCTTTCCCTTGCACCTCAACAATGATTTGAAGGTACAAAATTGGTCTACTTATAATATCTATGAGTGCAGGTAGTGCAGTTTTAGGATAACAATGGCATTTCATTCAAACTTCTCCAGGGTGTTAGTACTGAAGAAGTGACCAGAGGCATAGGTCAGGATCTCTGGAAATGCAGTGTTGCTGATCCCAGTTCCCCATGGTTTTGCTAATTATGAAGGCAGTTAATCTGTAAAATAAAATTTGTGGGTGGAAATCTTCATTAAAAGAGAAGTGTTTCAAATGCTGGCAATTAGTGTACCATATTTAATTACTTTTCTTGTAATAAATTGCAACATTTCTGGCGAAGGATGTTTCCAAATCCTTGATGTCAGTGGAAAGCAAAATAATCGTGCTGCAACAGACCCTCTTTTGTGATTATTCATCTTGAGTGCTTGGCTATGTAATAAGGGCTTTTTAAAAGTCCCTGAGAAATATTTGTACACCTGCGTGACACACAAAGTGCGTCTATTTCAATCAGAGGAAAAAATATGAAAACATGAAAATCTGTACTTCATTATACATTATTATACTATTATGTAGATAGACTATTCAGCATACCACAAGAGGCAGACAACCCGTGGATCTCCCTTGCCAACAAAGGCATGCTGGGAACTCCATAAAACATGAAGAGCCACAGGCTGCCTAGCTCTGTAATATACACAAGCTCACAATTCACTCTATAAGAGAAGTAACAGCTGTATACCCAAACCTCCTTTTATAACATGTAGTCAAGGAGTGCAAGCTCTTGATACAAGTATTAGGCCCCCTAGTGTTGAGTCCAGTTACCCATGTGTTCTCTTTTCCCAGCTGCTCCCCTCACCTGTGGAGTATAAGTATTTTGGGGATTCAAGCTCGGCGCTGGTTCAGTAGTACGTATTTTTGCTCTGGTCTGTTCACACTGACAAGAAGCAATTGCAAAGTATAGTACTATGCAATCGCTGGGCAGAGACTGTCTGCTGACATAGACCACTCTATAGAGACCGTTCAAATGTGTGCTAGTGACAAGTGCACTGTTAAATGTGATTCATGTATGGAAGGGGGGTTTATGGGCAATGGGGGACCCCCCCATAAATGTGCAACTGGAAGTCTTATATATTGTAGTTACTCTTTAATAGAGCTTTTTAAATGTTTAAATTGTCTCTTGAATCTGTCTGCCTTCTGTGCTTTGCATGGAATATAACTAGGTTTATGGGGTTAGCACTTCTGCCTCACAGCACTGAGGTCATGAGTTTGATTCCCGACCATGGCCTTATCTGTGTGGAGTGTGTATGTTCTCCCTGTGTTTGCGTGAGTTTCCTCTAGGTGCTCCGGTTTCCTCCCGCACTCCAAAAATATACTAGATAGGTTAATTGGCTGCTATCAAATTGACCTTAGGCTCCCTTGGTCTGTGTCTGTATGTGTATGTTGGGAAATTTAGACTGTAAGCTCCAATGGGGCAGGGACTGATGTGAGCAAGTTCTCTGTACAGTGCTGCGGAATTAGTGGAGCTATATAAATAGCTGATGATGATGATGATGATGAAGGCAAAGACAGGTATTTACTGAAGGAAAAGTAATTAACACATAAATATGTGACTAAAACAATGTTGCTACAATAATATTGTCCAAACTGACTCTTTTGTAAAATAGATGTGTGGAAAGATTCAATTTGTAAATAACAAGTAAAATAAATCCTTCTGCGGCTCAAAGATAAACAATAAAGTGATAAAAAAAAGTGTTATTTACAAAGGTAGGATTATTTTAAAGCAATATGAAAAAATAGAAAAAGCTGCCCTATCTGTAGAATGTCTCTTTAAGCTACTATTAAAAATACGACAGAATTGATATGTGAAATACATGGAATTGGCTTAGAAAACAGATGGCATAATTTCAAAAAAGCACATAGTAAAAACTCAATACCTAAAAACAAAGGGGGTCGCATTGAGCTGGCCGCAAATTGTGTTTTCGGCATGTGCTTTTTTATTTTTCTGCGGAAGTGCACACAAAGAAATAATTCCATCACCACTAAAATCTCTATGAGGAGAGAGAAAATCTGTAATAATTGCATATAAAATGTCAAAAGTTTGTCATGTAAATAAAAAAAACACACATTTATATATACATATATATGTATATAATTGTAAAAATTTCAAAATTGAAATCTAATGTACAGCAAACTCTTGTCAGAGTGCCGGTACAGAGCAAGAAAAAGGAAATGACAAAACAACGCTAATTGGCTCAATGGCTGGATGATTAATTTGCCATCTCTAATTAGCAAATAAAAACCTCAACTATCTTATCTTAGCTCATTGCTTTCAATGGCAACCCTATAACTTGTATAGCTGCCTTTATTTTGAAAGCTTCAGAATGGAGAACAAGCTTCTGGAATATGTGTTTCATCAAAACTTTGAAACATTTTCACTTCTTTTCTATGGCTAAATTATTCTCTCTAAGAAGACATCATGTAAGGAGTTGTAGGTACTTGCCATTTTTCTTTGTCATTGCATCTCCATACTTAACATTTTCTCTTTTTTATACGTGACATGTTTGTGTGTTGCACTGTAAGTATATGCATAATGCATTTTCTCTAGCTAATCTTCTATACATTCTACTATGTTATTGTAAATTGTCATCCCATTGAATGCATCTAGGAACAATACTTGCCAGTCTGTACTTTTTAATCATAAATAATGGAACAAAACAAGTAAATCTTAACATAAATCTTTACATAAAACATTTGCATATTTTATTGTTTGCTTATGTTATCTTGAAAATGCATTGACTCACAAATTAAGTTCAAAACAAAACAAAACCTTGTAGATTAGCTATTAAGATTTTTTTTTGTCCAATTATATATTTCTTTTAACTGGAGCTGGTTGATTGTACTGAAAAAAATGTATATTGTCCCCTGTATGCATAAATAAATAAATAAATAAATAAATAAATAAACACATACAACCTTAATGTCACACTATATGACCAAATATATTAATCAATAGTTTTTTCGCATTCAATAACACTCACATATACATATATATATATATATATATATATATATATATATATATATATATATATATATACATATTGTAACAAAAGGAGGCATTTAGCTGGCAATATGCAGAGAAAGCAGGGAAGTAGAATAAAACATTGGCACAGTTATGTACCTAGGTGGAGATTAAACCAGGTAAAAACATATGTGTAGTTTAAAATTGGTTTACTTACATGATTAAAAAGCTGCTTCCTCTCAGCAAACAGACAGGGTGGGTCTGATAGTCTAAACAGAGCCAGGCGTTTCCTTTTAAAGAGAAGGTGGGTGTGTCACCTGTCCATCAAGCTAGGCCTGTGGGAGGAGTGTCAGGTATAAAACCCTGCTTGTTTCATTGTTCAGGGAGATCAACGCTGGGCTAGCTGGCTGATCTGGACAGAGAGCTGGACTATGTATAGTAAGCGTTGAGGGTCTCCATAATTGCTGTGCAAGTATACGGTGTCAAAACATTATTACCATCCTGACAATAAAGAACCATAAAAAGGAAGAAGTTGTACGCGTGTGCTTCTGCAGTAGCGGGCTCTTGCCACAATATATATATATATATATATATATATATACATAACATAAATCAAGTCTTACAAAAAATGAGTTGTTTATATCGAATTGATCCAGATTACTAAGCTGCTCTCACTGCTAGACCAAGGGATAGTGACCATCCCTGCATGTAATGTATAAATAGCCAAATAGATTCTGTTTGTGAAAACAATTATAGTTCCCTCTGGATACATGGAAGATCATGATGTGGTCATATGATCATGATCATAGCTGGAAGATTCTGGTAATGATCATAGTTGTTAAATGCTTACTTGGCCAGCAGATTGTCGTCGTAGTATATAACTTGCCTAATCAGAAACTGATCTGATCAGAACAAACCAGACAGGAAGAAAAAACTAGTCAGCCAATTACTGTGCTGGCATTGGCCAACTACACTAAATGAAGCCCAGTGAAACCCGGACATACGATGAAATAGTCCTTGTCATGATAAAAGGAAGAACTTGTCGGTTTACATTAATGATGATTGTTATCTACTAATAAACAGTCATGTAAGCATAGCTCTTCAGTACAGTTGTAAATAAAAAACGGATTCCAAATTCTACACCTTTTATCTATATACAGTGAATCAAGCAATTTTGCGGGCTATAGCAATAGTCATAAAAATGTGAAAATGCAACCAATCAATTTACTATAACCAGTGACACCATGAAGACATAGCATTCAAGTTGCAATCTCAAAATGCTAGTTTCTACTAGACCTCATTTACAAAGTGCCTTATTGGTCTGATCTATAGGTACTCAAAATATACAATTAAGACTGTCATTTTGCAGCCATAAGTTTACACCTACATTTGAATAGAAAAATTGTGGCTTTGCACCAGTCTCCAGGGTTACCCTTTCTGTCAATCACTCAGCGCCTGTGACAACAAAATGTCATATGGCAGTTTTTGAAGGTTTTTTCTAGGGCATTTGTGTTTTAGTGAATTGTCAGGCCCCCGGGGGCTCAACCTCACCCCCTTTAACCCACCCTATTTTTCCTTCCCTCTCCCTTTTACCATTACATTCTTGTATACACCTTCTCAACATGCAGCCCTCTCTGTTCTTGGTAATTGTTATTCCATATTGGCAAATTTGCTTTAATGTTTTTAAGGATGTTGTTGTTGGGATTTCTCTATGTATATACTGTATATCTTGCTCTTTTTGATGTTTCTGTTTTGTTACATTTGAAAACTTTAAGACATTAAAAAATACTCATGTGGCAATGAGAATGAACTACCAGGCAGAATACCAATGTTTGACAATAATTGAAATCACAAAGGGAGGAGAAATAGAAGAAATTCTGTAAAGGTGGACGTAGGAGTTAAGTAAGTAGGAAAAATTTTTTGGCTCACAGTAGAATGAATGAGAAAAATAGGAAAGATTGAGGTCTGACAGGACTGGGGTCATGAGTTCAATTCATGACCATGGCTTTATCTGTGAGGAGTTTGTATGTTATCCCCGTACTTGCATGGGTTTTCTCCGGGTGCTCCGGTTTCCTCCCACACTCCAAAAACATACTGGTAAGTTTATTGGTTGCTAACAAATTGACCCTAGTTTGTGTGTCTATGTGCGTGTATGTGTGTGTTAGGGAATTTAGACTGTAAGCCCCAATGGGGCAGGGACTGATGTGAGTTCTTTGTACAGCGCTGCAGAATTAGTGGTTCTATATAAATAAATGGTGGTGGTGGTGATGTTTAAAACAAACTATTACCATGGTTGAGAGTCAAAAAGTGAGAGACCAGATTAATAAAAGCTCCAGAATAACACTTTGGTGAGGAAGTGTCCCAATATCAGTGGACAATTCATTGACTGAAGACTTTCTTGAAAAATTATCCAAAGACTTTTGATAGTACTATAATTGTTTGGGTCACTTTAGCCACAGCTATTAATTTACCCAATGCAGTGGTGAGTATTATTTGGATGTAAATTGAGATGTGTGGAAAAACTCACACCTAAGGGCATTATATTTGTAGAAGAATGAGATTCTTAACATACCATGTAATTGTGTCAGGATTAAAGCTCAAACTCCTGCCTCTGGAGACTTCTGCTGTGCTGACTGAGCTATTCTAACTGTTGGACAGCTCTTTGCTTTTGCCTTGTGTTCAGCTCATTCTAACAGTTACCTAATGCTCTAGTATGTTAAAGCTCTGCCTCCTGGCTTCCTATATAAACCAGGCCCTGAACTATACTCCTTGACAGATTATTATGTTCCTACACAGTAATCTAGTTACTGTTGTCTACCTTCAGCCATCCTTTATATGTGTACCGTTATCAGCTTGTCCTCGACTTCACCTCTGACTCAATCCATTTGTACTGATCTGCATTATTCTTTACCGAATTTGGCTACCCCTGACCATTCTGGTTCTGGTGAACCTATCTTGGTCTGCATTCCTTTCCAGTCTCCAGACAGTTACAAATTGTTGATATTAATGTTATTAAAATTTTTATTCAACATGCATTGCAAAGACTCCTGAGCAAAAATTATTCAATTGTTCTGTTTAGTCCCTTACAATAGCACCATATGAGTTCCACTTGACAAAAACTGAGTGGTTGCAGAATGCTGAAATTCAATACAGCAGGTGAATTTGTATTCGACAAATTCTGAAGTCATTGTGGTTTGAGGTTTGTTGAAGGTAAAGGAAGCTAAGTCCTTCAAGGACTAAGTAATTTGTCAATCTTAGATCTTTGCCAGAGCTGTTAAAATAGTAGTTAATGGAATATGACAATTTTCAGAACCTTACCCTTGAGTGGAATTTTGAGGTCTCCTGCAAACGCTTGGCTTTGAGAAACAAGGGTTGACTGGCGACAAAGAGAATTGGTGTTAAAACATCAACATATCTTTGCCAGGAATAAGCATGACTTTGGCTATACTACCAGTATGTCTTATAAAATCCAAACAGTAGAAGAGGTATTGATATATCCTATCTGCTTTGTATCAAGAGATAAAACAAATGTTGGGAAACAAGATAATTCATGAGCGTAAGCACCCTTAAGTTAATCTCATTATGTTTTTAATGAAGATGGCTCTTTGAGATTTTTACATTACATAAAACTCAACACCTGCCCCAGGATGGATGCTTATACTCTTCCTGTCACTATGTAATGGGCAGGAGAATAGAAGATACCTACTTCCTGAAATAGACACTGCTGCAATAGGAGGCACAGAGTCTAACGCACCGCTGGTCTTTGCCAGAGACTCCTGCAAGGAGGTTTGGATTTATCTGCTTGGCAACCAGTCACAAGAGTATCAGATACAGGCAGTCGTCCCTGCAGAGGAGAGGAGAACAGGGATGGCACCTGACACTATCCAGAATGGGTAATAGCTTTGTATATCAAGTTCTTAATTACACTCAAACTAATGGCTACTTGCAAGTTCCCTATCAGCTAGGAAGATCAAGCAAAAAAAGCATTTATAACTTCCATGCAATTGTTTGAGTTCATTTGTATGGCTTTTGGCTTTACTAATGACTTACTGACCTTTCCAAGACTCATTGAGCACTTCTTGGAAGATTTGGAATTTGAATTGATCCTTATCTATGTAGATGATCTTATAATAGTTTTCACATCTTTCAAAAGAACACCTTAAACACTTTGATGTAGTCTTTAAAAGACTTACAGAACATGGCTTGCAACTAAAGTCAAGCTAATGTCACGTACTCCAGGAAATATTGTATATTTGGGGCATGTGATGACCAAAGATGAAATACAGCCAAATGATGCAAACACTTAATCTTGTCAGGATTCCTAGCATGAATACTATGGCAATACTATGGCAATTAAAACAGAATGTCTTTATTGGTAACTCTGTAAGGCTGGATACACATTACATGTTTTTCAACTAATTTATCGGGCCAAACACACCGATAAATTACCGCTTGGCCCAATATAGCATTAGTGTGTCCACTTGCACGGTGAAATTCAGTCATTCCAAAGCACTGATTGTTGTTTCATTTGATTGTTCAACAGAACATAAAATCTTCTTTAACTATGGAACAATGTTATTCCAATCCTGCAGTGTGTATGTACTCACGATCAGGATCTCCATAGAGTTTACAGACTCATGATCTTTTCAGCCAACGGTTATAACATTTGAAGAGCACAGATCTGAGGGTAAATCTTTAAAACATGTATGGTGTGTACGCATGAATCAGCATGCTGATCAGGACTTTTTTCTTTCAGTCGTTAGTACAATCAGTGTAGATAAACAGGCAAATGGGGGGTCGGACAGGCCAGGGGTCAGAAGCTGGAAAATGTACAATGCCAGGGATTGAGCAGGTACATGGTAAAAATGAAGCCAGAGTCTAGGTCACAAGAAGAGGGGCAAAATGGAGGGACTAGCATAAGTCAATACCAGGTAACAGGTCAGGATCAAGTCACAAGAATGCACAGAGAAACTAGCTGTAGCAATTGCAAATAATGAACTGGCTCAGATTCCAGGGAAAGGCATTCTCTTGAAGGCCAGCCCAAAGTGATTGGGAGACACGTTCATCCCAGACAGGATATGCAGAAGGCAAAGCAGCATCTATGGATAAGTGCACACAACCCAAACACATGACAGACCCTCCAACATGACCTCGTCCATTATGCTGCATTAGTTATTTAGTGGTAAGTAAAAATAGAGCTCCCTTGTCATCAATTAATTCAGCACAGGTAACTGCAATAGCAATAAAGCTGGTCAGAATGTTCTATAATATAAAATAACAATTGTTCTGTGTGTAGTCCGTGATGGGCAAGGATATCCGAGAACTACATCTCCCAGCAAGCTTGGGGATGAGTGTTGGCTACCAGAGTTGCGCAGAGGTGAGCAGTGGTTTCCCATAGTCTCCCTCTGCTGCTACAGATGCAACCAATATTACCCAACAAAGACACTAGTGAATCCTGACTAAGGTAGAAGCACTGCGCAGAAGATATTATGGTGAAGATTGCTATTTAGTGAAAGAAAGTATACATACTTCTTCTCAACGACACTCTGGGGAATGAGGTGTTACATGTGCATGTTAAATGTACATCTGTGTAGTGGCTCATTACTATCAGTTTAAGACTTTGAACATGCAGCCTTATATTTCTCCTCTCTAGCAATTTAATCTATTAGGTCTTCAAAGGATTAGCATTTTTTCCGAAAGATAATGTATTGCAGATAGGCATATATTTGCTTTATCTGCATCCATGGAAACCAGCCTGTGCAGATCAGTGTGACAACATTGTCGGATTTCGATTTAGAACCTATTCACTGAAACCTGCAGACTGTCTCACGGCTGCCATGACTAAAGGCAAGTGCTTCTTTTATTACAAAATTGATTTTGGTAAGATGATGTGTGTATTAAGTTTAGAAGCTGCACTGCTATTTCCATTTAGCTCAATTATGTGCTGATAAGAGAGAAAGGGAGGCGATTAACACAACAAATTGTGTTAGCCAAATCAAATTTCCAAACTAATGTTATGCTGTGGAAGACATTATCTTTCTTTTTTTTTTCCTCTCACTGTTTTATCAAAGCACAGTAGCTGCTGCGTCGTGACACAAATGCCACCTGTTGTGCATAAGCTGGCTTTATATGCAGAGTTAGGGATATATTAAAGAGTTAAATGCTACAGGAAAGAGCTGCACTAAATTATGTTTTAATAATATATTATTATTATGATTATTATGATGATGATGATGATTCTATTATTTTTCAGGTCTATCTTCCGTGTCCTTTTAGAATTACCTGGCACAGTGTCTTGTGTATGTGTGAACAGCCTATTGATTGCTGCTTTCTTTTGGCCGTATGCGTTTGTTTCTATTCTGCAATAACATTGCAGTATTTTCAAACCATGTGGGAATACAATACATGCTTTGCATTGTGCTGTAGTTTAACCTCTGTATACTAATATTACCATTATACAGACAATTCTTTAGGATCTACTGATCTCTAGTGGCCAATAAAATATTTCAATTGAGAAGTTGTATGGCAGAAAATATCAAGAAATTCATAAATGTAGATGGTATCTATTATGGGGAATGCTCAGAATGTTAGGGCTTCCCCGTATAAGAGGCTTTTATTGGTGCACAATGCCTGGAATATGCTACAGTACAGTTAAAAAGTACCTATCTTTTCCCAATGACCTCCTCATTATATTGCTCCTCATAGTGCAGAAGGAGGTGATCAGTGATGCTTCCTGTGGGAATGCCAATGAAATGCACCTGATGGCGATTACATACAGATAGATAGATGCAAGTAAAATCCACTATATATATATATATATATATATATATATATATATATATATATATATTGTGGAAACTGGGACACTTTGTCACCTAATAGAGGAACGAGTGGTGGTTTCCCTGGCTAAAGGTGCAGAGAGGGTTTAATCTGCACACACACAAAAACACACACACAGAGCAGGAGAACATGTGGAGCACCTGGTCTAATCAATTAAGGAGTCAACCAGAGCAAGGCCTGACAGGAAGCTTAAAAAGCTAGGTTTGATCTGTGTGTGGGAGACTGGTGCCAACAAGTGGCCAGTGACCAGTTAGGAACCTATCTGTGATAGCCAATGTTTAGGGCTATTGAATTATGTTTATTGCTGTGAATGTTTCAATTGTATGCTGAAGACACTGCCAAGACTGTTTATCCATCCTGACAAGTAAAATAAACGTCACAGTGCTTCAGAAAACCTGTGTGAGGAGCCATCTGTTTGCACACTATTCACAATATATATATATATATATATATATATATATATATAAATAAAACACTGCAGGGTATGCATCTGATGTCAAGTTAGTGGCGGAGCAAAAAAAAATTTGATCATGGACAAACCACAGGGGGCAAATTAATATATAGGAAAATATTACCTGCTTTTTCATGCAGCACACAAGCTTATAGCTTTATGTTTACACTGAATTTTAGTGGATCCAAGGACATGCCCTAGCTCAACTATAAATCTGTCCCTACATGTTAAATTTACCTTCCCCTCCAATGCAACATGGTTTTGGAAGTGGAGAAATTTGCTCCCTTTTTTGCTTTGTTCCTAACTCAGCATCAGGCCCTATGTTGGCGTTATACAGATAAATGTTTATAAATGATAAAAGAGGTAAGCCAGTGTACTCAGCATACCTGTATTTTTCAGAGCACTAGCTTCATGGCAATATGCTATATTATACCGCTTTCCTAATGCCGCCCAGGCAATATCCCGGATTTTTCAAGCCGGGTTTTTGCCGGGGCTCGGAGCGTCCCAGCTCAGAAACACCATTCATACTGCACCTCGGACCCGGGAATTTCCCGGGTTGACCCCATTCATACTGCACAAGTCGGTGCCCTGGCAATTTGTGGGAGTCATCACCAGAGCAGTTTTCATTGGCTGAAAACATTTTTTTTTTTGTAATAGTCTGCTTTTCTGCTGTTTTGTCCATAAAGATGTGTGAGTGTATCTTATAAGATATTTAAATTTTTATTGTTCCATTGTATCATTTGTAAACAATCAGACATTTCTTCAGTGTTTCCACCAATTCCGTTCTGTACTGCTCACCGCTCCGTACTTTACTTTAGTCACCTATGTAAAGTATGTGCGACCTTTCTCTTTCGTTTGTTTCTTATAGTGTGGATGATAGAAGTAGTTGTTTCAGTCCATACTGTTGTTTTCCTCTCGAGTTTTTTTTTCCTGGTTTTATGTATGCAGTTAATGTAAATATTGTGAGCATTACAGGTCAGACAGCCAATCAGCTTGTTTTCTGTGCAACCCGGGTTGAAAAACCCGGGTTGCACCATTCATAGTGCAGGCAACCCGGGTCCGACCCAGGAATTACCCCTCGATAAATCCCGGGTTGAAGACCCGGGTTTTTAGACCCGGAATTTTTGACTTGTACCATTCATACTGCACCAAGACCCGGGTCGTTTGAGCTCGCCCCGGCAAAAACCCGGGATTTTGGTGCAGTATGAATGGGGTATTATATGGGTACAAAAAAGATCACTGTTTTTATCAGCACTTCTTCTTACCAGAGTAACACTGTATATATCCAGCACAATATAAATTTGAGGTTTTGGTTCGTATTTAGATTATTTTTTTATGATTGCAACACAATATTAATGGTCTTCATTTAATGCAAGCCTTTATACTGTACTTGCCAACTTTTATCCAGGAGGACAGGTCATGTGACAAGTGTAGGGGGGACTGGTGACACTGTCGCCCCATATATAAAAAAAGCCAACATTCACGGCATTGAATAGTGGGGGCAGGGGTTAATGCTGCAATTACATTACTAAGCTCTGCCTCCACAAGTGTCCGGGAGGTTGCCTACTCTTCCTGGAGTCGGGTAGGATTCCCTAAATTTTGTGACCCTCTCGTAAATTTCGGGAGAGTAGATAAGCCTATTCTTCAAACCAGAGCCGTAACTTAAAATTTTAGTCCTTTAGCCCTCAATTTTAACCTAAAACATTCACACACTGCGCCCCCCATCAGTTTTGCTCACTGGGCGGTTACCCCTCTTGCACAGCCCTAGTTACGACCCTGCTTCAAGCATTACTAAAATGCAGATAGAGTCATACACACTCACCTCACTACTTAGGGAGCTGTAATTTGTCAAGAAAGTTGGTGTTTGAACCACACCTATATAACCCTTTATAGGCTGGTTGGACAGCAGCTAAGACAACATATGACATTACTTGTGGAAAAAACCGCAGAAAAGATATACGACATTGATCAACTATACCTGTAGCCGCTGTATGTCAATAAAGATAGAAAAACAATTATAACATAATGCTATAAATTTTTAAATGGGCAGAACCAGTTTGTAAAACTGTGCATACTTAGTAAATACACTTTTTAAATATTATACATCCCCATATCCATAATATAAGACCCATGATGCAACACATATAACTCTATTGTCCAACATGTACGATATCCCCAAAATTTGGGCTGGAAAGAGATTTAGCTATTTGGGGATTGGACTCAACAAAAATGGACGTGGTTACAGCAAATAAGCTTAGCTTGGAGAATTGGTTACAAGGCCAGATTGTTTTTATACAGTTCAATAAACAGTATAACAGCATCATGGAAGCATTTTCATCTATGTGATACTATATGCAGTGCCATGTCAGCAACAGTCACAGGCCAATTACAGTGTAATATCAGCACAGAGAATTCATCACCAGCTGACGGAACTTACATTATCCAGTTTATTTACCAAACTGTTATCCCTTTGTCCTTCACTGCAGTGTTCTGCAAAAAATTTAATTATTGGGAAATATTCTGTGCATAGGAAAATTGCTTCTCCCATGACAAAGCCTAGTTCTCAAATATCTCGGGCTTCAATAAATATATGTAATTAGACTTCTTTCATATAAAGCAGCTTGGAGTTTAAGAAGAGACACTTAAGTATAGTTATGACCATATACGAACCTTGCAGGACATAAACATTCAAATGCAGAAAACTTTTCCTTATCTATCATCTACTGAGATATACATTGCTCAAGGATGACAAATATTAATCTAATTATGAGCAGGACAGTTTGTCACACCTACTAATGAATTCATACACTGTGATCCACGTCCCTAAAAACATTCCAAACTGCCCAGGCCACACAATTGTTTTTGCAAGTTATTTGTCAGGCTGACCACATCCATTTCCAGAAACAGGGACTGTCCAGCTAAAATGGGAACTTCTGGGAGCAGTTACAAAATTACAAAATTACAATTTTGTAATTCATCTGGACTCCGCCATTCACACTTAACCCTGTCCCGCTATCATTCAAATAGAATGGAGACATGGCGGATATATTTATGCATATTTATGCTATGATCCAACAAGCCTCTTGCATTTTGGGGGTCACAAGATTTTGCTATTGGTTGGAAAGAAATGTGCTCTATGTATGCACTGTACTCTCAATGTTTGTCTTTAGCGTTTCTTTAAAAAGTTCTGAAGTTGGAATGTTAACCATTGTATGATCGGAACTATGCTGTTACTGCTTGGAGGTCAAGAGGCAGCAGGAAAAGATAATTGAGTTGATGAATTGTGTGCACTGTGTGGCAGTACATAAGACTTAAGGAGTCTGATATATTTAAATGGATTGGATAAGTGTCAACTGTCTCTAATTTCTAGGGACAGTCCAGGTGTAAGGGATTTGTCTTTGGAAATGTCCTTATTAATATTGCCAAACTTCAAAAAATTAGTTTTTTCTTTTTCTCTGCAAGTTTGATGCAATTCTTACCATGTAGTGTTATCCTATAGGCTTTATATGTTAGTATTCATTGCAGAGGAGAATTTACAATGCAATTAATACCTTATAAATGAATTTAGTATTTAGGGGGATTGTAGTGCTCCACGTTCAACCAAGACCGATATTATACATTATGCGCCCCATTTAGCACTAAGTAAATCCAGGTAGAAGGTGCAATTTTGCATCTTATCAAAACCATGTTGCACTGTATAAGCGAGCACATTTAAAATGTGCAGACAGGTTTAGAGTTGAGAGAGGGGCGTGTCCTAGCTTAACTCTAAATTGCAGTGTAAAAATTAGAGATGCTCACTGACCCAAGTGTTTTGGTTTTGGTTTTGGCAAAACCGCCCTCGTGTGTTTCGGTTTTGGTTTTGCATCCCTATTTTTTTCTAATATCCCTATTTTTTCCTAAAATCACATAAATTGGTTCTTTTTATTTCCTACATTATTATTAACCTCAATAACATTAATTTCCAGTCATTTCCAGTCATTTTTTGTCAAGTGACAAGAACACTGCTACCCCTCCTGTTTCTGTATGAGCAATGGCACTGGAGACTGGAGAGTGACAAGAACACTGCTACCTCTCCTGTTTCTGTATGAGCAATGGCGCTGGATCAACTGGGGAGGGAGGTACTTATGAAATCAAAAACCCACAAGATCCGACAATGCAACAATGACGTTTTGCCATGATTCAGATCCGAGGACTCATGAAAGTACCGAGCCAGCTCGCCAGTCTACTCGAATCCCCTAGGTTTTCAGAAAACCGAGCCCGAGCATCTCTAGTAAAAATAAGGTTACCAATAGTTGTGTACTACATGCAAAAGCAGGCAGCATGTGCACCAATACTTTGCAACATGGTTTAATTGATTATTTATGTCTGGCTTCTCTTTCAGATTTCTTCTATTTTATCAATGATTAATTTTAATCTTTATTGAACAAGTGACAAAAGAACAATACATAAATAAAGTGTATGAATACCAGAAAACCGTGGGCTTGGGTAAACATTCCTGTCTTGTTATAGTTGACAATATGAATGCACATAGCTCATCATGACATTGAGAAGTAAATGGCCATATTCATCATGAGGTTTCTTTTAACAAGTGAAGAATAAGGCATTGAAACTGTTGTGGGCATAAAAAAATATATTTCTCTTTCTTCTTACAGTGATCAATGTGCCGATCAGAATGTCATTTATATTGAATGCAACCCAAGAGGTAGGTTATTTGTGTATACATTGATGTTTCTCTGTGTTTGTATATCAGCAGAATTTTGACTGCGGGGATTTCAGCCTCACCTTTCACTATTCATAAGTTATTCATATTCTTCAAGTAAGAAATACAATATGTATAGTATATATATTATTATTTCACAAAACGTCAATTACAACAATGCTTTACAATTGTCTGGAAAATGTGACAGTGATCAATACATCTGTGCACCTGCTGGTTGCTCTGGAAACTGTGACAGTTAGTGAACTCTCCCTGGGCACCTGCCGGGTGACCTGAAACATGACCTGCTGGGTGGTCTGGAAACTGTGACAACTCATTGCAGCCACATATATCAATGTGTCTTGCGGGAACCTCAATCAAGGACTGCTGTGTTATTTCATTATTCATTTAGCTTTGCATTGTTTACAACAAACATGTCATGACATGTTTGGCCCACAATTACGTCAATGTGGTGGATCCCTTACAGGTCGCCCAGAGCATGCCGTTCAAAGATCTTTTAGTCAAGAATATTATCGTCCCGTTCAAGGTTTAACAAAAACAATTGATTTATTTTTCTGGGAACGTGCTTTCATGCCCCAAGTGTAGAAAATGGTAAAAAACAAAAAAGCATGCACAAAGGGTGCGGTACATGGCCTACTTCAATAGGGCCCTAATCCCTGACCCCCAAAACCAAAAGGTCCATTAGGGAGCAAGGGTTTTCAGAACCCCTTTGCCACAAAGCTAGGAGAGTCCCTTTAGCCCTTGAGATCCGCCGAAACTTCACCAAGTACTCAACAACTGGCCTACCAAATGATGGGTTCATGGAGCCGAAACTTCAGAGCCACACAGCTTCCCTTAGATCTTTCCGGGAGTGAGCCCATAAGGGCGTACCCACACCGCTAAAATCTGTGAAGCAGAAAAACAAAAAAGTGAAAGTGCCGAACAAAAAGTGTAATACATAGAAAAATTAAAAAGTGGTAAGAGGTTATGGCCCTAAGCTAATGGCTGGGCAATTATAAAAATTTTCTCGCCCAGCCATAAGGTCGGGACAAAGAACAAAGGCGGTGCATAGATGAAAGTGATCAAAAAACACTAGGTGCCAACGTAATCACATGATTATGGTTTTAATCACATGATTTCTGGCACCCACGGGTCGCCGCTCTGGAGCCAAGTTTTGTCCCAGGCTTTCAGCGCCACTTCCCAGCCCCTGGACAGAGGACCAAGTGCAGCTCTGCCACAACTGCACTTGTTCTTCGCTAAAAGGCAGAAAAGCGACAAAAACAACTGATAAGCAGGCATTTTTCAGACTGCTGTCACGATGGAAAGGTTTAGTTGCCCGTTGTGGTTGTTCCACAATATTTAGCAGAACTGTTTATGACAAATACTCTCAAAATACGTACTCATAAAATCATCAGTTACAACTCTGCATTTCCCTTCTCATCTTTCAGAGCTAATATTGTTAACTGGCCAAAGACCAAACACCTTTAAAATACATGGTGTTGTACTTCACTTAATAGGAAGCTTGCAACCAGATACTGCAGTTACGCCCACCTTTATTTACTCGATATTCAACAGGCAAGTGATCACGGTATGGCTAGAAATCCAAACTGTAATATAACATTGATGAACGATCTTAACACTATGTTGCATTAAGTGAATACACAGATCCTAATGATGATGCACAAAGTTGAAAAACAAGAGATTGAAGATGCCCAAACAGTAGGTTGAGATAAGTTTGATGTACATATGGTGATAGTTTGTGACAAGGCAACCGATACGCGTTGCTACAACACACCTAATGTCAACGAGGTAGCCGCTGTTTTTATGACTGATGATGGGAATCCTCCTTCATTATGTGAACTAATGATTTACTCTAAAGCTTTGCAAGGAAACAGACTACAAAATATTTAGACTCTTCACCCAATGTGTGACCCCCTGATATACCCATTATTATTTCCTCATGGTGAAGAAGGTTGTAATAAAACTATGACACATTCTAAAAACCGAAAATCGAAATCATGTTTCTCACTTACAACACATAGTATATCGCTAGGCTGTACGCACCTCTTTCAGCTTTTTGCATGATGGAAGCAAGTTATTCCAACAATATGTAGTGGAACAATACTGTCGTCTAGAAGGAGAACGTCGAAATTTTGCAAGGCAAAACCGATAATAGCTCCATGTAGATACATATGCTGGCCTTTATGACTATGTTCATGGGATTGCTGTACAACAAAACGTTAGACCAGACCGTATTGTAATTTTGCCATCTTCATTTCAAGGTTCACCTCTCAATATGATGCAACACTATCAGGATGCAATGGCAATGGTCCATGCATATGGAAAAATTACATTGTTTATGCAATAAAAAATGGCCAGAGATCCTAGCTCAGTTGCAAACCTTCCAGCAACCAATATGCGTCCTGACTTAACGCCAGAGTTTTCCATGCCAAGCTAAAATCTTTACTACACGATATATCCAAAGAAATTTTTTTGGGCAAAGTTAATTACAATCTGTTTGTAATCCAAAAACGAGGACTACCACATGCTCACATGTTAGTTATACTCTGCAAACGAGATGCTATCCGTGAAGTCCAGCAGAATGATAGCGCTGTATACACAATACAGAGCATTGATTTACAACCAAGCGACACTTCTGTCCCTTCCTTGTTTAAACGCCGGCAATTCTCCGTAGTTATCGCATTCGCCATGACAATAAACAAGAGTCAAGGACAAACCCTTCAAAAGGTTGGCCTGTGGTTAACAGAACTAATGTTTACACATGGACAGCTTTACGTTACATAATCCTGAGAGAAAACAGAAGCATCTATCAAAATTTAAGTAAGGAATAACGCGGCCTGCACACTGTTAACGTTGGTACGGTAATTTTAATGCTGATTTTTGCTTGCACCTCTCGGTAGTACTAATACTGCGTTAATCCTAGACTAACGTGACCAAATTCAATCTGCCCCATATAATGTAATGCATAAAGAAATTCATGAGTTCCTTTAATATAGTGATTTATAATATACCGTATTTATCGGCGTATAACACGCACTTTTTTCCCCCTGAAAATAGGGGGCAAATGATGTATGCGTGTTATACGCCGATATAATGTTAAGAAGCCATGTTTTTATAGCGTGTGGAGTGTGAGGCAATCAGTAGGCAACGGCAAGCCGCGCCTTCCTCACGTCTAATTCTCGCGGCCATCGGAGCGTAACCACGGCAACGCTCTGCACTGCGAGAGTTCGCTGTCTGAGGTAGGAGAACTTGTACCCGTCAGGTACAAGTAAAGTAGTGAAGTAAAGTGGGGTTTTGTGTACGGCGCAACAACGAACTAACAATTAAACAGATAAAATACGGTATATAGTCATTTTAAAATAATTATATAAAGTGCTAACATGCTAATTCCCATATGTGAAAAACTGGTGATACAATAGTGCCAGCATGCTGGATCCAATATGTGCAAGTAATAAATATTACTGTATGTGCTGAAAATATTCTAAAATTATTTCTATAATATATATATATTTAACAAAGTGCTAGTGTATTACATAGATGTTGTGCAGCAGTGTGCACAGATTTAAAGGAGACCAGAATGGCAAAATAAATCTTCCTGAAATTTCCCTCTTAAAATGAAGATGCGTGTTATACGCCTGTGCGTGTTATACGCCGATAAATACGGTAGTTATTTATTCATTATACTCTGTTATTAACATTTCTACATGTAATGTAGTGTATAAAAAAAGTTATTGAATTCTGTTACTAAATAAATTTAGTCATTGCTTTTCATTTTAATTTAAGGCGGTTACCGCTAGGTTTCCCTAGTTTATATCTTAAATTGGAGATTGAGCGAATATTGGGACTGTATTTATTGTGTGAATGATTATATTACATTGATGAAAAGCACTTTGCTGTATGAAATGGTCCCAGAAGGTTCAAAAGGCGTCCCATTGAAAGGTATGTCTCCCAAATCATGGTACCTCCTGAGTACCTATACAATGAAACATCCTTTGGTGGGGAGAAAGATTCTCAGTGGTTCCCCACCAAACAGGGAACACCCTCTAAATGCATCTTCTCCACCAATTAAATAAGCTCATCCTGCAAAGCTAAAAAAAATTCTGGCATATGGATGAATGATTAGGGACCTAGCTCATGCACAAAAAGGAACGCTGACAATCCCCCCTGCTCCTGCCATTATTAAAATGCAAAATTTTACAACCACACAGTCATTGCCATCATGGCCCTAAAATCCAAATGCTCATAGAACAGTATGAGAAAAACCCACAAATGACATAAGGAACATATAAAAGTATATAAAACAGACATGGGAAAAAATAATATATCAGCTTGAACCAGTGCTTTGACATAAATGTTTCCCCTTTTTTCATCCCATGCTCTAAAAAGCATTTTTTAGAATAAATAGAAAACAGCTGTGGATCCACACTGTTATATAAAACCAATCAATTATCACAATATACAGTACCATAGATGGCAATGATATCATAATAGTTGCTACAATGCCATAGGGCAGGGTTTCCCAAACCCAGTCCTCAGGGCTCCCTAACAGTGCAGGTTTTCTATATCTTCTTGCTGGAGCACAGGTGTATTCATTACTGACTGACACATTGTAACAGATCCACAGGAAGTGCTAATTATGTCACATGTGATCCGGAAAACCTGCACTGTTGGGGAGCCCTGAGGACTGGGTTTCCTGCCATAGGGGGCACCACATAAGTAACAATCAAAATAACCATTAATTAGGAAGAAGTTTGTAATTATGGTCTCTTGAATGTTAATATAGAAATTCAGCCAGTAATATGTATATAGTTATCAATCCACTATCTCATCATCATTTACCTAGACTATTGCAACCTTCTACTATTTAGCCTCCCCTCACCCACCTCCCCCCTCTTTAGTCTCTCCTTAACACTGCGCCAAGATTGATCTTTCTCTCACGCCAATCTGTTTTTCTGTCTCCACCTCTCTGTCTCCATCGTTTCCTATAGAATCCAATTTTAATTCCTCATGCTCACCTACAAAACTCTTACCCGCTCCTCTATACCCTACATCTCCAATCTCCCTCCACACTCCCCCAGTTTGTCCTCCCTTTTGATTGCCACTTCTCCCTCCCGCCTCCAAACATTTTCCCACGCAGCTCCCTGCTTTGGAACGAATGACATAACAATAATAATAATAATAATATCTGGTAGTTGTAAATTTTTTAAGAAAGATTTCAAAAATGAACATTTATAGCGATATACTTCCAGTTAGACGTGTCCTTCTTCTTATGTAGCCCCAATGGTATTGTAGCAACTTTTATTATATCATTGCCATCTACAGTATATTGTGATAAATTGACTGGCTTTATATAATAGCGTGGATTCACAGGTGTTTTATGTATTTTCTAAAATGCTATTGAGAGTATGTGATGAATAAACTGGTTTTAAGTTAATATGAATTTACATGTTTTTACATATTTTTTTTTATTTATATATTTTCTACATGTAATATTCTTATATTTTCCTATTTGTTTAAAAATTAAAGTTAATTCTGCCAAAATTAAGTAATGGACATTAAAGGATTTTTTTTGTCTGTGTTATAAATACTATAAAGCATAGTGGCTTGTGTACATTTTGAACTTTTATAAAGAACCTTTAATGTGTTATCTCAATTAAGATACTAATTATTAATCATGTCTTTATTCTACCTTATGCCATAGTCACTCTATTCTCCTATTAATTATTACTTTTTTTTAACAATTATACACTTTGACATCAGTAAAGTAATTAAAATGAAATCCATTAGCAATGTAAGGCTGAAAAATTGGTCAATAAGCTGATGAAGCGTATTGCAGCTAACGGGCCTGATTCATTAAGCAACGCAAAAGGAACGTAATGGGCGTTTTTTTAAAAATGCATGTAAATCAGGCATCCACATTCAACTGAAGAAACCTCTCTTTTGAATGCGGGTCTAGGTACGATCTGCATACACAGCCCTTGCCGTATTGTGACAGACATTGATATACTGCAGGATACGTACAATACATGTGTGGAATATACATTTTTAGCAGAATGCTCAGGAATAAAAAATTAATTATTGTCACCTGTTAATAATACAGTAATTGATGAAAAACATTAAATGGTTTTTTTTCAGATTTTTCCCCATGACATACATTTATTATGTTAGTAATGTCTACTGTGCTTAAAATGCATTGTTACAGTTTCTCCTGATTGCAAGACAAATGTTCTAGCATGTATGCGTGACTGTCATTGCTATCGCTCAGCACTTACACCTGACCTGTAGCTGGCGCAGGTGATACAACAGAAAAACACGTGATACCTTAGAGACGCCCAAAGCTTGAATCGAACACTGCTGCATTTACTCGAACTTGGCACACCCTTACTGTACATTGCCTACATGCATACGCCTCTTCCCCTCCCTGTTACTCCCATGAAATAGTAGCCTGTAGTACGTGTCTTTTGCACTCGAAGATGAATTTCATACACTCGGGTTCTCTGGCATACAGCTCATTTCTGGGCATGCAAAGTGCAATTTAATACAAAATACGACAAGTATCTGCATTAACGTTCCTTAATGAATCAGACCCATCATCTACAGCTCAAAGTAAGTAGAAATCAGTGTTATGCATTTCCTCCTCAGAATGTGGAAAACAACTTTTGGGCAGTTCAAAGATAGTTGGTGGAACCAATGCTGCAGTTGGCACTTGGCCTTGGATCGCCTCCCTTTATTATAATGAGAGACAAGTATGTGGAGCAACACTGATGGATAACGAGTGGCTTGTGTCAGCGGCACATTGTGTTTATGGGTAAGGTACAATTTTTAATTACTTTATTATTTTATCTTCCAACATTGTCCAGTTACTTATAGATGCCAGCGGCTTCCACTATAGATCCAGAATGATGAGAAAACACCAAGTTAAGCAGTTTAGGGATCTCACTTGATTTTACCCATACAAATGTTAAAAAATTCCCTCCCTCTTTATAGCATTTGTATAGACATTTATTTAACATTCTGTTGGCCTCATTTACAATGCACAACGCAAATTCTGCTGCTGTGCCTAGATTTCCCCTAAATTGTGCTTGCAGAGGAGAAGATGCTTATACCGACCAATGGGAGGAGTTGGATTTAGTAAAAGCAGAGTGCGATGATCATTTAAGATGCAGAGGTAATGAGGGAGCATTTTAGTGGAGACAAGAAAACAAAGGGTATGAAGGACCCTGCTAATTAGAGAGCTTACATCCTAAGTGAAAGAGGGCACAGCTGAAACAAGAGGAGCAAATGTGGCTCAGAGTGGAGATTGGGACAGTTGTGAGGGTGCATTAGTGTGTATAGTGTTGTCGGGGATAATGTCACCTCTAAAAAAGAGATGGATTTTCAAAGAGCATCTAAAGATTTGAAAGATGTGGGAAAGTCTGAATGAGCGTGGTAGGGAATTCCATAAGAGGAGAGCAGCACGGGAGAAGTCTTGTAGGCGGGAGTGAGAGGTGGTTACCAGAGACGGGAGACGGCGCAGGTCAGAGGTAGATCTAAGAGGGCATGAGGGTGAGTAATTTGATATGAGATTTGAGATGTTTGCATACATACAATATGTATGTAATATAATAAAAATAATAATAAAACAAAATTCTAGGAACACTTTGTCTAATGTACAATAAAAAAAAGTTTCAATCACTCAGAATTGTAAAAGTAATAAAGTAGTATCAATAATGTCTCCTCATAAATAATTTAAGTCAGAAACTAATAAACCAAACAGGTTTAGGGTAACAACAGAAAAGTGTAATTTCATGAAATGTGTGCTTCTAAAGTGGTAGGAAGTTAGACTTTCATATAACATTTACACCTTTACACAGTTGAGCATTTTCAGATACTCCCCCTTCCCCTGCAAACTTAAGGGGATGTGTCTTAAAAAATGCAAAGTAGACATGGCCATCTAGTCCTATGCACATGTATTTTTATAGGTGCAAAAATATATATGGGCGAATGCACTCAATAAGCTACCAAAAAAGTAATTCAAAAGTGCTGTGCATGGTCCATATAGTAAATTGCATATCCTTAATTATTCAAATAAAATGTACAGACTAGCCCCAGCAAACCAGAGTACAAAAATAAAAAAGAATCTTAATAAAGCAATAGAAGAATTCAAAATCAAATCAAAATTAAAATCAAAGAAAAAAATAAATTACAAAACATTTTCTGCCCAACGATTATTTCAGTTTCCTTTACTTCCATCAGGGGCAATGATTACACACTACTGCTATCCTTTTATACCATTCTGAGGCACCAAGAATAAGCTTTATTCATAGGTGTATATGGCATCCACATGCACAAAACAATACGTGCTAACTACTTCCATGATATATTTGAGCGTAAAACGTTATTTAGATTGTGACCATAAAGTTGTGACCAGTAAAATAATATTAAGTCATAAGACAGTTCTGATTATTTATTGGCAAAGTGAGAATGTGCAATAATCCATAGCAGCCAATCATAAATGTGCTTTCATTCTCTAACATGCACTAGATTATTCAAAGTTATTTTCTGATTGGTTGTTGATTTTCTGTGGTTTATTGCTCAATTTGTCTTTTTTATTAAATACCCAAATGAACATAAAAATCAGTGTCCTACACAAAATGGTGGGTGGACAACTTGATAAAAGAAGAAACTATTATTATCAGAAACTGTAGCAAGGTACACTTTGTAGACCGGATTTTACAGTATTAACAGCAAGGCTTCAGTCACCGACCTCACGGTCCAGGTTACATGTTCTAGAAATCTCACCAACACATAAATACCCCACTGTACATAAATAGACAATAACAAAGATTGATCGGCTATTACATAGGGTGTACAACCAGAGCCTGATTATAACCACATAGGGCCCTAGGTAAGATATTGGTTTATGCCCTCACCCCCCCCTCTATTTATCAAAAAACAGCAGGTGGACAGTACCACCACACTCAGTAATGAAAACACTAATCATATTATAGCACAACTGAAAGAAAGTTTGCTATCTAATGGAAAAACGTTACAATTTTTACAGGATCAGAAGACACTTAATTCACTGATATTTGGTATACATTGCATTATGTATAATTTTACTGCCAATGCACCAGCTTATTTGGAGGATAGACACTCTTCTCACTATTAGTCATATTCACAGCTTTATGTCACTTCTGTTCTCATTGCATATGTTTTTATTATATTATTGGTTTGTGCAAACCTGCCAACTTCCCCATAGACATACGTAATCCTTGAAGTTGACTGCAGTTGAACACAGGAGCTGTATCTTTGCGATACATAGGAGCTGAAAGATTTGCAATCACAGTTATAGCCATAGTTGCATTACTTGTAGAATCTTTCTGTTTGGTATCTGGATTTTTTTGCATTCACTTAAAGCACATTTTTTGTGATATCCCAACATTCTTTTGTGCCTTTGGTGCCGTTTATAGAAAACAGAACACAGACAAAAAAAATCTTAAAAACACCTCCAAAGCTCAAAATTGAGAGAGAAAAGTCATTGCTGATCGTCCATAACAAATAATTTTAAATAGCAATTGAGAAAAAGAACATGTACACTTTTTAAAAAAACAGCAATACAAAAGCAAACAACATAATAGAGAAAAAAAACTATTGATGTGTCCAGCATCGCTCATTGTAGCGGAGTACAGCTTGTTTTGCGTCTTTTAATGGGAAGAGTGCACAGAAAACAGATTAAAAAAAAACTCTTGTGTGTCTGAAGTCTTACTTTGATTTAAGCAACTTGTTTAGAAGCCATAATGTTTCACTTAAACTTCAGACCACAACTTCTTCCATTTTAACAGCCACTCTGTATATATTTATCCAGTGTGAGAAATTCAATATTCAAGCAGCTGTTATTTGACCAATCCGAGCTCAGGTCATTTATATTCATGTGTTTGGTTAACGTATAATACTGATTTGCAGGAAATGTGTGGTTAGCAGATAAACCCTTTAGCGATATGCAAATTATTTCCCATTTGGTTCTAAAGCAGATATCAACTGCTATGTTTACTGCATTTAGTCTTTCCTCATGCAGCAACAAGATGCCAAGAACCAATCTTTCAAACCAATTGTTTCTCAGATGCAGCATACTAATCATTTGCGTCATGGGGCTGATGACTAATTGGCTTGAGATTTTTAACTTAGCTGTTTAAGGAATCATAATAATTAAGTTAATAGCCCCTTCATAATTGTATTGTGTCTCCCGCTACTGTTATAATTTATAGTTTTCTGGCTGGAATCAAGGAATCTGCTGATAATTCTGTGTTAGGAAACTCATGTCCTGCTTTGCAGTCAAAAAACATTAAGCGCTTTCCAATTAAAATAAACTGTCTCACTAATCTGATACAAGGCTCAAACAATGTGTACTGCTAAAGAGGTCAAAGATTAACACAAATAATAGAGGGGGAATCGTTCAAACTCGTCACCTAGCCATTAAAAATTTGGAACTTTTCTTTGTAATCTGCAGAAGAAACTTAATACCATCCAGGTGGAAAGCCGTACTTGGAATGCACGATAGTTCAAACCTCACTTATCCACCAAGGGAAACAAGATTGATCGATCAGATTGTTATAAATCCACATTATAACAGGCGCACCAAAGATAGTGACATTATAATGATGCATCTAGAATTTACAGTAAATTATACAGGTAAGTGAAATATAATATGGCATTTTGTTCTGATCACATTAATATGCCTCCAACAGAATTCTGAGTATGGTGTACATATGGAATATAATATGTAGATAAATGAACGTTCTATATAAAATGTATAGTTGATCATTTCTATAGCCTTATGGCTGCTACTTGCAGTATGGTTACTATACAAGTGCTGAAAATTTAGAATTTTGAAACATTAGACAATATGTGCCAGAATTCCCAATATGAAGTCCACGAAGAGTAATGTGAATAAAGCAAAGTGGTTTTATTTTAAACACAGGTCATAGGTATAAACAAGATGCAGTAAATGATAAGGCAGTGAACATAAGTCCATAGAAACAGTTGAAACAGGTTCCCAGGGTTACCAGGTTAGCTCAGGAATAGGAGTACTGAAACAGGAGTCCTGGATACCTGGCACAACAGGGTAACTGCATGTACAGGTTTGTCAGAATGAGCAGTTTTGTCTGGGAAGCCGGAGACCAGGCACAACAGGATGAATGCGGGTGCAGGTTATCAGGATAGCCAGGTTTAGTTAGGGAGCTGGTGACCAGGCACAACAGGATGACTTAGGTAGAGGTTGTTAGGATAACCAGATTTAGCTGAGGAGCTGAAGAAAAGGCACAAGAGGTTTACTGTAGGTATAGGCTGTCAGGAAAGGCAGGGTACTTGCATAGAGATAATCACTTGGTAATGCAAGATATTTGCAGAAAGAAGACTCAAGAAGACTGGATTACCATGTTTAGCCACTGAAACAGGAAATACAGATGTCCAGGTATAACAGATGAAGTGTAGGCATAAGGAGACTGGAATACCAGGTTTAGGCAGGAGGCACTGGATGATCCATGGGAGAATCAGGCAAAAGGAGGACCAGGCAAGCCAGGGGTCAGAAGCCGGCACATCCACAATAATACCAGGGAGTAAGCAGGAGCAAGGTCAAACGAAGCCGGGGTCTGGATCACAAGATGAGGTGCAAAACATTGGAACAGGCAGGAGTCAAATACCAGGAAGCAAGTCAGGATAAAGTCACAGGAGCTTTCACAGGAAGAATAGCAGCAGAACTACCCCAGTTTGCAGGAAAAGACAGTCTTATAAAGTCCAGACACAGCTGATCATGATCCAGATCCAATGATGATTTTGCAGACAGAAACAGATAACGGCACAGCAGCATCTAGGGAGGAGATGCTGAACTTCATCCAGGGGCAAATTGTGACAATATGATAACATACAGCAGAATAAGGGGACCATTTATCAAGGCTTAAACCATGCAGAAACTGCTTTTTCTGCATGGTTTAAGTATTTTTAAGAATCTAGGCAATTTAACAAAAGCCTAATGGAGAAAATATCAGAGATATCTCCTGCATTAGGCAAAGTACTGCACAATACCTCGGTATCCGTAATTCTCAAGAGTAACTGCAGTCTGTTCAAATTTATCAAGCTCCGAAAAGTTTAGCTGAAGATGGCTTTCAGATGGCGATCTTCGGATCCCTCTCTGGCAGCCTTTTGTGCTCTCCCCTGTATTAGCTAATGAAACTGTGCATGCTCAGTAAAGATTCCAGGTCAGAACCCAGAGTTGCAAATTAAATTGTGTCATGCTGGGACAGCCTCTTATCGGATGCAATGTCCCAGCATGACTTTTTTCATAAATGACCACGCTAATTCATCCCTTTTTGCTGCAAAAAGCAGCAATAAGGGATAATATTGTACATGCCATGTCTGCATTGCTCCATAAATAAATCCCTAATTATTTTATTATTTATTTGCTGAATCTCAATATTTAACGGTGTAGATCCTCAGCAGCAGTACAGAGTCAAATTCTTATGTTTTCTTGGTGTTAGTGTCATATTCAGTCATATGTCATATTTAGTCATAAAATGCCAGGTATGCCCTACTGCTATAGATCCTCCCAGCAGATTGCTTTAAAAATTGTGATTTGTGGAGGGTATACACCTACTTTCAAAATGTATTTTGCAAATAGGAAGAGCTAGTTCAGTGATAACCTTTGCCTACATATAGTGGAGGCAGCCATTGTGTAAGCTCAACCATCGTCACTAGTTCCTACTGGATTGATATATTGTGTTCTGATGACATTGTTCCAGCTCATAAAATGGCAGCCTCGATGGTGTGTTGGCGATGGGAGTACTTTAAGGCTGCTCAGCATTAAGCAATGACACTGAAAAGTTGTTGGAGACCTTGCACTGTACCTTTGTCAGTTCTATGTGACCCAGGAACCAAAATCTACATTGTTAGATCAGTTCTCTGCACTTGAAGAAAGCCAGGTGCAGTACTACATAAAGTTGGATATGCTATATAAAGCATAAATAAATTAAAAAAAAGAAAATGATGCACACAAATGGCTTATATTCAATCAAACAAATAACCTACAAAACACAATGGGCCTGATTCTTTAAGTAAAGTAAAGCAAAATAAAATGAGTAACTTTGCACCTTGGCAAAACCATGTTGCATTGGAGTGGGAGCTAAAATTAAAATGTGGGGACAGATTTATAGTTGGGGAAGGGCATGTCCTATATCAGCTTTAAATTTCAGTGTAAAAATAAAGCTGTCAAGTACTTGTGTGCTACTTGAAAAACAGCCAGTATCTAACTTATGTGCAAAATAATAAACTGATATGCACCCCTTGCATTGTAACATGGTTTTGTCAAGGAGAAAACTTACTCATTTATTTGCTTTACTTTCCTTAATGAATCAAGCCCGATGTGTCCCTATTTTGAAAAAAATCTCTATTTATCAGAACACTGCATTCTTTATTTCACCTTCAAGATGCAGAAACCTTAATTATCTAATAAACTATATAATATTATGCCTGATTTTACTTATCACAAGAAATGGTAAGCAGGGGCCTAATTTATGAGGGATCTTAACATAAGAAACTTTTTATTTCAGTCTCCTGGACAAAACCATGTTACAATGCAAGGGGTGCAAATTAATATTCTGTTTTGCACACAATTTTAATTACTGACTGTTTTTTCATGTAGCACACAAATATCAACTTTAAATTTCAGTGTACAAATAAGCTATCAAGTATTTGTGTGCTACATGAAAAAACAGACAGTATTTAACTTAAGTGCAGAACAGAATACTAATTTGCACCCCTTGCATTGTAACATGGTTTTGTCCAGGAGACTGAAATAAGAAGTTTCTTAAGTTAATATCCTTCATGAATCAGGCCCCAGAAGTCACAAATTACATGTCAATGAAATGATTTGAAAATATTAGGCAATTTCAGATGGGTAAATTAAAACGCCATGATTTCTGCCATGAAGAAATTGAAACTCTGAAATTCGTCTGAATTTCAGAATCGTCTAATCAATTTGTCCTTCACTACTCTTGCAAAACTTTGACAATTGGTTTTACTTTGGTGTAAATGGAACATCATTCCATTTCACTTTCAAGCTACCCTGACTGAGCGCAATATTGTTTTAGAAGCTGTAGATGCCTAGTCAGAACATAGCAGTATTCTAAAATACCTGCCAGCCACAGCCCTTATATGATGTAACAATTTCAGCAAGGACATTTCCTGGAGATGAAGATCCCAATCAAACCCATATAATGCAGCTAGTTGGTCTCCTACTACAACTTCTTAAGAAAAATAAAATCTAAAATAGAATTAGATATTAAAATTTTCCTCAAGCACTGGCCACAAGTTCATGAAAGTGCAGCAGTTGTAAACACTACATTGACAAGCTAACCCATCAGTATGTAACCTGGTCCTGGGGCCTCCCATGCCATATACATACATTGTGCCTCTTGAGGTAGTAGCCTCGCATTGTTAAAGGTGCTCTTCATCGGTCACTAAAGCATTAGATGATTGATATAAGAGATTTAGCAGTGAAAGGAATAAGAGGTTACTGCTGACAGACTGAACCGGTTGGCTGTCCAATCAGGTCCCACATTCCAGTTCCATCTGATCTGAAACTCCTGCTTACCTTTCTCTAAAGCTGGGTACACACTACAAAAATTTCAACCAACTTTTTATGCCGAGTGATTTTACATGCGATCGATGGTCCGATCGCTCGGTCCATGGACTGCATACTCACTAGCCTTGTTTAGGACGATAAAAGGAAGAGCGGACGTCCCTTTAGTGACTTTTTACAGGCATGTTGTCGAGAGCAATGACTGTAATTTCGTACTCACTATTGTGGATCAGTCAGAAGTTTATACACACTACACAACGGAAACGAGACTGGAATGAAAATATTAAACGGTACGACCAACCAAATGAGGCGACAATCGTCCATTTGGGCAGACTTTTGACCATCGTGTCACTACACACACTGACCCGACTTTTGAACGAGTGGTCGTATGTCGGCTGATTGAGCCGATTATTGGACGAAAACCGTTTAGCGTGTACCCAGCTTAAGTTACTAAATACCAGGGTCTAACGCTCCTAACAGAAAAATAAATTACCACTAAATTAATACATGGAAAGACCTCACGTAAAGAGAGTGCTTCTTAAATAAGCAGACAAAACCCTCAAATCACGCTATAGTGTGCAATAAATTGGTAAAACTGTCATGTTACCTCATCTAAATATCTTTCCTTTGAGTGTTAAGTTTCCCATAATGCATTGCACTCTTTATTGTTTATGCAAAACAGCTATATTTCTTTACCCCCTTTGGTTAAACACTATAGAATAAGATCTGCAGGTTTTTCTATAACACTAGCACAAAACAGACACTGCAGTATATTGTTAGAGAGAAGGATCACAGCAAGATATCTTTCTTTGAAATTGTTTATAACCAAGTTCAGATTTTAAAACTAAAATAAAGAAAAATATGTAAATGTATACACAGATATACCCAACTGGAAATGCATCAATGTGACACTTTTCTTTATACATAAGATTCGGAGTATATTTTTGCATACACTCCTACAAGTTTTATGTAAAAATTGTCTTTGATCATTATGTGATTTTAGTTGTTTTTCGGATTAAGTGGATTTATTAAAAGGAAAAGAGGGCAGAATGTGTGCTGATAGCAAGTTATAGAATCTGAAGCTATAAAGTGAGATCTGGTCTCCCAGTACTGAATCAGTATAGTTCATAGGCCAAGCCTAAAAAAAATCCATATTTCAACAAATTGTTTTCTGGAAGCTGGTTTATTACTGCTGCACTGTGTGAAGCTGGGATTAGTTTTCATGCCTGATATACACAACATTTATAGTGTCAAAAGGTCATTCAAATCTTTCTGCCGTGCCTTGTTGATTTGTTTTAACACAGAATCCCACTCAATTCAGCGCTCGAGTCATTTTCCTGAGTCTCTATGCTAATGCTTTCAGTGCGTTAAACTCTAAAGGTGCGATACTAGAAGTTCCGACGGTACAGTCTTTGACTGTCACTTATGCGTTCCACGCAGTGCCATTTTGCACTCTATTTGTAAATTTACATTTAGCAGAATGTATATGTCTTTGAAAAGAGCAGGAACAATTGTGTTCAATTCCTTCTGCTTTATGGTGGGTCTGGTACCACGTAAAGCGAAATTCCACTAAAGTGCTACATTTTGCAGACTATATATAATATTGTGTCGTAATTTATAACTAGATCCCTGATTTATAAGACACAGCAGAGTGCTAATACTTTAATCACTCATCATCCAAATGAGAAGGAGCAACAGAGTGTATCCTATACACAGTGGAGGCAAACATTTGGGAGCTGAACTAATATCCAGCCAATTATTTTATTGGGTCCTATGTTATTCAACACACTTTGTTTACATTGTAAGTGCCTGCTAGCAGGGCATTACACCGACTGTATCACTGAATTATAGATCACATGTTCCTCCCTGATTGTACAGCACTTCCGAATATGTTGGTGCTTCAGATATAAATGTGTAATCCCCTGTACATATGTGGTGTGGTGTAGGTTCACACACTCAGACACCTACCTCTGGAGATCCCCATACTCGCTATCAAGGTCAGCCCCCTTCATCCTAGGTACAGTGTTTAATTCAGCTGATGTCCCCTACACATGCAGAATTAATCACAAAGGAATGTTAAGTATATGTTAAGCTGTCACAATCATGGTAGTGCAGTACAACTACTGTTGACACAGTAACATCTTTTTGTTAAATTATTCACAGCATCACTTTGCAAGATGGGAGCAGAGGTGGCTCTCTCTCTCTCTGCCTCATGTTATTACAGTCTTGGCTTTATTAGCATCCCTTTCCTTGCGCTGGTCTCACCTCACTATCTCCTCCCTTTTGCCAATCTGCATCGTGCCCCATATGATACTCATGGGTGGAGAGGCGTAACACACATGCTACTCTCTGGATGCTTCTTAGAGCAGACATTTACACCACTACTCACGACTCGCTAGGACGTCAGGCTGATTTCCTCTGGTTGGGCTGTGCCTTGATTTCTTAATGTTACTTACAGCAAATTGAACATTACTGGGTTCCTCAACCTCTCTTTTAGAACTCAGGATTCTTTTCTTGAGTAGAAAACTCATTACAGCTTAATCCCACTGTCTCCCTTGGCACTTATATTGGCAGGCACTTGGCAAACTGCAACTGTCATTATCACTAGCCCTGGTTGGGAGCAATTGAGTCCTTAAACAAGAGTTTAAGCCCAAGTGTAGATATTTAAAACTGAAGGTGAGGTACAGTTGTTGTCATTATTTAAGGGTCAACTTAAGACTAAGCTCAGGAGGAAGTCAAAGTTTATTCCTGGGCACTGGAGTGGCCATTTTAAATTCTCTGGTCCCACCAATTTACACAAGCCCACCTCAGAGGTGATTCCATTCAGGCCACATCGCTCAGGGGTATCACACAGATACATACATCCAAAGAAGGTGTTCCAAAAAGGGTGATATCCTAGATCTAACAGTAGCTGCCATTGCGAAAGAAAATGTATTACACATCGCTGATGCTTTACAATAGTTTACCCTAAACCCACAGGGTTTATATCTTTTTTTTATGTTTAATTAGTACTGGATGAAAAATTAAAGAAAGCCAGAAATTCTCAGGACAAAGGACCATGTTCACTAAGCCTCCAATATATCCTTCAATGACCCCACCCTCTACCATGTCCCGAGAAGAGAAATAAATTTATTCAACCAGTAAAGTCAATCAAAATTATTATTATTTTGATGGTGGTAGGCCTACAGAAGACAAAGTAATGTGTGAGGGAAAAAGAGTTACCCACTTAATCTGAAATTTTTCATCATTAACATTTATTTATATAGCGCCTGCAAATTCCGTAGCGCTTTACAATTGGGAACAAACACAGTGATAAAACAATACTGGACATCACAGACAGAGAGGTAAGAGGGCCCTGCTTACAAGCTTACAATCTATGAACTATGGTTCCTTTCCACAAATACGGATAACCTGCTTCTACCTGCATATAAAGTGGAGAATGAGTAGATGTGCTATTGTTTGTTATACCTACATCTGTCTGTCCACAGATTACATACAACCAGTGTGCTTACCCGAGATCCAACAAGAGTTTCCATTAGGATTGAATTGTTCCATTGCTGGGTGGGGTCGATTGCAAAGTCAAGGTAATAACTAAATATTATGAAAATGTCACACCAGGCTCTTTAAAGAAAATTTCCACAGTGATATTGTGTTAATTTATGAAATTATATGTATCATCCTGCAACTTTTACTAAATACATTATTGCATCAAGAAATAATCTGTGTGTTGTCTCCTAGGGAAACAAAAATAAACAGCTATGTTTACCTATAAATACATGACAAAGAAGTGCAAGAGGAGTCTAGAGTGTAAAACAAAGGTCTCATTTATGAAGTACACAATCCACTTTGGGGATGCTGTGAGCCTCAATGGGCACAAGTACTCCTAGATCACCACCAAAGTGCATGGGTTTGCACAATAACATGGCAGCATTTGTGGTGGAACAGAAATTTGCAGCGGCCAATGGGAGTGGTTGGGCGGAGCTAGAGCATTGCTTCCAAAGTATAGAGTAGGCTCACTGCTTTTTGTGGAACGCAAGATTCCATTATGTGGAATGAGATTATTCAACATACAGAGGTGAAGAGAGCACATTTTGAGGGCCTTCCTTGAAGTCCATAGCCATAATTTCTTAATACCCATTATAACACTAGACCAGACCTGGCCATACTGTGGGTCCCCACATGTTGTGAAACTACAAGTACCAGCATACCCTGCCAGCTATCGGCTGTTAATGAGCTTGCAAAGCATGCTGGGGCTTGTAGTTACACAACACCTGGAGAGTCACAGGTTGTCCAGGCATGCACAACATCAATATATAACTAAACTCTTTAGCAGACATATGTAACAGTTGGAGGTGAGTAAATCTTCTACAGTGCAGTTTGTTTAACTCTTTGCAGTGTTGGACCAATAGTTCGCAAATCAATTTACAAACAGTTTATTACTGATTTTAAAAAAAATGTTATTTAAAACACATTTTAGAAGGTTAGATATTTACATTTCTTGTGCTTTATATTTTTTTATGAAACATTTTTGTTGAATATGCAACTTTTTAAAACACATTTCTTTATTCTGATTTCCATTTTTTGCACTGCAGCCTTGACAAAGTGATTCTCTAGGGCTCATTAACTTATATTCCATGTAGGTGCACTTTATAAATTAAACTATAGCAAGCAATCAGACACTTACTTTGGTTTCTATCTTTCACTAGACAGATACATCGTTAATTGCTGTCTGGTTGTTGTGGTTCAGTGGCATGCACAATGAACATATTGTATGTATTTATAAAGATATACATAAATCGGACATAAGCACAATTGTTGAAAATTGCCTTAAGAGCACTCTGTTCTAGCAGACAATACACTGCAGAATATTTCAAACTAATACAGAAGAAAATTAAAAAAAAATTAATTGTTTCCCAATAAATACATTTATCAGGATGTAATTAATGTCTACAGTATATAAGATACATTTTTACAGTTGAAACTGATTGCAAACACATGTTCTAGCATGTATACGCGACCGTCATCACTATCACTCAGCACTTACACCTGCCCTGTAGCTGGTGCAAGTGATACAATAGAAAAACACGTACCTGAGAGATGGCCAAAGTTTGAATCGGATGCTGCTGCGTGTGCTCCAGCTTGGTATGACCTTCCTGTACATTGACTACGTACATACTAGAGATGTTCAATGACCCCTGTGTTCTGGTTTTGGTTTTGGTTTTGATTTTGTATCTGGATTAGCTTCATGTTTTGGTTTTGGTTTTCGCAAAACCGCCCTTTCGTGTTTTGGTTTTGGATCCCACTTTTTTTTTCTAAAATCCCTATTTTTTTTGCTAAAATCACATATTTTTGCTTTTTTTCCCCCCTACATTATTATTAACCTCAATAACACTAATTTAAAGTAATTTGCAGTGACTTTTTATCACCTCACAGGTCACAATATTATTTTCATACACTTTCAAACAAAGACTGCAGATTTAGAAGACCAAGCCTGCCAGACCTATTATTTGTATTTCAGCAATGACAATTAGCAATGGAGCAATGGAGCTCTCCTGAATGTCACTGGAGACTTTGAAGAACACTCCTACCCCTCCTCTTTCTTTTTTACCTATGACATTGTCCAACTGCACTAGAGACTGCCAAGAACTGTGCTACCTCTTCTGTGTCCCTCTGTGAAAATGGGGCTGGATCGTCATGGAGGGCAGTACTTATAGAATCCAAAGCTCGCAAGATCCGAGATCCGATAACATAACAATGACGTTTTGCCTCATTTTCAATTCCGAGGCCGGCTCGGCTCGGTACTCGGATCTGCTAAGTTCGGGTATGTTCGGTTCTCGGGGAACCGAGTCTGGGCATCTCTAGTACATACACCACTTCCCCTCTCCGTTCCATCCATGAATATCATAAGCTGTAGTAAGGGTGCCTTGTTTTCGAAGATGAATTGGATGTTGCTGCCTTCACTGGCGTAAGGTCTGATTCTGGGTGATTTTACGCAAAATACGGCGCATAATGGCATATGCATTCCTTAATGAATCAGGTCCTCTATCTCTTTTGACATCATAGTTTTCAAATGTCCCTTTTTTTTCAGGGACAATCTCAAAATTTAAAGGTTTGGCCCTGGAAATGTCCCTATTTTTCAATATTGAACACTGCAGAATAAAATTCTGCCCATTCCACATGCTTAATTCATTTATTATCATGTAAGCTTTGGAAATAAATATTTATTTATTAAAAAGGAATAAATACTTCACACTTCAACATACGCCTAATATCATCTCAGCTGCAGCTATCAAGACATGATCCTACACTACACTAAGACTACTTGTCCCCTCGGCGGCAATATAGGATTGACCTCTCCTCAGACAGTCTCTGTCTAAAATATACGCAACCTGAAGCAAGTTTGTATCATTGTCTTTGGTAGTCTCGGGATATACGAGCATCGTGGGACACACTTAATGCCTTCTATGGTAATGTGCTTCCCTCACATATAACCCCGAGTGGGCCATACTGGGTTGTTAGACCAGCCCAATATCTCAAGACTTGATAGAAAGCTCTTGATGACAATGGCCACCGCAGGCCGCAAATCCGTCCTCCAACAGTGGATTCACGCTGCTCTGCCATCTCTAGACATGGTTACCTCTAGACTCCTCTTTGTATGCTCTCTGTGCATCCCACTTCCAACTCCATGGATGTATTGCTGATCCCTAGGTTTGGGTGAGCACTAGCCTTAGCCTTAGTTTTAGTTTTAATCTTAGTTTTAGGTGTTAGCTGAAGCTGCTACTGTAAGTTTAATCTTTATCTATCTTCATCTGCTACGGTATCCCAGCTGGATGGTTTATATTTTGTCTACCATTGCAAAACATTCTATTCCTTACTATATTTTCTCACATGTTGTTTTGTTATTACATTGTCACACGTGACGTTTTTTTTTTCTTGCACCTTTTACTGCCATAATAAAAACATCATGGAAAAAAAAGAAGTAAGAAAAATGCATAAATGTATACTAATATCAAATGCAATAAGCATGACATGATGGAGATTGTAGTGCTCCAAGGCCAAATGAGACAGAATCATATGTTATCTGATTGAATGTACTGGCTCAGCAGCAAAATATCCCTGGAATATATTTTTAAATGTCAGCAGCTACGGTTACATTGATAGAGTATCCGCGTAGTGACTGATTCCCTTTCTGATAACACTGCAGCCTGTTAGCAAGGTAATAACCCACAGGTGGAAAATGTTCATCTTCCAAATACATTTATGGACATGTTCGATAATGATCCATTGATCTGAATACACACTGTGATACTGGGGCAATCCTCCAATGTCACCAGCAGTATTGCAATATGTTTGACCAGCTGTATATAATACATTATTAGAGGCCTATTTAAGAAAGGGAGAAAAGCCTTTTCTCTGGCAAAAAATAGTTTACACTGGATTTAGGGCATCCCCCTATTTCCAAAACCCCTGGGACAGTGTTATTGAGTATTGCCGAGGATAGCTTTCACCAGGGATCTCTGGCAAAGACTACCCCATGCAAAGTGGAAGTTATTTTCAATGTACAGCACCAATACAAGTTTTCCTACTGCTTTCACCATCACAGGATGGCCCAGTCCTGGAAAAAATGCTTTATTATTTAAATAGAGCATTTTTACCTTAGATAAAGAATTGAAAATATATTTTTTTTGTTATGAAAACTGAACTGGAAACCCAAGCCCAGGCTTCCAGTTCAAATACCCATGTGTGAACGGCAATGAATGCGCAGAGTCACCCTGGACTACCTGGCAAAGCGGTAAGAGTATCACTTTTTTGCCCGGCAAAATTTGCTTCTTAAATAGGTGTGAAGCTAGATTCTCTATTCCTGCGATAATCTAGGTTATCGGTAAATAGAGGAACGAGAAACCGAACATGAGAACCAAAAATAGCTGACAATAAAGTTATATATTTATTGCATAACTGCTGTGAACATCTGTACATTCATTTTTTTTAATTCTAGAAAATGACAATAACATTTTCTTAGAAATGAACATTTTTGGAGTTATAAGGCTACAGGATAGGTGAGAAGGGCTATCTGCAATGCAGCAGATACACGGACACTGTCCTAATGCTATTTCCTTCTATTATGACTGCAAACATTTCTAGTCAACAAAAAAAAAAGTTTTTTAAAAAAAACCCTCCCACTAACAATCTCATCAACATGGCAATTGAGTTTATTATGCTGTATTTCTAAATCAAAATTTATGTGATGAAATCATTTTAATAACCCTATAAACTAGCACTGTTTATTGCATCCATGATAATAAAATGCAAGTAATTACTGACCTGCTTTGCAATCAGGCCACCAATTTAAAATCACAACTGCTGGGAAATGCTGATCCAATGGATATGTTGTGTAAAAACGGACAGCTTGAAATTAAATTATCTGCTTTGCTTGCAATGATACATGTGACTAGGCTTCCTACCCTGACTTTTTATAGCTCAGAATTTAATGTTTAACTGTTTTATTTCCGTCCATTCTGCTGTATTTCACCAGGTGCCATTCCAACTATACTGCAAGAAGCAAACGTTCCGCTGATATCCAATGAGAAATGTCAGCAGCAGATGCCAGAGTATAACATAACCAACAGAATGGTCTGTGCGGGATATGACGAAGGAGGAATAGATACATGCCAGGTATACGCACATGAAACATAAAGTACAAATGTGTATAAAACTGACTTTTTATAATATATTATAATAATAGAATTAGATTATGTTTAGAATGTATAATAAATAAGGTTTTACATTAAAAAGTGACTAAAGCGTAAACATTTTTGAAATGCTGGGCTGTATTAACATGTTGGCAAACTTGGTGTCTGCCTAGGGCAGCACAATTTAAGGAGTAGCATAATAGGACATTTTGGTGATTATAATTACTTTACTTTGAATGATATTTCTGACTATCATATCTCTGAGAGATGTTGTCCCATCCAAGTTATTGAGAAAGTAATTTGCTCTGCTTGCACTGTACTCTACAAATGATTTTGTTTTGCAGCCATTTTACATCTCCATTATTTTACCCAGCCATGCTGTTTAAACATTTCTAATATTCCATTTTAAAGGGATGAGAAAAACTTTAACAATGGAAAGAGCAAAACATGTAGAGCCTGATTCAGAGTTGGATACAAAATGGGTGTTATCAAGCATATATCCGCCAAAAGGCAGGTTGGCGAGCACCCATCTCTGCATCAGCAACATATGGGTCTGGTTTACGATAAGTCATCATTATCAGCACGCACTTGTACCCCTCCTAACAGACGCATATGCATGATTCTGCAGGTCTGCTTGAGCCGCATTTGCGTTATCACGACTTGGCTGTACTCGCCCTTCCTTCTCTTGTCCTGCCTCTGTAGATGCAGGAAGGCTTAAGTGCCTGAAACACGCAAGTCTGCCTAGAACATATATGTACGCCCATTTTATAATCATGTGCAGAGCAATTTCGCGTAAGATACTCTACGCAAACTGGTGTACATCCTACTACTCTGAATCAGACCCATCAGGTTTCTACAGACAGCAGTAACTCCACAATGTTGTGTCCTCCAGTCATTAAATAATACAATCCCTGCTTTATAAGTGAATGAAAACTGTTCTCACCCCCTAAAACTGCCTTTATGGTTTTTAGGCATTCTTTAACTATATGCATTGATTTAGAGCCTGCAAGTCGATAAAGATTTATTGCTGCTTGGGAATACAGTAGCTGGAAACCTATAGTGCATAACATTGACTGAGAATCAGCATACTTGACTGTGATATACTGTACTCTATCACGCTGAGTTTATGATATGCCTTGCTAACCTTCCTGACAATGACAGCATCGTAGTCACCACTTGAATGGCTCATTCTATAGATTGCTTTCTAAGAATGCGTTGGTGGATTTGAAAAAATAAAAAATCCAGAGATTATTTTTTTTTAATAACAGAGTTCTTTGTGTTAGGTTCAGGCAATGGAGAAACCTTGTCTGTTTTATATGTTACTATCATACAATAACAGATTGCTTAGACAAATGAAGAACATTTTAGCTGCATATATGTTAATATAATACAGTGCCTTTATCCTGTAAGATATAAAATATAGTTTTCATGTGGCAGGTTGAGAGGCACTAAGGGGTATATTTACTAAACTGCGGGTTTGAAAAAGTGAAGGTGTTGCCTATAGCAACCAATCAGATTCTAGCTGTTATTTTGTAGAATGTACTAAGCAAATGATAACTAGAATCTGATTGGTTGCTTTAGAAAACACCTCCAATTTGTTAACCCGCAGCTTAATAAATATACCCCTAAGTGTTAAAATGTTTGGATCATTCATCATTACGCAGCCTAAAAATAATCCTACGTTCATACCAATTTCAAACCATTTTAATAACATAGGAGAGACATTGTCATGTTGTCCATAGAGAAGCCAGATGAAGAATGCACTAGATCCTAAAAGGCACAATTAGCTAAAGAGAAAAACTTTCTGGGTGCTCTATTCCTAGCAATGAAGACAAGATCAGCCGTCAAAAAAAGTGGACAATCAACCTCATAAAATACAACACAAGTAAATAAAGATGACAGACAGCACTAATATTGTATCATTCCTAAGGGAAACCAACTTTGGCCTCATGTAGAGTTGAATTCAATATCCATCTAAAATACAGGTATAAATTGTGTCAGAAAAAAAAACACATTCTACATAGTAAGCTAGATCAGACGCATCTCACCTGATTGTCATCATTCAGTGTGTAATTTACATCAGGGGTAGAGCACCCACAATAGATGTTTCCTGACAGGCATATCTGCGTTTGCATCCAGGTAGGCATTGGTTGTATTTACTTGAACATGCCCTTATTTTTCTTTGTCTACACTTGCACACCCCTTGCCTCCTCTGATCAGCCTCTATAAGTGTAAGGAGTCATATATGCAGGATGCGACTGATTCTGCATACAGACTATGGTGTAAGTCTTTTTTGCGGGCATGCAATGTAGTAAAATTCATATTTTACATTACACAAATGGACTTCTGTCCAACTCCACATGAAGTCCTTAATATATACCCAAACTATAATCTTATGTAAAATAAAAAGAATTAACATTAAAATGAACTAAAAACAGTTTGCCTAATATTCAACATTTAATTCTAAATAAGAAAAATTATTACCATACCCAGACATATGGTAAAAGTTAACACTGTAAGAAACCATAACTTTGGACTAAGCAAGACTCACGTTCAAATGAAGCAGGTGTTATTGTAACATTTAGCTCATAAGCCACACAAGTTAGATACATCCTTATTACACATTTTCCATGAATGTATATGGGAATTACCACTGGCAATCAATGAGACTGTGGGTAAAGAGGGGACAGTTGAGTTAGATTCACTTCATACATATAACAAGGAAAGAGCTGCTAGAGCAATGATTATGTTTCACTGATCATCACTGTGAGCAGACTTTCATGTTCCATTCTTCAAATACAAATATCAATTTCTAAAATTAACTCATTGTTTCCTGTTGCATATTATAGAAAGTGGGCACAAGCTTTAATTGTATCCTACCATTTTCAAGCTACCACTTTTAGAAAACCTAGCGCTGCTCTATGAAATTATTCTGGGCAATTGTTTATTTCTAGTGTACACATGACACATATAATATGTGAAAATATGTGACCACTTTGGCACTAGACATGCTTTGATTTTTAGGGTGAAGAGTGAGGAGGTGGGTAGATATTTTTATATATTTTTTAAGGATCAGTAAATTCTATGGGTAAGGCCTAACAGAGCAATCAATTTGTTGTCTTAAGCTAGTTCTGTAGCTGGAGCAATAGATTTGACAGAAAAACAACTATGCCCAGAGCTTGATTCGGACACGGCTACATGTGCTTGAGTTTAGCACGCCCCTATTGTACATTAACTATGGCAGAAAATCCCCTTACTCACCCCATTCACTCCTTGAAATCATAGGCTGAAGTAAGTGTCCTTTGCGCTCATAGACGTAGAATGCAGGTTTGCGTTTCCTGGCTTATCTCCTTCTGGGCATGTACAGAGTGATTTTGCAAAGCATGCGCTCAAAGTTAGTAGATATGTGCCTGGACGGATCACGCCCGTTCACTGTATATACAGTACAATATATGAAGTTATATATGCAGACTGTTAAAGACCCTCTAACGTTTTGTGCTTTCTATGCTTAATTGTGTTTAGTTCACTTAGATAGTTATTATATACATCGTTTTATGTAATTTCTCTGCAAAATCAATGAGCAAACTTCGGGTACTAAGTTTGACGCCACCTTACTGGCTGTCATCCATATTTTCAGTCCTAAAGTTAGACCCTCAATAACATCAGACTCTGTCCCTAATAATCCCATACTGACCACTAGGCCATGCACTCAAACTTTCAATTGTAGGAAAGTTATGACACACGAATAAAGGGTCTATTTGACAAGGTCCAACAGATTTAGGCATCAACTATCATTTTTTATCACGCTTATTGCAGAGATTAAACATGTAACTTTGCCATTAATTCTGAAATTTGTCTTGCTGGCACAGTGCCGGAGAAAAGTGGCTTTTTACCAACTAGCTTACTGCAGCTGCAAAGATTCTCTTTTTTGCCTTAAGCATTTCAGTACCATGGACAGCGGCAGCCTCAGGAAGCCTGGAGTGATGAGCTTTGATGAAAACACAAACACAGAAGAAGAATTAAAAGGAGTCTATGACATTTTATAAGAATATCAAATGTGGAGGAGCAAGACCAGAGTGATATTCAGCATTCATTAGCGCGCATATTTATTTATTAATTTATTTGATGTCTTCAATGGCATAAATATACTGGATCACTTTCGTGCTCACATCCCTCAGTCTCCATGGGGGCAATGCTGCTGCTGCCTACCACATTTAAGTATATATGGTCTCAGTGATGTCCACGACTTGTTCCATGTGCTCAACAGTTTCTTGGCCTGCATCATTACCAGGAGATCATGGATGTATTCATCTGAAGTGCTCCATAGGAATACAGTGGAGAGAAGTTAAATTGACTCTTTTTGTTCTCCCCATAGAGGTGATAACGCTTTGATAAATTGATAGAGTGAAGAGGTAAGAGAGAAAAGATCCCGAAGACTGAAAAGGGAATTATTAAAGGAAAAAAATGTTAGTCTGTTCAGCAAATTTAAGAATAATAAAAATAATATTAATATATGTGATAATAGGTTGTAGGTTGAGTGCTTATAAACATGTCACAGATATCTGAGGTGATTTCTAATATCCATAATCATTTTCAGTAGGGGGTGCATTATTCTGTACTATACACAAGTTTTAATAATTACCTTTCAGAACTCACCAATTATAAGCAATGACATTAGAACTTACTGTTTATAGATATATTATTTGCAAGTTTTTATACATATAATTACATAACTTGTTATGAGACTATTACTTATTATTATTATTATTATTATTATTATTATTATTATTATTATTATTAATAATAATAATAATATTATTATTCATTTCTAAATGCGAGAAAGTTTTATTTAAAAAATCCTTTGAATACCTTTAATGCACTTCAATAACATAGTGGAAAACACACTCATTCCCAGTATCCATCAGCAACAAATCAGATATTTTCTTATATTAGTTTGTCTTGTATTAGTCTGTTCAAAGCTTGTATTATCAGGTCTATGTGGCTCAGAGCTATAGATACTGGTGATAACCTACACTTTTGTTGGAAAACAGGGGGTTAACTTGTAAAAAGTATCTTAGCTATCCCCTTATAATAGTAGTGTACTCTTTTGTATAAACTTATTGTGGCTAGGATTTTGTTTTTGGATTTATGATGGAAACCTCTTTATGCTTCCTCTGAGCTTTTATTTTCCCCTCTGGGATCTCTCAGAGGGGCGAGGAAATGCAAGTGTGTATGGGGATATGGTGCAGCAAATCACAACATTTGGTCCTGCCCCACAGCGCAATACCGTGATCACATCATTTCACCATGGGGTGGGGCCAAAATGCCGTGATTCAGTCATTAGGAAGTGGGTAGGATGCAGAAGAATGACATGTTCTCCTGTGAGTCCAATAGTCCCTAAAGCAATCCTGGAAAGATATTTTTCTACTAGCCAGGTATTAACCTGGATATACAGTGATCATTTTATAGATTACACATATGCTGCACATAAATCTATTAGTTCAGCCAGGATACAGCCACCTGTTGCTAATCAAAGGAGCATAATCAGCCGTTTTGTGGTAAAATTTATCAGAATGTTGACAATCTATTTACTATTGTCAACATTCTGTCATCACTGAAGCTCACAGTTGTCACCAGAACCCATATTCTTAAGTATGCAGCCAATCCTTAAACCATTGACATTACTGTGGAGGGTATTCAGCCTGATGGATATCAGTTAAGGTTATAAAATGGCTCCATTGTGTGTAGGCAATAAACAACCAAACTTTCATATAAAAATATACTGTAGAGATGAGAAAATATATTGTATAATGAGAAAAATGGCAGTAAAAACAAAATGAGAAGGACTATTCTACTAGTAATTTGTTTGTATCTTCCCTTGAAATACATTATTTTAAAAATGCATATTTTCATCTAACAATTGATCACACAATTAATAACATAATGTAATCTCGTTGTAGGGTGACTCTGGCGGTCCCCTCATGTGTCAAGCAGAAAATCGGTGGTTCTTGGCGGGTGTGACATCATTCGGCATTGGATGTGCACAACCAAATCGGCCCGGAGTTTACGTTCGAGTGACAAAATTTTCAGACTGGATTCACAACTTCCTGATTTAGAAATATTATCCAATCTATTGAATCTATTTTTGAAAAATTAATCTTCACAAACAACGATTTGTTAGTCATCATTCAAAAGTACAAAATTAATTGTTTGTAGAATTCTAATGGCATAATTATGTTTGATAAATAAAATTGCTTATAATTACAATACCTACAAAATTATAATTGTATTTATGTTATTCAATGAGATGCATGAACAGATTTATTTAAACAGGAACTTCATATTTTTTAAATAAATTCATCTATTTTATTTCTTTTTTTAACCTTTTATTCATATAGTCCATCATATTCTGGACTGCTTCACAATCACAGGACTTTCAAGCACAACGGTCCCTGCCATGATAGAGCTTATAATCTACTTACACGACCACAGCAGCAGGTCCAATTTAGTCAGAAATGATTAACCTAGCAGAACATCTTTGGAAACATGGGAAGAAATCAGAGCACCCAGAGGAAACAGCAAAAATTACAGAGAAAACATATAATACCCAAGAAGAGAGCACTGTAGTTGGGATCAAACTTAAACACCTAGACCTACAAGGCTTACCACTGTGTTAGTTATAAAGGACACATCCAGCACTCAAGTTAGGGAAGGTGGTAAAGGACATCCCTTCATTTTTCAATACTCACATCCAATGCTTTTTTAATACTGAACAACCACTGCTACCAGGACCAGTTCTAAATCAAGTGGAGCCCAGGGCTCAAAGGGCCCTTGGCGCCCCCAAAATAACATTACTAAACTTTAGCAGAAAAGGATGAAGAAGATACATGGTTAAGAGGGGAGAAGTGGAAGATGGGAATGAAGGAGAATGTACAGGGCAGGAGGAAAAGTGGCAAGGGGCACTGGGGGAAAATGACTGATGGAGGCAAATTATAGAAGAAGGAGGAGCAATAGATAGACAGATGCACACATGCCAAGGAGAGGGCAGAGGCATACATGGGGAGAAGGTATTTATGAAGTTAAAGTACAGATTGAAGATAGAGAGCTAAACTAAGGGGAGACAGAGGCGGGAGGGGGGGGAAGATGCAGATGAATCACTCACATTTACTTCTTCAAGGACAATGCAGGGCACTATGACACAGTTATTGGCACATCTAGTGAATGAAGCAGGGGGAGGAGGAGAGATGCTCAGGCTCATCCTGTGGCCCAGCGGAAGAGGGATAGAGATGCGAGCAGATAAACAGGCATGTGCACTGTGCACAACAAGAGGCTGCACCCCCTATGTAAACCGAGAGGCCGTGCAATGGTTCTTTATGGCAATAGTGAAAGGAGGTTAGCAGGGAGGTTAATGAGCTCTATGTTGTGTGACCACCCACTTTGCAAGGCATTCTAAGACCCAGAAGGCTGTGCATACGAGTCAGCATTTTGAGACTCAAATATTAATATCTGCTCAGAGGGGAAGGGAACTCTGTTGTTTCCTTCCTCTATGAGCAAGAAGTGCAGAGCGGTAAGGGGAAAATAATGGAGGAACGGGTGTATTTTCTTAGAAATATTGAGGGTCCATTCAATTTTGTTGTGTGGGGCTCCAAACTTTCTAGTCATACACCTGACTAATGGTTAATGGTTCCATGCACCAGAGCCCTTAGGGCATTTCCATTCTTTCTGACTTTATCCATTCAGTTTACTGGTTTATAACAAATAACTGGAGTAGGGTCACAATCTGTGAAATTGCCTGCCAAATTGGTATCCAATCTGCATGTGTATTGCCTTGTATGACACAGTGTTCATTAGGCGAGGCCAGGATTAAGTGAACACTTTTTTGCTTAAGTAAGACTCTTCTGGTCATTATCTATATCGACTTACACCAGAGGGACAAAATTATCTTTAGTTATTCTGTTCTTAATGAATATGTTATGCTTATGAACAATTTCATTTGATAGTGTTCACGTACTGGTATGACTTTCTTGGAGTGTTTTTATATTTTAACTACTTTTATTTTATTTAGGAAATGTCTCAAATATGTAAATAGACTAATTTTGCAGCTGAAAATATAAGTGAAATATATTTCATGTTGTCATTTTTAAAAAATAAAATACTACAAATCAATCAGATAACAGAAGATACTTTATTTATTCTAAGCAAAACATTTCAAATTCCTCACAATAGGCACATCCGTATATAAATAATAGTCATTACTGCTAATAAATAGTTGCAAATTCACAACAATAAAGAAAAAATCAATAAACATAAGATTTGCAATAATAACATACAACAAGTGTTTGCTCTGAATATAGATTACTTGAAGATTATACCTTATCCATGCTGAAGGTACATCTGAGACTGCAATTCTGGACAGCTTATGCGAGGTGCTCCATACAACAGCTCTGGTTGTGATAGTGAGGGGCTGCAGGTCATTCATAATAGGCACTTTATGGTCTTCTCAACACACTACGATGATAGACATCGGGGGAGGGGCTGGAGAGGTCAGGCGCCATCCTAGTTGGTAGCATTGACCCCACACCAATGAAGAAAGCAGATGGTAAAAGGAGAGACACATCCTGAGGTACAGTGGAGTAATAGGAGTGGTCAAAGGGTACGCATGTGGACCATGCACAGCAAGAGTCTGAACCTTTATTGTAAACGGAGTGGTCATAGGCTACCTCTATATGGCAATAGGCAACATGCAACCAATTGTGCACAGGAATGGACCACCCACTACGTTAGTTCCACCCCAAAGAGGACACCCAGTCAGACCACGCCTTGAACCGATGCTGACTACAACATGGGAAGTCATCCACGCCGACCAGCTGGTTAGCTTTTATACATTTTCCCATTTTATTTTTTGTGTCTCATTGCATCTATTCCTCTCCATGATACCATTGTTAACCATTAAGTAACCATCATAGTTAGATGTTTTGCAAACTCTTGTAACCTTTGCTTCTTCTATGCCTATTGATGTAGTTTCTATGTAATCTATAGGAGAGCTGGAAGTTTCAACTTATATATAGTATATCAAGTAACTTTGATAACACTCTCCCGCTTTTCCTTCTCACTATAATATAACTGTACAGAAAGTCACAGCATTGGTCTTTAACGATAACACTGCCATTACCGATGATTACCCCCGCAGGCTGTAAGATCCCTACTTATTATTCAAAGCTGGAAGTCAGCCCTTACCACTGTGGGCCTGTATTATATTATTGTCAGCTTTGCTGCACAGTCACTGTCATTGCTGACAGGCGACTGACAGTAATAGCAGTAAGGCCAGAGAGAATAGGGCATTTAGGCAACAGGCAGTGGGAGGAAAACGCTACTGATCAGATGAATAATTAGGAATGTCTGGGTCCCATAGCAAGATTGTGATGTGGCCTCATACCCACCGCGATGTCTACTCTATACAGAGTCATTATCCAATAGGACACTATCGCTACTAATTGCATTAGTAGCAATCTGACACATAGTCAAATGATAGTTTGGTTTATAAATACAGTCATCTTATCCTCGTTATTTTACAGATCATATCACTATGTAGATAAATTAATTGTGAAGTCATATTAAGTTTGTACTTTAAGCTAAATTGGCTTCATTTGTATTTCTCAGTTTCCTCCTCGAAAAGTCTGAAAAGTTGCAATGATGATCATGGAACAAAGCACTGCAATTTTACCATAAAAACTTGTCTTGCATACAGAACTGTTCTTTTCTGATCCAGTAATACACCAAAAACAGCTATATGTATAAACTCTGCATTTACCGTGTAGATCAAGGATCCCTATTACAATTTTCATTTGAGTTCCATTTGTGTTATATTCACTGCCCAGTAAACAGAGCTGATATCTGTAGGAAACCTGTATGTAGACACCCTTAGGATTCATACAGATATGCAGCTTTAAAGTGCCTACTCCACATTATATTGTAATGCAAATGCAAACATGAGTAGAATACTGCTAAATAGGGTAGACTTAGGAATCATTGATCCTTTGGCTGAAAAGTTTATATTTTGCACACGGACAACAATTACAAATGCAAGGCAAGGAAAGGGTCAGGGCACCTTATTATGTTTTATATTATAATAGTAATATGCTTTACCACAAGTATTTAATGAGTGTAATAAAATGAAAACTAGGAAGCAAGATGGGTGTGACCACAATATAGCAATCAAGACATTGATCCTCTGCACTCACCAGTGACATTATTAATGCTATTTTATCTCCTTCAAGCTGTACTGTGTATTAATAATAGGGAATGTTAGTTCATACTTGCCAACTCTCCCGGAAAGTCCGGGAGAGTCTTGAAATTCGGGTCAGTCTCCCGCGAGAACTGGCATTTCTCCTGCATCCCGGAATTCACAGAGAATCGCGTCATTTGACGCGATTCTTGGTGAATCACGCCATTTTGGAGGGAGGGAGGGGGCGAGGCCAATTGTGTCATTTTGGCCCCGCCCCCACAATGTTTCACGGGGCAGGGCCAAAATGACACAATTGGCCTCGCCCCACCCCCTCCCGCCCTCCAGTCATGCCCCCTCAAGTTTCCGGGAGTAGGCAAGTATGTGTTAGTTCTACATATTTCAATTGAGGGTAAGCTGACCAACTCACACCAAAGTCTTACCTTTCTCGCTAGTCCTACACTAAGTATAACATGAATTAAATTTTAACATGAACATTGCTATGCTTTTTAACTGGATTAAGACTTACCTGCACACAGCTTATTGTTGGTAATAGCATGCAAAGTATCAGCTTCATACGTCTTTACAAAGCAGCATGCAACACCAGAACATACCTCTCTGGTGCGTTATAAAGGAAAGGATCAAGTTATAAGGTATGGTTACTAGCTGTGATTCCCAGGTTTGACAGGCAAGGTTATATTTAGCCAAGGTAATGGAAGGTGAGAGGCAGTGGCGGATCCAGGGGGGGGCGATCGGGGCAATCGCCCCCCCCTAGCAGGGACTTGCTGCCGACGGCTGCACAGTATGTGCAGGTCCGTTTGGCAGTGACAGTGTGCTGCCCGGCTGCTCTGATTGTGTTTAAAACACAATCACTGCCGAGCGACCTGCACATAGTGTACAGCCGCCGGCAGCCTTGGATGTCAAAAAGGGGGCGAGGACTAAATCGCCCCCCCCCCTAAATTGCCCGGGGTATAGCAATTTTCTAGATCTGCCCCTGGTGAGAGGGAATAACTAAAAAAAGCCAAAGAACTTTTAGTGTACATATATTTTATGTCGGGATAACAAACCTCTAAGCCCAGATCGTGTTGCTGGATTTTGAAACATGTCAATTTTTAGATATCATCCTTTTTAAAAATTTCTACCATTCTTTTGCCATCAGCCTTCCCTGCAGCCAATAACAATGTATACAAAGGGGAGAAAGGGAAAGAATGAATTAGCCATTCTGATATCCTAAAAAGAAAAGAAAAACAGTCCCTACCACTTTAGCTTTGGGAAGAGGAACGATAAAGAAACAACAAACTATTTTGTTCCAATTACAGTGTGACCTTAAGATCTGAAGTAAGGAAACCTTGAAATCAGTTGTGATGCTGATTATTTTTACAATAATATATTTATTTTAAAGGACCAAGCCATTGGTCCATTGAATGGCATTGGTTTAGTAGCGATGCGTCTAAATGGTCCACCCTGAGCACATCACGGTGCTCACTCTGGGGAGATGCCTCCGCCACAAATTCCAAGTGCATGATGTACACTGTGCACAAGTGGAAAGTTCATCAAAAGACCAACTTCCTATCACTTTATAACCACCGTATATGCTAAAATAGTGTTTGGTTTAGCCACATTTATGGCTTAAATTATTAATTGGAGTGGGGGACTTCATGGCTGCCTGTATTATATTTGGTACTTGTGTGTGTTTGAAGCTTTGTTTTACATTGGTCAACGTGCACCTAGAAAGGTGCACTGGTAATGCACACAACTAGCGCCAATAAAAATACAGGATGAGAACCAATCGCCACCATCTCAGAGTTGGTAGAGTAGAAATAGCTGTGTGCCCCTCCGCACAGCGAAGAACCCCACTAAAATGTGCCCTCTTCACCCCTTTATTCCATTTCAACAATATTGTGCTGTCAATTATATTCTCACTTTTGCAAATCTGGATGCACTGGTACACTTACTTACTCAAAGATAAATCCTACTTTAGTCTACACCTTCCATTGGCTGCTGCAAACATCTGCTCTTCTATATGCAACACTATCTTGCTCCATAAACCTTTGTGTTGTAACAGATATGTAGGCGCACTTGGGCAAATCAAGACATCTGGCACCACCAATGAAGTTTCACTCTGCGTCTCAACAATTTTGCATTTCGTAAACGAGGTATATTTGTCAGTGTTAAGTTGACATTCTACTGCAACTCCATTTAAAACTTCATTCTATTACAGACAGCCGAGCTCTTCCCATGTGTTTAGAACATGTCCCAATTCAAAATACAGATGCAGGTGCAAACTTTAAGCACTTTAACCACTTTAAGCACTAAGAACATCCTTATACATAATGAGAGACAGATATCTGTTAAACTCTGCAGTAATATAAACTTTATAATATGACATAGAATAAACACCAGCCTCTTAGGGCTAGATTTACTAAGCTGCGGGTTTGAAAAACTGGGGATGTTGCCTATAGCAACCAATCGGATTCTAGCTGTCATTTTGTAGAAGGTACTAAACAAATGAAAGATAGAATCTGATTGGTTGCTATAGGCAGCATCCCCACTTTTTCAAACCCGCAGCTTAGTAAATCTAGTCCTTAGTGAACATTTTGATCAAACTGTTGATGTTCATCTACCACATCATGGTAACCACATTTAGAAGAGCACCCACACAAACTGCATATAATTTTATAATATGGGACTGATTTAGTGCCTATAAACTTACACATTGTATTATTAGGAATCAGGCTGCTCTGATTAAAAACACCTAGGTATAGAAGGGTGGGGTGCTGGATGAAAAAGTAGGCACATCCTTCAAAATATACAATTTTCCAAGGTGAGCTTGGTCAAAACACCTTAATTTCCAACTATGCTTAAAGTGTGCGTCTGTATCTGTATTTTGGATTGTGTATTGTATTTTCAGTCACAGCAATGTAGCACCTTAATACAGCTGGAAATTAGGGTATGCAGACCCCCCTCCCCAAAAATATAAAAACCCTAATATATATAATAAAAACCCTAATATATATGACTTTTCTTGCGCTTTACATATAGACAAGTAACAACAATTCAGTTTGGATACTGTCACTATCACACTCACTGCACCCGTGACTTGTATATTTACGGTAGGGGTTAAATGAGCACTCAACCTTACACTCAAATATCCCACAGGATGCTGGTCAAGTTAATCCACACCCCAAAGCAGTTCTTTCACCTCCATGCACAACTTAATGGCTGACATCACCTATTGTATTAAGGCAATCTGTTGCACAAAGGAACTCAGTGGCACCCACTATGCTCTTTGTTAGACAAAAGGGTTAATGCTTCCCAATCTAGCATTCAAAAGATAACACAGCATACCCTAGCAATATAAGGATTAGCATAGCCAAGCAATGCTTCTCTTCTTAAAAGATTTATAGGTTTTTTAGAGTATCAAAGGACATGCAAAAAACCGCAATGACTGTTAGTAAAAGATAAAAATAAATAAAATTACAGAAAATAGAACACTTACTTAATCTGTAGGACGGGGAATGGCCAAAGTGGACAGCTCTCAATTAGATTGATCGCCAAAAATACTGTCTCAAGCACACTTCATTAGAAATTGTCACGTCTGCTTTAGCTGATAGCCCTACTCCACACACCATCTTACTAATTACTAAGCCTCATAGCTTTAAGTACTTCTGCCTGGTTTGTGACATGTACATAATAAGCTAATGTGGCTTCCTCAGACCTTGTGTCCCCTTTGATGTATTAAAATTATTTAAATTAACTCCCCCCCAGAGCTTACTGGCCAAATTCCTAATGAAATTTTATGTGGAGAAATCATTGGTTGACAGTCATATCTTTGTTTAAACTTTTAATTGGGTCTACACCATGGCAGATAATCTCATAAACAGTTTTGTTAATAGTTTGTACATCTTAGATACAGTGGCGGGCACCTTCTCTTGCCTATTAATAGCAACCATTGTCTCCAAACCAATCAGTGGAGACGGCACTCAGTCTCTCACTCAGCTGCTTTTCTAGCAAAGGGAACCAGCGTCCCCGAGTAATTTTTCCGGTGTCTAGCCAGTTTCAAAGCAGCAGCTGCTTAGCTTTATGTTTTTATACACGTGTGCAGGGTGCATTCAAGTGTTAGTCAGACCCAATGTACTGAACTCTGATTTTCTGTTGTGTCCCATATTGTTTATTGGACTTTGCCTTGTCTGAAGCCTACTTTTTTACCCTTATCCTGTTGGACTCTGCTTTTGACTGCCGCCTGCCCTTATCCTCTGCCTGCTTACGATTCTGTTTAGATCGTTGTCTGCCCCTGACTAGTGCCTGTCTGACCTTGCTATTGGTATTTACATGTCAGTAGCTTTGCATCCTTCGACTGAGGTGTTCCTATTTTAACACTGACACTGTTACTATATTGGGCCTGTTGGTCTCCTACTTTGTCCTGTCCATCACCTCAAATACCCTAAAGCTAATAAGCCCCAACTGCTAGGACCTGGTGGCAATCTGTTATTTATAAATAATACAAGAAAGGCAGCTGCCAAAGTGGTTCTAGGGGCTTTCCATAACAGTACAGTACAAAAATATGGTGTTGCATTCCGTAAAAATGTGTTGTATCAAACAAAATGTGATACAAAAGATAAAAAATGATTTTGTAACACAAAATAATCTTTTTGGCTGTGTAATAATTGTAACCACAAGATTCGGTGTGACTAATGTCATAAAAATAAAGAACAATTTTGTAACACCATAAGAGCTTTAGAAATCTGCATCGTCACATAATCATTTTTTGTCTATGAAAATGCTAAATAATGGATTTACTGCAATATTTATAATAGGTAGAATATTTTGGTAAACTACATGTGCATAGAATTTGTTGAGAAAACCAAGAAGGAGGCACTTGCCTGTTGGTTGGGCAGGGCCATGAAGTGGGGACATTCTGTTCCTTTACGAAATTTGTTTTATTCAAATACATTGTATTTATTATCTAGGAATGTTTACATAGGTGTTATTCCCAGCGCTGGACATTTTTGTGTTAGGGCCATGAAGTGATCACTTCATTACATTCTTGCCACTCTGCATTGAGGTGGGTTTGGTGTGAAAATGTTATTGCCCACCCATTTTTTGGTCACAAACTACCTCTCGAACGCCAGCCAGGGCCGTAACTAGGGCTGTGCGATAGGGGCAACCGCCCAGGGCTCAACGCTGAAGGGGGGCGCAGTTTAGGAATATTTTAGGTTCATTTGGTTAAAATTGAGGGCTAGAGGGGCGACATTTGACTTTCTCGCCCCAGGCGCTAGAATTTTAAGTTACGGCTCTGACACCAGCCCTACCTCCTCTTTTCCTATTTTGCCTCCTGATAACCTTGTCATGCTATCTGTGATTCAAATGACTAATATGGCAAATCAGGCATAAATCATACATACAAAATAATTACAGAGCAGCTGCCCAGCATGTTTATTTCACATTGACAGACAATCTCATAAATTATTTTGTTAACAGTGGTGACAGTGATGTTTCCTGCTCAGCTGCTTTCCTAGGAATGGGAACCAGTGTTTCCACTCTTCTAATAATATTTTACAGTGTTTAGAACATCAGTTGTTTTTCAGCTTTCTCAATTACTCTATTAAACACACAGTTTGAGGGGGCCCAAAGCACAGAACAAGCCCCCACCAACAATGCAATAAGTGTAATGATAAAAGGCAACAGTTATCGGATGAAAAACACTATTGAATAACATAGACTTTGAGAGGTTTTGCTGACTTAAAAATCTTATATATACTTGGTGAATTTCAAGCACGAGGAAGCAGAATGTATTGTGTGTCAGTTTTTATGTGTGTCTACATATCCTCCTTTCCTCTTTGAGGAATAATTGGGCACTCTGTAAATAAATATTTAAACGGTTTGACAATGATCAGAGGCACACTATGCCTTAATTATTCTATAAGGATCATTCTGAATATGATTGATATCATTGTGAGGTCATCTCACTACTGCATTGAAAACGAAGAATATTGCCAATTTGTGCAAAAAATACTAATTTGACACAGCACAAATGGATAATGGTAGAAGAAATGCAATTTTGGATATACTTAAAAAGGAGTATTCGATATTCTTTTTGGACACATTCCATTAATATGTCCAAAAGTTATCACTTAATAATGTAAAATATTTTTACTTGTCAAAAAAATACCCATTGCCATCATTTCTTTCCTATCAGAGCTGCAATGTAAGTGTAAGTATACTGAACAAACCAGAGAGCAAGCAAAAGCTGGAGAGGATGGGTCTTTTTTATAATCATATTCCAATAACTACTATCAAGCAAATTATTAACCCCTTCATTGTCCTACTAGTTGATTCCATATATAACACATTTCTAACATATTGCTCCCCCGGAACAATTCATTCTGAGCCTTCTTAGCATTTTAAGCATACTGAGGCTGATGCAAACTTGGCCGCAATTGCAACTTAAATTGCAAATTGCATTCACTAACAAATAAGTAAGATATGTTCATGTCTGCACCAGTAGCATATGTGCCCAGTTACACCAGCCTTACGTCTCATCCACGTTTATTGCCATTTGTTTTGTTTGCCAAATATGTATTCACTATTAGACATCAATAAAACTTGAAGAAAGCCATGCCTAATACAGGAGAAACTACTACCTCGACTCAACGGCAGGGCCGGATTAACCCTAGGGCTAACTGGGCTACAGCCCAGGGGCCTCTGGCATCCAGGGGGCCCTTGAAAGTGCTCAGCGGCACGATCAATGCTGCTGAGCACTTTCACTGCAGTCCTTCCCCGACGCGCTGTAGTCTCCTTAATGAGGAGATCTCGTGAGTCTCACTCTCACGAGATCTCCTCAGTAAAGAGCGTACATCGCACCGGGGAAGGACTGCAATGCCAGGAGAAGGAGGTTAGTGCCTTGGGGGCGGCTCGGATAACGGGGGGGTGGCCCTCACGGGGGAATGGAGGCCACCTTAGCCCAGGGGCCTCCATTCCCTTAATCCGGCCCTGCTCAAGGGTAATAGGGTTTGTGTGAACACGACCTTACTGCACTCGGCCTACGTTGGAATGCCCCTTCCTTACCCCTGTCCCGAATCTCTGGCACTTCTGGAACTTTGTCACTTCTGGAACTTTGTGTGATTCTGGCGCTTATGCAAGCAGGTGTCTCTCTGTGACTGTGTTGACAGTGTACTATAATTTAGTGCTGTCTGTTTAGAACAGCATACGGTCAGCAGATTTATGTATTTGCTCATTATACCACAATTATTAATACTACTTCTCTAGTTTTTTTTTTCTTTTATTGCCTGCCAGCCTCTCTAGCAGACACTTATTGATCCCTGTATGTCCTGTAGCATTTAGTAATTGCCTTTTTCAAACATATGAAGGTGTGATGTAAACAGTTCAACTTGCAAGTTGCTGGTCAGACTCATGGTCACTGTTTCAGACTGTGTGCACACCGTACTACAATTTCGTACTGCCAGTTTTTTAGGACAGCATAAGTTCAGTTACAGCACAACTGTACAGCAGCTGAAATTCATACAACTGATCTTTGAAACCGTCTTTCTTCCAGTTACATTGGAGGTTCCCTTGTCACCTACAAGTCCGAAGTATGAAAAGCTCATTAGACAAATCTTTATATGAATCATAGATATATCTATACATATAAGTTAGGTTGTCTCTATAATGCTTTTTTTTTAAAGTAAATAAGTCCAATATAATGGAAACCCTCCATTACCTTAATTAATATTAACTAATAAGGTTGCCTGTCTGTAAACCCTCTCATGATGTATTTTTTGTTGACACGTGTCCAATAATTTATTTTATATAAGATATGCAACTTTTTTACATAATGAATTTAAAAGCATGGGGGGAACTATATACAATATTTACAATGAAAAGTGACAATTTACCAAAACTACAGGAAAGATCATAAAGTTGCATTCAGACTGTAAGGTTTCAAAGGACTAATTATGAATATATGAGGATAGGTAATATGCACTTAAATTAATTATGATTAAGATCCTAATGCCCATGTCAGAAATCAATGTCACTTTACAGCCCTGCCTACTACTAGTTTTAGGCCGAGCCTGATAAATCATAAGTTTTTAATTGTTCTAGTAAAATGCTCATTGTGAGAGCCTCAATTGTGTCTTAAGACCTCATGAGTGCAAGGGGGGCAACTGGAACTGTGTTTATTGCATTTGTCACATGTTGATGTCATAATGTTTTTATTGTATTGGTACTTGAGTGCCTATAAATGTGATTTCCTTTATAAGGTGCATCCCGGGGGTGCAGAAGGTGTCCCATTTAAAGTAATTCATTCAGCTAATTTTGCACACTTGTGGTCACAACTATGTGCTAACCTATGTGCCCATCAATACAAATTGATGCAAATTCATAAAAATAAACGTATGTTGTCAGAAAATGGGAAGAAACTGCTTTTGTGCTGCGCGTCTGTCATTTTGCAGCTTTCTGAATAACTCAATAACTACTTATTAAACTAGTGAAAATGCCAGTTATTTCCAGTTATACAAAACACTAATTATTTTTTTATTTTCTGCACATTTTTCTTTATTGCTACAAACCCTAAGACTTTATTTTTCATACAATGTTTTATACACTATCAACAAGAACTACAGAAAGAATGTCATATTTTAGACTCGTTCACCTTTGACAACAATTCACTTTGAAGCAAATGTTCTTGGACCTAGATGGTACAGAAGTCACTTCTAAGAAGGAGACTTTACTGAAGTTCTATGACCTTAAATTGAGAAGGAATAGCTGAAATTGGGCATCATTTCTTCTATCCACACTGTACCATTATCTTACAACAATCTTATTGAAGCAATTATCAGAAGGAATGAGAATCCCTTGTCTAAACACATATTTCCCAACACAAAGTACTCACTCTGTGTGCTCTCAGGTAAAGATTGGATAGATAGATAGATAGATAGATAGATAGATAGATAGATAGATAGATAGATAGATAGATATAGGAGAGATGAGATAGATAGATAGATAGATAGATAGATAGATAGATAGATAGATAGATAGATAGATAGATAGATAGATAGATAGATAAGAGAGAGAGAGAGATGAGATAGATAGATAGATAGATATATAGATAGATAGATAGATAGATAGATAGATAGATAGATAGATAGATAGATAGATAGATAGATATGGGAGAGATTAGATAGATAGATAGATAGATAGATAGATAGATAGATAGACAGATAGATAGATAGATAGATAGATAGATAGATAGATAGATAGATAGATAGATAGATAGGAGAGAGATGAGATAGATAGATAGATAGATAGGAGAGAGATGAGATAGATAGATAGATAGATAGATAGATAGATAGATAGATAGATAGATAGATAAGAGAGAGAGATGAGATAGATAGATAGATATATAGATAGATAGAAGATAGATAGATAGATAGATAGATAGATAGATAGATAGATAGATAGATAGATAGATAGATAGATAACCGCCAATGGAGTCAATGAGCACCACTGGTATAAAGACCTTGCTTCTTTCTGTGAGACTCAAGGATTAAAGTGTGATCTTTAATACATTCCATGCTTGTATTGTGTTGAGTCCAACATCTTATGTCAGTGGCATTCACCAGGCATTGCAATCCATGATTATGATGGGGGTGAGTTAGTAGGTAACCCCAAATACCCTGCAAAATAAACCCTTACCAAATATAAGTAATTTAAGAAACATTGGTTTAGGCTGGGTGTACACTACAGGTTTTTCAGCCGACTATTTGGTCAATCGAGCGATAAATGCTGTTCTGACCATATCGCATTAGGGTGTATACTTAAATGATGACCAATAGTCATTCCAGTAACGATCGTTGTTTCATTTGATCAACAGAACTATAAATCTTCTTTCCATGTCGTTCCAGTCTGGCAGTGTGTATGCACTCCCGATAAGGAACTCTATGAATTTGTAAACCTGCCTGATGAAGATGCCCCTGTGCGCTGAAAGCTATAAAATATAATCATTTGTTTTTGGTTAGCCAATAAAGGTATCACTCCTATAATACTCTTGTCTTTTTTGACACAAAAGTATTTAACATCACACTGCTTTGATTGTAAAATTATCAAATTCCATTCACTTACATTTTTCATGCCGTCACTTCTAAATTTTCACTTCAACATGTGTGTGTGTGTATGTGTGTGTCTGTCTGTGTTTTATTCCTTAACACCTATTAACAGCTAAGGGGTGTGTATAGGAGAATTGGAATGTGATAGTGCTCTGTGTTCTAATCCTCTGTCTGTGTTTATTAACCCTTCAGCCACTGGAATATGCTGCTGCTCATCACACTGAAATTGAAAAGTGATGCTGAATTGTCTGCTTGTGTCCTGACTGTACACTCTATGTACATCCTGATTGTCCACTATATATACATTACAGTTGTATATATTATTGAACATAATATTCAAGACACAGTATATTTTGTTAAAGGTCGGCAAAGGTCAATAGAAAAATGCAGTGTTTGGACTGTGTTTTGTTTTGTGATATCTTTCTAATTTATTACCATGTTGTCCTTTGATGGTTCATCGTAAATGTCTACATAAATAACTCTTCTCCAGCCTCATGGCCTGTCTGCTTTAAATGTAGAATCTGACAAAAGGCATAGTAAGATATTGGTACAAAATATATATAAGGTGTTTTCATGTTTAAATATTTACCTCTTATCTGTTTGTCTCCCCTTACCTGCACCCCATTCTCTGTATCTCTTGTCCATCCCCATTACTTATTCGGTATCCCTGATCTCTGCTTTATTTTCTGGCCAATTATTTATTTTTCTGTGCCCTTATCTTGCTTCTTTGCACGGTGGCTAAGTGGTTAGCACTTCTGCCTCACAGCTCTGGGGTCATGAGTTCAATTCCAGACCATGGCCTTATCTGTGTGGAGTTTGTATGCTCTCCCCGTTTTTGCGTGGGTTTCCTCTGGTTGCTCCGGTTTCCGTCCACACTCCAAAAACATACTAGAAGGTTAATTGGCTGCTATCAAAATTGACCCTAGTCTCTCTCTCTTTCTGTGTCTGTGTGTGTTAGGGAATTTAGACTGTAAGCTCCAATGGGGCAGGGACTGATGTGAATGAGTTCTCTGTACAGCGCAGCGGAATCAGTGGTGCTATATAAATAAATGGTGATGATGATGATGATGATGATATTCTTCTTCTCTTCTCCTTCCCAGCACCAGGTCTCTTGCCAGCTTTTCAGTCTGCACTTGTTACTTCCTGCTGTGGGGAAGTCGCGACCTGTGACCTCAGTCACAGGTTTACAGTCCGTCTTCCTGGTTTTCCTGTGCAGCGGCAGCCGGAGCCAGTGCATCTATGTAATTAGGGAGACAATTGTGACTCCCCTCTTTCACTGTTAGTGACTGGGGGCTTACTGACAGCAAGGGCCCACCGGTGATTTTCCCGGTGTCCCGATGGGCCAGTCCAACACAGACTGTCACCATTGGCCTGTATCCTGGATTATGCATTAACCATTTTGTAGTCTGCAAAGTGTCTTATTTGCCTGAAGATCACATTTCTCTTCTTTCTTCAATCTTCATTTTGTCCTCACCCATTGCCTGTATACTGGATTATGCATGTTTCTGTTCATAGTCTGCAAAGTGTCTTACTAGTATAGGAATCACATTCCTGATGTATGTGGATTTAATTTTACCCAATGTAATTGAAATTCCTGACACCTAAACAGAATAAATAATACAACTGAGACACAATGAAATAATGAAAAATCAAAAGCATAACTAAGCAGTAGGATTGATAACGAGAATAATGAAAAATATTTACAGTAAGATGATGAGATGTTGGCAAGGGTAAGAGGTTTACTTGGAAAAAGTATAACAATATAGAGGTTTAGGATCAAACGTCTTCATCACATGTAGTGTGCAGGCTACCGTGATACAAAAGGGTGGATTGTGCAGAATATGATGAGATGAATGTGGGAAGCACAAAGTAATTATTAGGAGGATCAGAGAGCTGCCCTCATAGGATGACATAATATGGAGAGGACGATGTAGATATAGATAATGAGTTTTATAGAACAGAAATGAAAAGTGACTTGAAGAGAAAGAATGAGATATAGAGCTTTTAACCACCATAAGACAATCATACCAGCAGTAAGTAAAAAAGCTAGCTTTGTTCTGCCTGCCATTTATATTGATCCAGTCTACCTTTTTGTGAAACAGGTTTTCTCTGCAAGAGACAGTTTCTGCCTTTACTTCATTTAAGCAATAAAGTAATTGCTGCAGCTGCTGGAGAACTTTTGGAAAGTGTCATTCAGTCATTTCCGTAGAATATTGCAGACGCAGCAAATTACATGATTGCAAATACTCCAGTGTTGATTAATTTCTTCAATGGAGCTATTATCGATTCCTTAAATTTGAGTATATAAAACTTGTTTTTCTTTCGAAGATAAGATTTGATCAAGGGTCAGAATACTCCAATATTTTTCAATAATGAATTCAATTCTTTTAGAATCTTGATGGAATTCTGAAGGAAACTTGTTTTCTGGTGTCTTTAATAACAGAATGGTTTTCATTATGAAGGAAATCATACCTATAAATAATTATTACTTCCGGCTTTATGGATTTTTTTTTAAAAAAAAAAATCAGTATTGTATCCATTTTGAATAAACCTATCTATAAGTGAAAATTATTCAAACCATCAAAATAAATAAAATTTTTCCTCAAACATTGTAGCAGATGTTCTACTCATAAGCCAGTTTTCCTTATGGCCACTGTGGGAATGTATGTGTTAATATCAATAGGGTTGAAATGAATTCTAGTGAAAAAAAATAATCTAAGCTTATTTATCTATATTTAAATTTAAAAAAGGTTATTTTATCTGTATTAGTCGTACATGTAAAAGAAAGGTTATAGGGATTGTTATTCAAATAATTGATATGGGGTTGTGCATGAGGAGGGTCTGCAAATATAAGTTGATGCAATATGCCAAAAGTAATGTGTGAGTTCAATAGTATTCCTTTAAACTTTGATTATTAAACCTGCTTGATCGAATGGAGTTTGTATGAAGTTTATGACAATGTCTTCTGATTGTATGTGGATTAACATTGTGTGGCGGTATCTGAGCCTTAACAGTTGTAAAATCATCTCACATACTGGATTGGAAAGGTGGACTTTCATCATCATCATCATCAGCAGCAGCAGTTATTTATATCATACTTGCCAACTCTCCCGGAATGTCCGGGAGATTATGGCAATCTCCCTGATCTGCCCAGAATTCGGTTCAAACGCCGTGATTCACCGGGAATCGCGGCGTTTGGCCCCGCCCCCACTGTAAAATGACGCAAATTGCGTCATCATATCACAGGGGCAGGCCTAAAATGACACGCTTTCCGAAGCCCCGCCCCCTACACGCCCATCTCCACCATGCAGCTCCCGGATGAAAATTATTGAATGCCGGCAAGTATGATTTATAGAACGCCACTAATTCCGCAGTGCTGTACAGAAAACTCATTCACATCAGTCCCTGCCCCAGTGGAGCTTACAGTCTAAGTTCCATAACATACACACACACTCACACAGACTAGGGTCAATTTTGATAGCAAATTAAACTACTACTATGTTTTTGGAGTGTGGGAGGAAACCAGAGCTCCCGGAGGAAACCCACGCAAACACAGGGAGAACATACAAACTCCATACAGATAAGGCCAACGTTGGGAATCGAACTTATGACTCCAGTGCTGTGAGGCAGAAGTGCTAACCACTAGGCCACTGTGCTGAACCATTAACTGTGCGAATGGTATAATTCATGGTATTCTTTATCTATTCATTGTATTTTGGCCCTAATTTTAGATCCTACATTTCTAATCTACATTTCAATGTCTGAGGAACTTCAAAAGATAAATACTAAGGGGTATGATAGTTTAAAAAAAGGAGACTTCTCTTTTAAATTAGGGGACTGTGACAGGATGAGACAGATAGGCACAATCTTCCCATCTGTCACTTTGAAAACTTCAGATAGGGTGAGCTTCTTTGAACAGTTTTTCATGAACATTATAATAGAGTCATGAATTTCATTGTTATAACCTCTATTTACGGATACCCCTTATCAGGATGAAGTAGGGCTTAATCACCTTGTTCCTAAATGTAGCCAGGTGGATTTCACATGCCTCTTAATGTGTTTGGGGTGGTGTCATCATGTGTCTTGGGAGGATGTCCTACCAAATTTGTCTTGGGGGGATGTAATGGTGTGTCTGACAGGGTGTCATAATGTGTCTGGAGTGTATCATGATGTTGTATATAAACCAGAATTGTACATTTGTATTTGCAACTGATGCTGAACAAGTCGGCCAGTTATCAGAGAGCTGGACTGTGATTAGTTAGCATTAGGGTCACCAGGAGGTGTAGGAAGCTTGGTATTGCTTACTGGTGTCATCCTGACAAGAAGTGTTGCTGTTTATTATGATCAGAACAATTAAAGTACATTTGCTTTCAAGCAAGAAGCTGTCAGTGATTGACACTTGCTGGTGTCAGTGTGACAAGGTGTCAGAAGTTTATATATGTGTATATATATATATATATATATATATATATATATATATATATATATAAATATATATATATATATATATATATATATATATATATATAAATATATATATATATATATATATATATATATATATATATATATATATATATATATACTATATGGCCAAAAGTATTTGGCCACACCTGTTAATTATTGAATTGAGGTGTTTCAATCAGACCCATTGACAGAGGTGTATAAGATAAAGTACCTAGCCATGTAAACATTTGTGATACAAAATGGGATGTTTTGAAGAGCTCAGTGACTTTAAGCGTGGTAGTGTGATGCCACCTCGCAATAAGACGGTTCGCAAAATTTCATTATCACTGCTGGATGTTTCTCCGTCAGCTGTAAGCGATATTAGTAGAAAGTGGAAGTGTTTTTGGACCAACAGCAACTCAGCCACGAAGCGGAAGACCGCGTAACATCACTGAGCGGGGTCAACGTCTGCTAAGGAGCATGGTATATACACACACACATACACACACATAGTTAACTGTGCGGCTGGTGAGTATACATTTTAAGTGATAGAAATTTTTCTCTCAAGTACAAAGACATTCAATTAAGGTCTGGGCCATTTGCTATTCCAGCTGATGATAATATACAAAATAATGATGCAATTAACACTAAATGTAAAACTTTTTTGCTTATTGGACTTATTTGCTTACTGTGCATATTGGAAGCATTAATTTGCCTAATAATGTCCCTTTTGTGCAAGAAATGTAACTGTCTGTAAAATATAAATGTTTAAAAGCTTGCAGACAAAAGAAGATACTATATTGGAATGTATCCATCTAGTTTAAGCACATGATTTTGCATAGAACCAGAAAGAGGCTACTAAGTTTATGACTTGGATGTGTGTGTAAAGATAAAGGAATAATGTACCTACATTAAATTATAAGGATATTATCTCAAATACAGCAACTTAGAAGATCTCAAGCAGCATATGTTTAGTCTGGGGATATCATGTCAAATAAATCTGATTATTTTTGACTGGGTCATTAGATAACAGAGCAAGGTAGAGCCACAGCCGTACTTCTCCCACACTGAATTCTGAAACCTGATACATAAATTTGAATGCATGAGATTAGATTTAAATTTGGCTGAGCAGATATAATATTGGTTATAGGATAGACAACATACAGTTGTAGTAAGTGAAATTCGTTCAGAAAATGGATAAGTTTCCAGTACCCCAAAGATGTGTCCTTTGACCCAGTGGTGGATCCAGGGGGGGCGATCGCCCCCCCCTAATAGGGACTTGCTGCTGACGGCTGCACACTGTGCAGGTCCGTTCAGCATTGACAGTGTGCTGCCCGGCTGCTCTGATTGTGTTTTAAACACTATCAGAGCAGCGGGACAGCACACTGTCACTGCCGAGCGGACCTTCACATACTGTGCAGCCGCCGGCAGCCTTAGAAATTAGAAAGGGGACGGGGCCTAAATCGCGCCCCCTAAAATCGCCCCGGGTAGAGCAGTTGCCTAGATCCGCCCCTGCTTTGACCAGTCATTTCTGAAAAAGCCAAGTATCATGTAACAGCTAAGATTTTTAGTGATATAAAATGGCAGATTGAATGGGATATGTGATATGTTTAGATATGTTTCTAGAAGTCACGTCACAACAATATATTAAAGTGAGTACTTTAACACAGGTCACCGAACTCCAATGTCATTCTAAAACCCTTTTCACTTCATGATTTCTTATAATAGACATGTTTCCTTTGAAACAAGACAAAGTGCTTGAATGCAGTGATCCTCCTATCCAAGTGTTCTTTACTTTCACTGACAGTTACACATTCCATCATGGAACAATATTAAAATAAGTCATGTGACACAAATGACATGAATACTCACCACAGGCAATCATGTCAGTTGTGCATCATGTGCAAACATTCAACCCTGATTCCCCCTAAGGTTAATTGGCTTATACGCCACAAATTTTGATTCAAGCAGTGCAGCAACATGAAAAATATTACATATAGGGTGAAACACATACTAGTAAGTTAATAGTAACTTCTATCAAATTGACCCTAGTCTGTGTGCGTATGTATGTTAAGGAATTTAGACTGTAAGCTGCAAAGGGGCAGGGACTGATGTAAGTAACAAATATACTATGTACAGAGCTGCAGAATTAGTGGCACTATGTAAACAAATAAATGATGATGATGATGATGATGATGATGAAGAAGAATGCTGGCCTTTAGTGTAAATGTTGTTTTCTGATGTCATGCACTGGTATTACATCACAGGTGTTTTCTGCTGTTACCATGGATACCATTATGATGTATGGAGATAGTGATCTCTATGCCCCCTGGACACCCAATCACTTCTGACATGTGAGACGGGCGCCTCCCACCTTGCTAAAGTTCTAAGCTTAGAATTCCACATAGTATTTACGACACTGATGACATTTCTAATTAAGTTCTACAACGATGGCAGTGAAACAGTCAAAACAAAAATGCATGGACTGCAGGACTGCTTTTGTGGAGCTTTGTAAATTACCTTCATTTACTAACAAACTAGAAGAATACTTTAATCCATAGCAACCTATTGACATTTACTGCTAGATATGTGAATAATCACTTTAAGACTTTTCTTTCTTACAAATGAAATATTACCAACATTGTCAACGGTAAAATAGGCTGCCGGATTTCTGCTAGCAATTAGGTCCGTGAGTTAAGGTTTAACTATTGAACATTTTTTTGTGAGCATTCTCTCACAATATAAACAGTTTTAGCATCTAAATGATATGATTGGCATCCACTATATTAAATATGTCAAGTCTTTGTACAAAACTCAAATGAATCTTTTCAGTTATTCACAAAGTACATTTGTTCTGCAACGATGCTATAGTGTTCAAAGAAAGATTTCTATAGAAAAACATTTCTTGATTTCAGGGAAATTCAACACTGGACCAAGGCCACATTTTACCTGTGTTCGAAATGTATTTAACTATGCAGTACTTTTGCCATGTGATACTTGCTGGTGATTATTGCTTCACTGCTCCTAAAGAGAGTATCGCCAACTCATATAGAGTCGAGACACACAACCGAGATCATACTCCTAATTACTTGACACTTTTAAGGGAATCATTTTTATTATCAGGTACCACGGAAAAGGGGAGGGAACTGGTGATGTTAAAGTTAATCTTTGTGGAAATTTTATGGATGAGTGGATACATTATCCAAATTATACTAAACAAGTCAATACCCTGGTAATAAATTATACTATAAATTACCCTAAAAAATGTAAAGTATAACTAAAATAAATTATCATATATTGTAAAAGTGCAAATTCATTTACAGTGTCTTCTAGACATTCTAGTGTTCGCTAGAAAATAAACTATTTTATTGCTTGTAAATATTCTAAGAAATAGTTCTAAGCCACTAAATACCTACAAAATCTTATTTTCTGTTACTCTCTATGTTATCAGTCATGAAGGTTCTTATGCCAATTAGTAGCCGAGAATTAATTAGAATAGAGGAGAGGTAAATATTACTATTGTGTTCAGGTTGATTTTTTTAATTTTATCTCTTTCCTTGTGTTTTTCTTAGTTACTTTCTCGCTAGTCCTAGTGTACGTAAGGCTTAAGTTTTGTTATGCAGTTAGTTAAGTATGGAAAATTAGTGTCTTTACATGTGATCATTCAGCTGTGTTGACTTATGGAAGTGTCTATCCTCTGTCTGGGATAACGGTTCCTGAAGTTTCAGAATTCAGGACAGTGATCTTCCTCCCTGGATTCTGGCAGAGTCATGGGGTAGGTTCGCTTTTGGAGTAGGGTTCCTGGTCTTTGTCCACTTGTCTCTGCTCCACTATAGCTATTCTACTCTCTCTTCCTTAACTGTAACTTGTTTACTGTTGCTACTTTCTTTATCCCCTCTCTCCTATTGAAGATACCCCTCTTGGTGCTACTCTGCCTAGGGCCGTAACTAGGGCTGTATGATAAGGGCGACCTCCCCCAGGGTGTCAAGCTTAAGGGGGGCTAAGTTTATGAATATTTTAGGTTCATTTGGTTAAAATTGAAGGCTAGGCGGATGACATTTTTGTTTCTCCCCCCAGGCGCTAAAATTTTAATTACGGATCTGACTCTACCTATCAGCTCACTTTTCTGAAAATGTTTCTTTGGAAAGTTTTTTCTTTGTTTCTAACCCTTGTAATTGGCTATTTCTCTCTTTATTATACTACCTTGCTTATCCATGAAGCCTAGATTTCTCTTTTACCTCTTCCCCTTGAAATGGGTACTGTTCCCTTAATTCTACCCTTCCTGTCCTATCAATCTGCTATCACTTGTCTGTACTTCTCTTTCTCTCACTGTACTTCTTTCCTTTGCCCCTTATTTGCTGTATTCTTGTGCCTTTTCCTCCTTTAAATTGCTTCCCCTGTATGTTGCCTCACAAATGTTACTGTTTTCCTCCTGTTTTCTTTTACCCGACTTGCTGTCCTTTTACTTTTTCCGGTTTCTCCATTCCTATCCGCTCTTACTGCCACTTCTCTTTCCCCCTTAAATTTCATTTAGTGGTTTTTCCATTTTGGCCCTACTTGTTTTGTTTTATTTACACCTGATTTTCTGTCTCTGGCTCCATTCCTCTCTGGAACACTTGTTTATTCTATTGCCTTGGGACTTGAGACAAAGCTGCTCTGTGGATTCAACTGTAGCCAATTCAGAGAACACGGCAGATCTGTTTGTATTCCTGGGCCTCGATCATGTATAACTATGCCTGGGGATGGCTAAAAAGTACAGCATGAAGTCAAAGTCATTAAATGACATGACTATTTTTCTTATTACATAATATTATTAATATCTACTCTATGATGTTGTTTGAAGCTAGGGTTATTAAACTGACTCTGATATTGACTCTAAATCTGCTATAACTCAAATTTAGAATAATTTTCCCATTGCAGGATCAGTAAGTGTCTGTTTATTTTTATTACTATTCTTCTTTGTTTTACATTATTGATATCCTTTTCTGGTACTGCCTATTGTGCCCATACTGGTGCATTGTGATTACAACATCAGACTGATCTTTATCAGCTTAATGATTGATTAGCTTTGTTGGCATGTCAAGCATTAATCAATATTTAATCCCGTTGTGATATATATCCCTATTAGAGTATAGGTATTATGTATACTTCTCTTGATAATTCATGACATTTGGCAAACCTGACTATTACTTAATTGTGATTTTTATCATACAGTGACCACAATAGGGTATTACTACTATTGTGAAATCAATCCCAATCAGGGGATAGTCATTAAGCATACTTACACAATTGTGGCTTTACACATTTTATTTCATACAGCATGCTAGTTTTTTTGGATCCTATTTTTATATAGCGATTTACATGCAATGTATTACATTTTTCACAGCTTGCCAAAATTGAAACATAAGCTTATTACTTATTTGAGTGACTTATGATTATCCTCTACTTTTTCTTCCACCATATACGTGGGCTCTGGTGCACTATGTAACTTAGCTCCGGCTATTTGTCTCAGCGCTGCTTCTAATGATTTCACTTTGTGTATTTTACTTGTACACATAAAGCTATTGGTGCTTGGCAGCATGACCTTTCAGTCACCTGACCCTGCCGCTACTGTGAAAGCTTCCAGTTCTAGTGGTCTTGTTTCAGTTGTGGAATTTCAACTATAGCTGTGTTGAGGTTGGGGACACTCTCTTTTTCTAATAAAGAAAGCAAGGGAGCATCTACAAAGAAGTGCTGGATAAGGATATTCCATTTTGTAATATAATATATCAGATTGTGCGATGCTTGAATTAGAGAAGTGACTATGCACAGAGCTCTCCTCCCCACCGTAATTAGAAAAACAGGTTTTGGATTTTGAGGCATTCTACATGCCGTGAACACCTCCTGTGGCAGGTTAACTCCAGAAGAAAGGTTTTGATATCATATAACACGAGACAGAAAAGGTCCTTTTTCTTCCCTGCTTTCACCCTGGTAAGCCACATGGCCCAACTGCTGGAAACTGTAAGTTGAATGGAATGGAGGTTTGTGTATATGTTAAGTGGCCTGGAAGGCAATTTATATTAGAATGTGGCTAGTATGAAAATGGAATATAGTGTACTTTGAGTGGAAGGTGAATGGAAAATGTGTAACTGCAAGGCTTGTGTAAGTTTATAAATGATAGATTGAGTTTTGGTCAGTATATGTGGAGTTTAAATGGTAGCATTTGTCTGTGGTTTGCAGATGGTAGAATATGGCTGAGATTAGGGAGTTTGCATTAATACAATAGTGTAATTGAATGGAATATAATTATAATGTGTAACTGCTTGCTTGTTTTGTAAGACAATGTGATGTTGTAGTTTGATGGAGATTGAAGATTAATATGTGACTGTGTGCAAAATTTTACATAGTTTTGTGTTACATTGATAGGAATGTGTATGGTAAAGTTATGCATAGACTGTGTTGCTTTTTAGCTGTTTGTATTTGATAATGTATTTAGAAAGTGACTTGAGATTAACAGGGAAAATGAGAATGTGATATTGGAAATTGTAAAGTGATTTGTACAGGACAATCGGTGGGCAAATGTTCAAATATGGCTGAGGTTTACATTGTTACATGGGATAAGTAAAGTTTTGCTAGTTAATATGGCAGCAAGGTGATATACAATGTATTTGGAGCAGGCCGAGTTTCAAACAATAGAGAAAATGGAGGTTTATCTAGATGTTTCCATGCTTACAAGATGGCTAACATTGTAAACTAATGGGATCATCATAATTAGACGAAATGGCTCCTGTGTGAGGTAAATAATGTCTTTGCTGTGATGCTAGGAATTTATTTGTGCATATATGAGAGATAAATGGTAGAAGTTCATAGTGTGAGATATTGTGAAATTAATTGAAGAGTGAAATGTGTTTTGAATGCTTAAAATATAGTCTCCTCCCCCAAACCCCCCCTTTCACCCATCCCCACCCACACACACACACAATACAGTCACACATCTTTAAACAATAGAAGTTTCCTAACATACACCCTTACACTACACAATGGCTGATCAAAAGACACATAATAACTTGTATATTTATAAAACAGGTCATGAATGTAATGTATTGTATGAACATCTATGCTATACCACCCATGCTAATAGAGCATACGAAACCTGTTGTTTTTGTATAAAATGCTCTGTTATACTGTTTTATAATATATATATAAGTTTTAAAATTAGAATGTTAATTAACAATACAAAACATTTTTAAATGAAACAACATCCTTTGTGCAGTTTTTCTTGAAAATATAAGCATAAGTAATTATATAAATATTGATCCTGTGAATTTAGGAAGAATAAGAACAAGAACTAAATCAGAACTACCTTTGCAAGGAGTTGGTTGACAATTAAGACTCATAGATATAGCACTCAAATAGATACTCTTTTTCAAGAGTACCACAATTTATATGTTTCAGAAACAACATATCAGTGGCATCTGTGAGTATAAATATGTTAGCGCGGATAACTGTGGTCAATGGCACTTGTTCTGGCTTGTCCTCAGATAGACTGGTCATCTTGCAATGTGAAGCATGTGTCCAGGTCTGCATGTCTTTACAATTTTTAGCAGTGGTGAGATGTGATATTACTTCTTCTGATATACCTTTATGCACACTCATCTTCTGACTGAATGAAGTGACACTGGGCATCTGATTCTTTAGTTTTGTGAATGATAGGTCTTGACACATAGGTCTTACAAAAGTTCAGAACCAGTTAATCAGTTAAATGCAAATCAATGAGCTGTGAAGCAATATAAGGTAAAGACGTCCCATAGGTCTGCCCATTAAGATTATTTTGAACTGTTCTAATGGTGGTAGACCTTATATGCATCAGAGCAACAGGTAGTGCCATTGACCTTTTCAGGAATCACTCAATACATATCTGTGCAATTTTGTTTTGTTCAGTTCATTATATACATATATATATAAATATATATATATGTATGTCACTCACCGGACCGTGAGTGCCTCTTCCCGGACATTTAGGAACCGTGGCCGTCCGCCATCCTGAGGGTCTGCGCATGCGCAGCCCTTTTCTATACTTCAGTGTATACCCCTTTAACTTAATTGGCAGATCAGGCAACCTCCCTATATTAAGCACCTGTGGTCACTGCCACGTTGCCTGATCTTGGAGTCTCATTCCTCATGAGTCTCTGAAGGTGTTCCTGTATTACTTGTGTATTCAGTGCTGCTGATTCCTGTGGTTTCCAAACCACTTCTACTACTGTGGTTCCATACCACTTCTACCATCAACTTTATCATCATGACTGTTTGCTGATTCCTATCCGCTGCCTCCGTGCACTACAGTCTTCTACACCACTTCAACGTTATTTTATATCTATGTGACTGTTTGCTCATTGCTATGCGCTGCCTCCGTGCACTCCAGCTTTTACCTCACTCACCTGCTTCTCATCAAGTCTGTTTGCTGATTTCTATCCGCTGCCTCTGTGCACTACAGTCTCCTGCTTGCAACTCGCCTGTGTTCAACATCGTGACTGCCAGCTGACTACTATCCGCTGCCTCTGTGCACTACAGTCTCCTGCTTGCAACTCGCCTGTGTTCAACATCGTGACTGCCAGCTGACTACTATCCGCTGCCTCTGTGCACTACAGTCTCCTGCCTGCAACTCGCCTGTGTTCAACATCGTGACTGCCAGCTGATTACTATCCGCTGCCTCCGTGCACTACACTCTCATCTCATCTTTGCTGTGACTTCCTCGAGACTGCCGCTTTTCATACCATCTGCTACACTTCGTGATCTACAGCTCCGGCCCTGCGCTGCACTCCTGTTTCCCATCGCTGTTGGTTCCTGTGGTTGCTACTGGTTACCTCCGTGTGCCGCTGAGTCCTGCCGCTGTGGTCAGCGCTATCGTCCATCTCCTGCTGATCCACTCTCCACGCCTTCACGTGTTCCACTGGCCTCTACCCTCCTGTCAGCATTGGATTGGTATCTCTTCTACTACCCTCTGCTGGATCATCTCCATTCTCCTGGGTTTCCTATGAGTCCAGTTCCACGTGTTGCTGACTCCTGTGGATTCGTGTCCCTGTCGGTCTACTCACCTGTGCGCTGCACCTGCTAGACCGCTGCTTCTCCTATCCAGGGACTTCCTATCCAGTCGGTCTCCAGCCGCTCAGGTACCGCTGCAATCCCATCTGACTGCTACTGCTGAACCACGGTATGCATACTTCTCATTGACTGTGCTGTGTATTGCATATCTTGCTGGACTGTGTTTGGTTCTCTCTGGAGTCTGCTATCCGCTGAGTCTATTGCCATCATTGACTGTGTTATCATTGTGCTGGACTACTTCAAGAGACTTTCTAGATTGCAGACCTGATCAGTCATTTACATATATATATATCTATATTGTGCATATTACTGTGGATCGTGTATAAGGTGCCTGTGTATATCCTGTGTCGCAGTCTTTCCCCGTGCACCTCCTCACATATATATTCAGTGGTACAACTTGCTGATGTCAGACCACTGATCCCTGTTTCCGGTATCACCTGTTCCATTATCCTCTCACATAGCAGTGGTACAGCTTGCTACCGCAGACCACTGACTACCTGGATACCTCCACTTGGATTCCATTCCTTCACTCAGACAGCGGTACAACTTGCTACCCGCAGACCGCTGACTCTCATCACCTCCTTGTTTCTGTTGGACATTCCTCCTCACTATAGCAGTGGTGCAACTTGCTATCGCAGACCACTGACTACCTTCACGTGTCCTTGTCCATACAGTTCCTTGTGTATCATTACCTCATTATTACCAGTGTTGCTAGTCATAGACTTTCCTGAGCATCTCATCGGCCATCATTTCATGTTCCGTGATCACCCAGCTACCAGAGTACCCTATTACCATCTACATTGCTCTGGTAAGCCTACCATCTGGTGATCCCTGGGTAAAGACTCCTAGTGCCCGTGACAGTAAGATCAGGCACCGACAGACCCAGATGTGGAACCTACCGCCAAAGAGATGCTGCAACATCTGGTTAGCCGTGTGGAGCAACAGGATGCCCGCCAACAGCTGTTACTTCAGTGTTATCAGTCATTAACCTCCCAAGGAACATCTGGACAGACTGTGACAGCTACTACTGAAGCTCCTGTGCTTTCCTCCGTTTCCCCGTTGCCATCCCAGGTGTCTATAGCTTCCACGCTTCACCTGCCTACTCCGTCAAAGTACGATGGAGACCCCAAAACTTGTAGGGGTTTCCTTAACCAATGTTCAGTCCATTTTGAGCTCCAACCTCAAAATTTTTCTACCCATCGTTCCAGAGTGGCCTATCTTATCTCTTTGTTTTCAGGACAAGCCCTGGCTTGGGCCTCCCCTCTGTGGGAAAGGAACGATCCAATATTACAAGATAGTGCCAAATTCATTTCTACATTCCGAAGTGTGTTCGATGAACCAGGTCGTGTGACCTCCGCTGCTTCCAGCATCCTCCGTCTGCGACAAGGATCTCATACTGTAGGCCAGTACGTCATTCAATTTAGGATCTTAGCCTCTGAACTTCAGTGGAACACTGAAGCCCTAGTTGCCGCCTTCTGGCAGGGGCTTTCCGATAAAATTAAAGATGCACTGACTACCCAAGAGCTTCCTTCGTCACTTGAAGATTTGATCTCTCTATGCCATCGTGTTGATATGAGATTTCGTGAAAGAGAGGCTGAGAAAACGACTTCTGCTAAAGCACCTTTTCGCTCTAACCCTCAATTTCGTCCAGTGTCACCCACTGTGATTCCCATGGAGATTGGACGTTCCAAGTTATCTTCTGAGGAGAGGAAACGAAGAGTCAAGAATAGACTCTGTATCTATTGTGCTGATTCCACTCATGTCCTCAGCTCCTGCCCTAAGAGATCGGGAAATGCCAGGCCCTAACTAGTTCTGGAGAGGTGAAGTTAGGGTCCCTGGAGTCCTCTCCATCGTCTATGAAATCTAAAGTCTGCGCTTTTGATGTGACTATTTCCTTTGCTACCAAGACCTTTGAGTCACAGGCATTGATTGATTCCGGAGCAGCAGGAAATTTTATTTCCAAATCGTTAGTTAATCAATGGTCTCTACCAATGATTACCTTAAAAACTCCCATTACTGTGACGGCTATCGATGGATCACGTCTCATCAACGGTCTCATCACCCAGAGTACGTCTCCAGTAACCCTTCAGATTGGTGCTCTGCATCATGAAGAGATATCGTTTTTAATTCTTCCTGTTACGACAAGTCCGATTGTCCTAGGCCTTCCATGGCTTCAGTGTCATTCTCCCCAGATTGACTGGCGCACCCCTCAAGTCACGTCTTGGGGGCCTGAATGTCACCATCATTGCCTTTCCCAAGTCATTCCTCTCAAGGTACAGCAAGCTTCCATTTCAGCTATTTCACCGGGACTCCCTCCTCAATATGCTTCATTTACCGATGTTTTTGATAAAGCTCAGTCTGAACGTCTTCCTCCTCATCGTTCTTGGGATTGTCCGATTGATCTTCTTCCTGGCAAGACTCCTCCCAGAGGCCGGGTCTATCCACTCTCGTTACCTGAAACTCAAGCTACATCTGAATATATACGGGAGAACCTCCAGCGTGGGTTCATTCGACCTTCCACCTCGCCCGCTGGAGCTGGGTTCTTCTTTGTCAAAAAGAAGGATGGATCATTACGCCCTTGTATAGATTTTCGTGGACTCAATGCCATTACTATCAAGAACCGGTATCCCATTCCGTTGATCACTGAGCTATTTGACCGCATTAAGGGAGCCCGTATTTTTACTAAGTTGGATCTTCGTGGTGCTTACAATTTAATCAGAATCCGTTCCGGTGACGAATGGAAGACGGCGTTTAACACCAGAGACGGGCATTACGAATATCTGGTAATGCCTTTCGGGCTATGTAATGCCCCCGCTGTTTTTCAGGGCTTCATCAATGAGATTTTTCGGGACTTATTATATGTATGTGTCGTCGTCTACCTGGACGACATATTGATTTTTTCACAGGACCTGCCTTCTCACCACCAACATGTGGCAGAAGTCCTCTCCAGGCTACGGAAAAATTCATTGTTCTGTAAATTAGAAAAATGTTCATTCGAATTACCCCAGATTCCATTCTTGGGGTATATTGTTTCCGGAGTTGGTCTGAGGATGGATCCTGACAAAGTAAATGCTGTACTACATTGGCCCCAGCCAACTACTCTTCGTGCCATCCAGCGTTTTTTAGGTTTTGCCAATTACTATAGACGCTTCATTCAAGACTTTTCTTCCATTGCATCTCCTATTGTGGCCCTGACTCGTAAAGGGGCTAATCCTAAGCAATGGTCTACTGAGGCTATTCAAGCCTTTCAAACATTAAAAGAGTCCTTCTCTTCGGCTCCAATCCTTCGTCAGCCTGATGTGACACTCCCTTTTTTCCTAGAAGTAGATGCCTCTAATGTGGGCTTAGGAGCTATTCTCTCCCAACGCTCGGAACAGCAAAAATTCCACCCTTGTGCCTTCTATTCTCGGGGTCTCCTACCCGCAGAGAAGAATTATACCATCGGAGACAAGGAATTACTGGCTATCAAAGCCGCATTAGAGGAATGGAGATACTTGTTGGAGGGAGCTCGCCATCCGGTGACGATCTTCACGGATCATAAGAACTTGTCATATCTCCAGTCTGCCCAATGCTTGAACCCTCGTCAAGCAAGATGGTCTCTTTTCTTTTCCCGTTTTGAATTAATAATTACCTTCAAACCAGCTGCCAAGAACAAAAAAGCTGATGCCTTATCTAGAGCCTTTGCTACGTCCTCTGATATAGAAGAGGTTTCCAACCATACCATTCTAGACCCCAAATGTATCTCACTGGCTGCTTCATCCACCAAAACGCTACCATTTGGGAAGACCCTCGTGCCTCCTACTCTAAGGAGGAAAATCCTTTCGTGGTTCCATGCCTCTCGTTTTTCTGGACACGCCGGTGAACACAAGACTTTTGAGATTCTCTCTCGAAGTTACTGGTGGCCTTCAATGAGGAGAGACGTCAAAGAGTTCATTGCTTCCTGTGAATTATGTTCGCAATTCAAATCCTCCCGCAGAACCCCAGCAGGGTTGCTGCGACCACTACCCATTCCGTCCAAACCATGGACCCATATTAGTATGGATTTCGTTACTGACTTACCACCTAGTAAGAACCATAACACTATTTGGGTCGTAGTGGACAGATTTTCGAAGATGGCTCATTTCATCCCTCTGTCTGGTTTGCCTTCCTCGTCTATCCTGGCTGAACATTTCATTAAAGAGATCTTCCGTATCCATGGATGTCCATCTGAGATTGTGTCGGATAGAGGAGTACAATTCGTGTCCAGATTCTGGCGAGCCCTTTGTAAAACCTTGGGCATACGATTAGCACTCTCATCTTCTTACCATCCACAATCCAATGGACAAACCGAACGTGTCAATCAAGATCTTGAGACTTTTATAAGGATATTTTCATCAGCCAATCAAGACAACTGGGTAGAGTTACTCCCTTGGGCTGAGTTCGCCCATAACAACATGTACCATGAGTCATCATCCAAAACTCCATTCTTTGTGGTCTACGGTCACCATCCGTCTTTTCCGGAATTTCCTGCCCTCCCGCCCACCCAAGTTCCTGCGGTGGAGACTGTTTGTCAGACCTTTAAAAATATCTGGTCTCAGGTTAGAACCTGTTTGAAGAAGACATCTGTCAAATATAAATCTTTCGCTGATAAGAAGAGGCGGGCTATTCCACCACTAAAAATTGGAGATCGTGTCTGGTTATCCACAAAAAATATTCGTTTGAAGGTTCCATCCATGAAATTCGCCCCTCGTTTTATTGGTCCATATAGGATCATTCAAGTTATCAATCCAGTATGTGTGAAACTCCTTCTTCCTAAGAGTCTTCGGATTTCTAATGCCTTCCATGTATCTTTGCTCAAACCTCTTATTATCAACCGTTTTTCAACTCCTCCCTCAGCTCCGCAGCCAGTTCAAGTCCATCAGGAGGAGGATTTTGAGATTACCGAGGTACTAGATGCAAAAATTTCGCGAGGAGTCCTCCACTTCCTCGTTCATTGGAAGGGCTTTGGTCCTGAGGAGCGCTCTTGGATCAAAGCTGAAGATCTTAATGCTCCTGCCCTTTTGAAGAAGTTTTACTTCAAAAATCCGGACAAGCCCGGTTCCAGGCGTTCTGTGCCCACCTTTAAAAGGGGGGGTACTGTCACTCACCGGACCGTGAGTGCCTCTTCCCGGACATTTAGGAACCGTGGCCGTCCGCCATCCTGAGGGTCTGCGCATGCGCAGCCCTTTTCTATACTTCAGTGTATACCCCTTTAACTTAATTGGCAGATCAGGCAACCTCCCTATATTAAGCACCTGTGGTCACTGCCACGTTGCCTGATCTTGGAGTCTCATTCCTCATGAGTCTCTGAAGGTGTTCCTGTATTACTTGTGTATTCAGTGCTGCTGATTCCTGTGGTTTCCAAACCACTTCTACTACTGTGGTTCCATACCACTTCTACCATCAACTTTATCATCATGACTGTTTGCTGATTCCTATCCGCTGCCTCCGTGCACTACAGTCTTCTACACCACTTCAACGTTATTTTATATCTATGTGACTGTTTGCTCATTGCTATCCGCTGCCTCCGTGCACTCCAGCTTTTACCTCACTCACCTGCTTCTCATCAAGTCTGTTTGCTGATTTCTATCCGCTGCCTCTGTGCACTACAGTCTCCTGCTTGCAACTCGCCTGTGTTCAACATCGTGACTGCCAGCTGACTACTATCCGCTGCCTCTGTGCACTACAGTCTCCTGCTTGCAACTCGCCTGTGTTCAACATCGTGACTGCCAGCTGACTACTATCCGCTGCCTCTGTGCACTACAGTCTCCTGCCTGCAACTCGCCTGTGTTCAACATCGTGACTGCCAGCTGATTACTATCCGCTGCCTCCGTGCACTACACTCTCATCTCATCTTTGCTGTGACTTCCTCGAGACTGCCGCTTTTCATACCATCTGCTACACTTCGTGATCTACAGCTCCGGCCCTGCGCTGCACTCCTGTTTCCCATCGCTGTTGGTTCCTGTGGTTGCTACTGGTTACCTCCGTGTGCCGCTGAGTCCTGCCGCTGTGGTCAGCGCTATCGTCCATCTCCTGCTGATCCACTCTCCACGCCTTCACGTGTTCCACTGGCCTCTACCCTCCTGTCAGCATTGGATTGGTATCTCTTCTACTACCCTCTGCTGGATCATCTCCATTCTCCTGGGTTTCCTATGAGTCCAGTTCCACGTGTTGCTGACTCCTGTGGATTCGTGTCCCTGTCGGTCTACTCACCTGTGCGCTGCACCTGCTAGACCGCTGCTTCTCCTATCCAGGGACTTCCTATCCAGTCGGTCTCCAGCCGCTCAGGTACCGCTGCAATCCCATCTGACTGCTACTGCTGAACCACGGTATGCATACTTCTCATTGACTGTGCTGTGTATTGCATATCTTGCTGGACTGTGTTTGGTTCTCTCTGGAGTCTGCTATCCGCTGAGTCTATTGCCATCATTGACTGTGTTATCATTGTGCTGGACTACTTCAAGAGACTTTCTAGATTGCAGACCTGATCAGTCATTTACATATATATATATCTATATTGTGCATATTACTGTGGATCATGTATAAGGTGCCTGTGTATATCCTGTGTCGCAGTCTTTCCCCGTGCACCTCCTCACATATATATTCAGTGGTACAACTTGCTGATGTCAGACCACTGATCCCTGTTTCCGGTATCACCTGTTCCATTATCCTCTCACATAGCAGTGGTACAGCTTGCTACCGCAGACCACTGACTACCTGGATACCTCCACTTGGATTCCATTCCTTCACTCAGACAGCGGTACAACTTGCTACCCGCAGACCGCTGACTCTCATCACCTCCTTGTTTCTGTTGGACATTCCTCCTCACTATAGCAGTGGTGCAACTTGCTATCGCAGACCACTGACTACCTTCACGTGTCCTTGTCCATACAGTTCCTTGTGTATCATTACCTCATTATTACCAGTGTTGCTAGTCATAGACTTTCCTGAGCATCTCATCGGCCATCATTTCATGTTCCGTGATCACCCAGCTACCAGAGTACCCTATTACCATCTACATTGCTCTGGTAAGCCTACCATCTGGTGATCCCTGGGTAAAGACTCCTAGTGCCCGTGACAATGTAGATATATATATATATATATATATATATATATATATATATATATATATATATATATATATATATATATATATTTATACATACAGAGAGAGAGGGAGAAAGAGAGACAGAGAGAGAATATACATTTGTATAGTGTGTGTGTGTGTGTGTGTGTGTGTGTGTGTGTGTGCGCGTATGTGTGTGCGTATGTATAGAAAAATATGTGTGTATGTGCATTAAAAACAATAATTTAATAAGCAGCTCTAAATCAACAAATATTAATATAGAGGTCAATGAAAGGGACACCAGAAATGCTTCCTTTGGCTGCTAATCACAGCAAGCCAAAATACGATACCATAGTAAAATCTGCAGAGCTTGAGATGTGTTAGGCCACGCCCCTTACACGGTTCATCACAAGAACTTATTGTCACGGGCACTAGGAGTCTTTACCCAGGGATCACCAGATGGTAGGCTTGCCAGAGCAATGTAGATGGTAATAGGGTACTCTGGTAGCTGGGTGATCACGGAACATGAAATGATGGCCGATGAGATGCTCAGGAAAGTCTATGACTAACAACACCGGTAATAATGAGGCAATGATACACAAGGAACTGTATGGACAAGGACACGTGAAGGTAGTCAGTGGTCTGCGATAGCAAGTTGTACCACTGCTATAGTGAGGAGGAATGTCCAACAGAAACAAGGAGGTGATGAGAGTCAGCGGTCTGCGGGTAGCAAGTTGTACCGCTGTCTGAGTGAAGGAATGGAATCCAAGTGGAGGTATCCAGGTAGTCAGTGGTCTGCGGTAGCAAGTTGTACCACTGCTATGTGAGAGGATAATGGAACAGGTGATACCGGAAACAGGGATCAGTGGTCTGACATCAGCAAGTTGTACCACTGAATATATATGTGAGGAGGTGCACGGGGGAAGACTGCAACACAGGATATACACAGGCACCTTATACACGATCCACAGTAATATGCACAGTATAGGTATATATATATGTAAATGACTGATCAGGTCTGCAATCTAGAAAGTCTCTTGAAGTAGTCCAGCACAATGATAACACAGTCAATGATGGCAATAGACTCAGCGGATAGCAGACTCCAGAGAGAACCAAACACAGTCCAGCAAGATATGCAATACACAGCACAGTCAATGAGAAGTATGCATACCGTGGTTCAGCAGTAGCAGTCAGATGGGATTGCAGCGGTACCTGAGCGGCTGGAGGCCGACTGGATAGGAAGTCCCTGGATAGGTGAAGCAGCGGTCTAGCAGGTGCAGCGCACAGGTGAGTAGACCAACAGGGACACGAATCCACAGGAGTCAGCAACACGTGGAACTGGACTCATAGGGGACCCAGGAGAATGGAGATGATCCAGCAGAGGGTAGTAGATAAGATACAAATCCAATGCTGACAGAAGGGTAGAGACCAGTGGAACACGTGAAGGCGTGGAGAGTGGATCAGCAGGAGATGGACGATAGCGATGACCACCGCAGCAGGACTCAGCGGCACACGGAGGTAACCAGTAGCAACCACAGGAACCAACAGCGATGGGAAACAGGAGTGCAGCGCAGGGCAGGAGCTGTTGATCACGAAGTGTAACAGATGGTAATGAAAGCGGCAGTCTCCAGGAAGTCACAGCAAAGATGAGATGAGACTATAGTGCACAGAGGCAGCGGATAGTAATCAGCTGGCAGTCACGATGTTGAACACAGGCGAGTTGCAAGCAGGAGACTGTAGTGCACAGAGGCAGCGGGTAGTAGTCAGCTGGCAGTCACGATGTAGAACACAGGCGAGTTGCAAGCAGGAGACTGTAGTGCACAGAGGCAGCGGATAGTAGTCAGCTGGCAGTCACGATGTTAAACACAGGCGAGTTGCAAGCAGGAGACTGTAGTGCACAGAGGCAGCGGATAGTAGTCAGCTGGCAGTCACGGTGTTGAACACAGGCGAGTTGCAAGCAGGAGACTGTAGTGCACGGAGGCAGCGGATAGAAATCAGCAAACAGACTTGATGAGAAGCAGGTGAGTGAGGTAAAAGCTGGAGTGCACGGAGGCAGCGGATAGCAATGAGCAAACAGTCACATTGATATAAAATAACGTTGAAGTGGTGTAGAAGACTGTAGTGCACGGAGGCAGCGGATAGGAATCAGCAAACAGTCATGATGATACAGTTGATGGTGGAAGTGGTATGGAACCACAGTAGTAGAAGTGGTTTGGAAACCACAGGAATCAGCAGCGCTGAATACACAAGAAATACAGGAACACCTTCAGAGACTCATGAGGAATGAGACTCCAAGATCAGGCAACGTGGTGGTGACCACAGGTGCTTAATATAGGGAGGTTGCCTGATCTGCCAATTAAGTTAAAGGGGTATACACTGAAGTATAGAAAAGGGCTGCGCATGCGCAGACCCTCAGGATGGTGGACGGCCACGGTTCCTAAATGTCCGGGAAGAGGCACTCACGGTCCGGTGAGTGACACTTATACCATATATATATATATATATATATATATATATATACAGAGAGAGAGAGAGAGAGAGAGAGAGAGAGATACAGAGAAGTCACACAAGCCCTAGGTTTTGTTACAACTGGCCTCAGTCAGTTGTATTAAACAGAAAACATAAAGAAAACTTCAAAATAAACACCTTGCCTGTCTGGCACTAACTGAACACAGGAACACCCTCTATCAAGTAAGGGACCTTGTGTCCCACACACATACAACAATACAGGACTTACTGGTCAACATTTGCAGTGTCTTTCAGGAGGCATCTAACCTCCTCCCCAGGTCTGAGATACTCATACTGACCAAACTGACACCCTTTTAAAACACACCTTACAGGTGCAACCCTTAATCAGTCTGCTGTCAGACTGGCAGAAGAGAAGACCCAGACTGGGCCTTGTAAAATGGAGCCCACCCTTCTATATCCATTTACACCCCAGGGACCCTGGGTGGGTTGTATGTAAAGCTTTTCCTAAAGCTGAACATAGTCTTTTGGGAACCTATTCCTAAACACCAGCAATCTCCCTGGGGTTTTAAATCATATAAGACTGACAGGCTGGCACATATATACCTGCCATCTGCCGAGTTTCCTAGTGCTTCTGTCACAATATATACAAAATGACTCTTGGAGACAGAAGAGGCCAGCACACAATGAATGTAGAGAAGAAAAGATTGCTTTATTCATGACAAATTCTATACCCTTCATTCATTGTGTGCAGGTCTTTTCTGTCTCCGGGAGCCTTAGATATATATATATATATATATATATATATATATATATATATATATATATATATACATACATTTATCCACCGTTGCCTCCAGAACAGCAGGAATTCTCTGTGGCATGAATTCGAGAAGGTGTTGGAAACATTCCTTAGGGATTCTGGTGCATGTTGACATGATAGCATCATGCACTTGCTGCAGATTTGTTGACTGCACATCAGGGCCGGACTGGGACTAAAAATCAGCCCTGGCATTTAAAGCACACAGGCCCACGTGTTGTGGGCTCCATGCACTATATTGTTGCACACTGATGCTGGCGCAGTACAACATGATGTAGTATGAGTGTGTGTGTGTGGGGGGGGGATATTTATATCTCCTAATGACCCTCAACATTACATTATTAGCACCCCAATTACATCAATAAATACCATGACAATACATTATTAGTACCCAAATTACAGCAATAAATAACCCCCCACACACACTCATACTATTCAAATCACCCCCACATTACAGCAACCGGCATCCCCCCCCACATTACAGCATCCAGCATCCCCCCACATTACAGCGTCCAGCATCACCCCCCACATTACAGCGTCCAGCATCACCCCCCCACATTACAGCGTCCAGTATCACCCCCCACATTACAGCGTCCAGCATCACCCCCCACATTACAGCAACCGGCATCACCCCTCACATTATAGCAATACCCTCTCCTACTTATTAGCAATACTAGCACCAAACACACTACAACATTGCCACCAGCACACCACCCCATACTACAGCAATACCACCAATTATACAGACGCCACTGTAGGAAACAATGTTTTGCTTTTTTCAAATCTCCCACAAAATAGCAACAACGAACAGAGTACTTACACACACATATAGGTAACAGGTACCCTTTTCCCTCAATTAAATAGTAATGGCAGAATTTTCATGAATCATTTCACATGAAATAAAACTAACATATATCTAAAAAAAACATAACTATTGAATGATCAGTTGAACCCACACGGCCGCATTAAAAGTATTTCCATCTACAGCAAAATGTCAGAGAAAAATATTTTTGTTTTACTACAGTAATTGGATATGCGTATTTTCTATTCATTTTAAATAACACAGTATATAAATTAAGGGGGATAGAGGAGGTGGGTGAAAAATAATTGGATGTGATCCATCAGTTTGATTAGATAGGAAACATTTAGATTATTTACCTGGAGATGTCTACCCCCTTGACTCACAGGCAGGGCTGACAAGAGGAATTTTGGGCCCCGATACAGCAACTTCTTTGGGCTCCCATCATATTCAACAATGAAAGACTTGCCTTTGGCAGAAGTTCATATGATGCCACACCGTAGTGTGCCCAGTTCATATTATGCCACATCGTAGTGCACCAAGGTCATATTATGCCACATAGTATTACCCTCAATTCATATTTGGTCATGCAGAAGTGCCCACAAATCATATTATGGCATAGTAGTGCCCCCAAAACATATACCATACAGTAGTGCCCACAAATCATATTATGTCACAACAGTGCCTCTAAAATAGTGACCCCAAATAACATTATGCCATAGTAGTGCCCCCAAATAATTAGTAAAGCTCAGACAAAAACTCATTCACAAATAAAAATTGGTACAGCATATCAGATACTGAGTGTGAGTCCCAAGAGCAGCTTAATACGTCATTTACAATGCAAACAAAAATAGATATATTGACACAATTACAGATAAAATTTATGACAAGCAATGTTTTTTCCTCTTAATTAAAAATCTTTGTACAGATAAATATGCAAAAAACATTACAGCGCAATAATGAGCAATACATAGTGTTAAACATTATTGGATACGCTGTAGTGTTCCCAGTTTAAGAAAGGATGGTTAAAAACATATTGCACATGAGAAAATATATGAACTTACCTGATTATGGCATCCTGTGTTCTGTTCTACTACTGGGCGCGCTGGGCGAGGAGGGATCAGCAACTGTCAGCTCACACAGGCAGTCGGGAGCAGGAATAGAGGGCAGTGGTCGAAGCAGAAATTTAGGAGTGGGGGTATAGAAAATATAAGTGAATGGAGTATGAAGGCTTGATTTTTTATTTTTTTGAACACTTGTCCCCCTCTGTGCATTTCCATTCTTCATTATTACTTGTGTTTTATGATAGCTGCATCCCTGACATTCGAATTCTTAAGATGTCTCTCCCTTTACACTTTCTTTTACCTATGCCCTTGCACCATCTTCTCCTTTCTCCGCTGGCTCTCACAATCTTCCTGTACCACCTACTCCCCTGGCTCTCTCACACGTCTTCCTGTACCCTCTACCCCCCGGCTCTCTCACTCCTCTTCCTGCACTCCCTACCACCCTGGCTCTCTCACCCCCTCTCCCAGCACCCCCTTCCCCTTTGGCTCTCTCACCCCCTCTCCCAGAACCCCCTTCCCCTTTGGCTCTCTCACCTCCTCTCCCAGCACCCCCTGGCTCTCACCCCCTCTCCCAGCACCCCCTGGCTCTCACCCCCTCTCCCAGCACCCTCTAGCTATCTCACCATTTTTCCCAGCACCCCATGGCTCTCACCCCCTCTCCCAGCACCCCCTGGCTCTCATCCCCTCTCCCAGCACCCCCTGGCTCTCACCCCCTCTCACAGCACCCCATGGCTCTCACCCCCTCTCCCAGCACCCCCTGGCTCTCACCCCCTTTCCCAGCACCCCATGGCTCTCACCCCCTTTCCCAGCACCCCTTCGGCACTCTCACCCCCTTTTCCAGCACCCCCTTCGGCTCTCTCACCCCCTCTCCCAGCACCCCCTAGCTCTCACACCCCCTCTCCCAGCACCCCCTGGCTCTCACACCCCCTCTCCCAGCACCCCCTGGCTCTCACCCCCTCTCCCAGCACCCCCTGGCTCTCACCCCCTCTCACAGCACCCCATGGCTCTCACCCCCTCTCCCAGCACCCCCTGGCTCTCACCCCCTTTCCCAGCACCCCTTCGGCACTCTCACCCCCTTTTCCAGCACCCCCTTCGGCTCTCTCACCCCCTCTCCCAGCACTCCCTAGCTCTCACACCCCCTCTCCCAGCACCCCCTGGCTCTCACACGCCCTCTCCCAGCACCCCCCGGCTCTCACCCCCTCTCCCAGCACCCCCTGGCTATCTCACCCCCTTTCCCAGCACCCCATGGCTCTCACTCTCTCTCAGCACCCCCTGGCTCTCACCCCCTCTCCCAGCACCCCCTGGCTCTCAGCCCCTCTCCCAGCACCCCCTGGCTCTCACACCCCCTCTCCCAGCACCCCCTGGCTCTCACACCCTCTCCCCCAGCACCCCTGGCTATCTCACCCCCTTTCCCAGCACCCCATGGCTCTCACCCCCTCTCCCAGCACCCCCTGGCTCTCACCCCCTCTCCCAGCACCCCCTGGCTCTCACCCCCTCTCCCAGCACCCCCTGGATCTCTCACCCCCTCTCCCAGCACCCCCTGGCTATCTCACCCCCTTTCCCAGCACCCACTGGCTATCTCACCCCCTCTCCCAGCATCCCCTGGCTATCTCACACCCTTTCCCAGCACCCCATGGCTCTCATCACCTCTCCCAGCACCCCCTTGCTCTCACCCTCTTTTCCAGCACCCCATGGCTCTCACCCCCTCTCCCAGCACCCCCTGACTCTCACCCCCTCTCCCAGCACCCCCTGGCTATCTCACCCCCTTTCCTAGCACCCCATGGCTCTTCCACACTCTTGACCCCCCCCGCGGTACAATGAGGGCACCCACGCGACCCCCCCCCCCTCCCCCGAAAATCACGGGCACCCCCCCTCCCTCTTCAGTAAAAAAACAACAAAAAAACCCCAGGAAACTCACCAGTGTAACAGTGCACCAGTGCACAGCATAACAGGGGAGGGACCTGAGGAGCGCGCAGCAGAGGTGGCTGGAACCAGCCACCAAGAAGACGGGAGGAGTCGGGCCGGCCCATCCAGCCATCGGCCCTTCTGGCATTTGCCAGAAGTGCCAGATGGCCAGTCCGGCCCTGCTGCAAATCCATGCTATGACTCTCCTGTTTCACCACATCCCAATGGTGTGTTCTATTGGATTACAATTTGGTAACTGTGGATACCATTGGCATACACTGAACTCATTGTCATGTCTGTGAAACCATCCTGAGATGACGTGTGTTTGTGACACAATTGGCAATAAGGGGCCGAATGTGCGCCAAGAAAACATTCCCCAAAACTTTACACCACGCCATAAACTAGCACCATTCACACAATGCAGGATGGATCCATGTTCTAATTCTGATCATCTGATTGACTAAAGGTTATTCTGTCCCTACCCACTAGCTCACTGTCAGCTTCTAACTTGTGTATAACATCACAATTTTATCTATTCCTTCTCAAACATTGTGGGACATCCATTACCTTCAAATAGTTGGGAATAACATGCTAAAATTACCAATTAATTGTGGCTTATTTAAGAAAAACAAATTGTGCCTAAACAATTGCACTCTTTCCCTTTGCAACCAATCATATGCTGTCACTGTTTTGAGCAGTGTCACTGTTTGTGTCACTGTTTTGCTATAGGTTTTATCACTTCTGAGCAGATTGCACTGTATCTTTCTACTGTTTTTAAAAAAAAAACAGCATTATACCAACTTAACCACAATTCATATTGAAAACCTCTCAGCATGGCTGAATTAATCAGTTTAATAATTCTAGGAAAAAGTATGACTAAACTATCAATTATCTTATACTAGCTCTACATATATAAATGTGATATTTATATACAGTGCGTACATGTCTAGGGACCCTGAGAATTCCGTAGCAGCAACCCCTGTGATTTTAAATTTTATATATAACAATGTTTGAATGGTCTATTGATATAAATTCAGCAGGTTAATGCCTTCTACATGCCAATAACGATTTGTTCTGACTAGTTTTCAGAGTTTTACAACACTAAAAAACATTTAGCATTGTCCTTATTATATACAGCAGCATATACACATGTGCAAATAGACATCCTATACAGTGTTAATAGAAGTGTTTTGTATATACAGAGTAAAATGTTTAACCTTTCAGCTAATAGAAGAATTTCAGCATTTATTGTGTCATCCTATATAATATGTCAGTTTATTTATATGTGCAAGCTATATACAGAAAAATTTTACTTTTCTGTGATAATATCCTTGTAAATGGTTGGCATATTTACAGGGAAATTTAGAACACTGTTGGCTGATTCATTAAGGAAAGGAAAGGAAAATAAAGGAAAATAAAGGAGCAACTTTGCACCTTGGCAAATCCATGTTGCATTGGAGGGGGAGATAAATTTAAAATGTGATGGCAGATTTATAATTGAGGCAGGGTCTGTCCTAGATCAACGTTATATTTCAGTGTAAAAAATAAAGCTATCAGGTATTTGTGTGCTACACGAAAAAACAGCCAGTATTTAACTTATGTGCAAGATTATAAACTAATTTGCACCCCTTGTATTGTAACATGGTTTGTCCCAGAGAACATTTACTCCTTTTTTTGCCTTACTTTCCTTAATAAATCAGACCCTCTAAGTTTAATTTCACTATTTGGTCCTCTAATCTAAATCTGAAAAGGAGAGTATATGGAGAAATCCTCAGCACCACTGGTTGATCCAGAATAAATATTCCTCCATTTACGCTTTGGGAGATGCTGTTCACATTCAATGTAGCTGACAAACATAGAAAAAGAGAGGTTTCCCATGTATATCTAATGCAATCATAAGATCCATAATACAACCACATCCGATATATTGTTTAGACTGGTAAATGTTCCCTTCACAGGATAGACTTGGAGCAATGCTGGTGCATGTGATCTGACTCACAAACAATATATCATTTGTCAAGTCACTCAGGCTTTAAATTCAATTTACATAGCTCTTAGACTTTTAACTAAACACTAAGATTGAGCAACTAGCTCTAGGTGAAAGGGATTTACAAGCTTCTACTGAGTCTATTGGCTGAAGTCTATCTTATACTAATTCGCAGTCAGGGAATCAAGAGTGGTACACAGTACAAGTAAACTATCTAGTCACAGCGCTCATTCTCTGATGGTATTTGTCTATCTTAGTTATAATATATTAATATGTATCTATGATAATTAAATGTCTTACTCAAAAATGACATGTAGCAAATTATATAAAGAAATATATAATATCAATGTCCCAATAGTCTTATAGCCAACATAATTGTCCAAATAATGAGCTCTTTATATCCAACAGTCCTGTGTATAACGTGATTGCTAAGTTCCAGAGTCCAGAATGTTTCCTCCTACCTTGTATCTCGATAAATCGCCTCCACACCAATATGCAAATAAATAAAATTGATGGCAGGGAATTGGACAGATCATTTCAGTGCCTACTATTCTTCTGGGGCTAAGATAGAAAAATACCATCACAGATTGAGCACTGTGACTAGATATTTTATTGGTAAGAGCGCGATAAAAAAAAAGTGTGTATAAACGTGTAAGAGCGCGCTGAAAAGTATGTTCTTGTCCGTGTGGCTGATACAACAATATATAACAATAACTAATCATCAGATCTACAGTGAAAACCTTTTACATAAAATGTATCTTCCTGTTTAACAACAACTAACCTTTAATTAATTTTAGCTGTGATATCCGAGAAACACTAAGGGGTATATTTACTAAACAGTTAGTTTGAAAAAGTGGAGATGTTGCCTATGGCAACAAATCAGATACCAGCTTTCATTTATTTAGTGCATTCTACAAAATAAAAGCTAGAATCTTATTGGTTGCTATAGACAACATCTCCACTTTTTCAAACCCGCAGTTTAGTAAATATACCCCTATAAGTGGCTAATCAGAAGATGGTACTCTTTGAAATACAAAAAAACAGTAATAGAGCAAACAAGTACAAAACAGGTTAAATGTGTATGCTGGTAGATAAGGTAGAAGTTAGAACAGATGCACTTCATGTTTAAAATCATCAAACAGTTTCCTATCTGACCCAAAACACTGTAACATATTTTATCAGTACATGTGCATTCTGATAATATTCAATCTTCACATACTGTAATGTAATAAAGACAGACAGGTAAACATTAAACATGTATTTTTCTATCAAACCTTTATGCAAAGATAAATTAGTTTTTAACAATACACATCCATAGCAATACACTTTAATGTACATCAAAAAAGTACAATACAGAAGGACATTTATTGTCAAATCAATCATTCTTATTGCAAACAATGTCAAACATACATAACATTTCTCTTTATAAACTGGAAGAGAAATTGTCCATTTCCTCAATTGCATGGTAATTGAAGAGTTTCAACCAGCAAAAAAAGCATAGAATTTTATTTTTATTCTTTTTATTTTTTTTTTATTTAGCAAGACACGGATTCCAGTTTACTTTTGAATCAAACATGAGTATTACAAAAGTGTTCTTAAAATGTGCCTCAAGGGGGAGCCATTAGTTCTTCTTGCTGAACTGAATGCTGATGCTGAGAGAGAAAGTCATTCCAAGCTGAAGCTTTTAAATTTAGTGATCCAGAAAAAAAAAATTGATACATCTTTCTTGCATTGTAGTGATATGTGAGTCATTGTTTTGCTAAACCTCCATGGTGATATCACTTCTTGGAGCTTTTGAAATCCACAAGGTAGATTGAGTTGGGCTGGTCTTCGAGCGCTCTTTACTTTAAATGAGAAAACAAATATAGGAAACATTATATCATGCTATATATACACTCATTTCTTTATTTTAGTTTTTTCTTAAACAGCAAGTAAGAAAAAAAAAAGGTGTTTTCTACTGTACAAAACCATATTACAATGCAAGGGGTGCAAATTAGTTTACTATTTTGCACATAAGGAAAATACTGTCTGTTTTTTTTCATGTAGCACACAAATACTTGATAGCTTTATTTGTAAATTTAAACCTGATCTAGGACATGCCCTACCCCAACTATAAATCTGCCATCACATTTTAAATTTACCTCCCCTTAAAATGCTACATATTTTTGCCAAGGTGCAAAGATACTCCTTATTTTTGCATTACTTTCCTTAATGAATAAGGTCCAACGTGTTTTAACTAATAAACAAGAATCTGATTCTAAATTTAATTTTCCTTTGATATCCTCCTATTACTCAGTGTTCACTTTGCCAAATCTCCCTCTGTAGGTTATATTGTTGCACACCTTTCAGCTGGAATATATTTGCTTTTCAGCACACAGGCATGTTTTTGAGAAAGTTATCTGATATCTGAGTCAGAATACTCTCCCAATTTCCATGCTGCCTGAGGATCGATGTGGGCAGGGGGATTGTGCTGTGAATGAGCATGTCAACAAGAGAGGCATTCCTAAGTGTCTCTGCTCACTACATCATATGTCATGTGACTGAGGTTGCCATAGTAATCATGTTACACTTATCTAACTGTAAATCATTAATAGCAGCTTAAAGGAAAAAAATGTAAGAACATCATCACATATCTTTATCAATTACCAAAAAATTTAATTTATTGTCCAAGCTCTCTATTCTGATCAACAGCAATTTTGTTTTGAAATCAAGAAAATGATGACAATTCTATCTATCTATCTATCTATCTATCTATCTACAAGCATTAAATTGTCAGCTGGCATGACATTATAATGTAACTCCCAAAATCATTAATACTTTTTAACTGCAGTACGAATGATGACCACTTGGGGGAAATGTACAGAATGTTGCGATACTGATTCATTTGGGCCAATTCAATTCTGCCGCGAATAGTGCGGCGTTAACAGTATTGCCGTTAATACGGTAATTTTAACCTGGATTTCATCTCGCAGCTCAGAGAGCCGCGAGTAAAGATCCACCGTTGAAATCACCGTATTAAGGGTAATTATGCGCAGTTTTACCGTATTAATGGTAAAACTGCTAACGCCGCGTTATTCTCGGCAGAATTGAATCGGCCCCATTGATTTCATTCAACGTACAGTTTAGAGAGAAGGCAGTCATCAACTTAAATTTCTTTCTCTGGCCAAGATGTTTGATTGTCCTGGGGGATAAGTTGATTATGATGAATCAAAAGTGGTCAGTGTGAGGCTCTATGGAGCAAAAAAATAATGACCACCACTGTCCCAAAGACTACGAGACAAGACAATGCGAAAAAATATTTCAGGAGCCTGGAGTGGAAACTTTTGGGAACAGGGTCACTAAGACCCCCTCTCCCATTATATATACTAGTACAAACAAAACACACACACACAAAGGTAAAAACACTTTTTATTTAAATGAAAACTCCCCAAAAGCCCTCATTTTCCATTTTTGTACTTTTCTTCCACGACAATGAGAGTGTTTTTAGTTTGTAATCCAGAAAGAAGATCAAGAAGCATTAAGTAATCTGAAAATAGGCTGTCTAATGGCACTCTGTTTGGTGAATCTATGTCACCAGTAATTGGAAAACACAAATTGCTTTGCATTATGCACAGCTGACAAATTCTTGCCACCGATTATTTTTTTATTAATTGCAAATTGAATTACAAAGCGAATGGATTAGTCATACATGTCCTTGTTTCATTACCACTTGCACTTCTCCTTTTCTTGTACAATGTACTTGGTAATTCTAGGTTATCTGCCCCTAAATGTAATGCTGATAGGACCTAACATATGGTCCTCAAAGTCTATTTAGGTGGGACTGAATAAAAAAAGCTCTTTGAACTGATTTGAATTCTGATTTGGAAAATAGAGATTCAAAGTTTCATTATCAACTCATCTGCCAACATATACTAGCAATTCCATCATTTCATGTGTTTGACTCATATCTATAAAGTCACCGTTTTAGCTTAAGCAAGGTTTTTGGGAGGTTACTTTTCTTTTTTTCACCACAATTGGCCATTCTCTATAAATAGAGGGGTTAGGTAAATATGCTGACAAATTAACTGTACAAATTGCCAATGCCACCAGATGCTTGGTAGCTAACCACTGGAAATGTCCAGAAACCCTCTCCGTACAGGTAGCCTATAGTAAGATTTGGCAATTAGCAACAATGATTAAGATCACAGTTTACTTAAACACTCTCAAAAGTTCACACAAACTTATGTTGATGGTATCTATACAACAGATCAACCTCTCAGAATGATTCCTCGCAGGGACCTACTTGCGCAGCATCTCAACCAACAGCACCCAATTTTAATCTTTAATAGATATGAGAGCTAATTGCCAGGAGACCAGTGTCTAGCACTAGTCCAATACCACGGTAGACTACTAGAGACCTCAAAGTCACAATTTCCCCACACAGCCTTATCCTTCCACCCATCCTCAACCCACTATTCCAATATATAAACTATTTCAAAAGATATTTGCTTGCCAGATACAAGCGAATATTTGGTTTTCAACATGGACTAATATGCTATGTTAATTATAACATGTTATTTACTTGCATACTGTCCATTATGTGTAACTGTTCATTCTTTAATGGCATTAGCTCTATACAAATGCCTGAAAATGACTATGACTATGAGTTGCGAGCAAAACTGAACAAAGATTTTTACCTAAAAAATCCCGCGGAGACGCATTGTGCGAGGTTCCTGCGGGGAATCACGGCTAATTGAATCTCCCTCATATAATAATGCATTTTAATACTTTCACACAATAAACCATCCCACTTAAAATGTACTGAGATACAGTTAATACAATCAGGAAAATGTGGAGATGAACAAAACGAACCCTCTTACAAAGGGAAGAATACAGAATCTATAGGTTGAGTACAGAATGGGTTTAATGAGATGTTTAATCTTGTTCCTATTTTTTTTTAGGAAATAAAAAGTAAAAAAAAACCATTTGAATAAAGTTTGATAATATATTGTAATAAACTCTGAATGAATTAAATAGATTTTAATTATAACGTTTTATAATTTATTTTTATAAAAAATGTAATATATCATTAGAGATCCTTTTATAGTAGTTAGATAAATATTTTTATAGGTTTTTAATAGTAACAATCCCATATTTATCAACCAAGAGAAATGTATCTTAAAAAGTATATTTGGCATTAGCAAATAATGTGCCTAGCCTTCTGGGAGTGGGCTGGAATGTACATCACTTTCCAGTTTTAGAGTAACACCACCAGAACTACCTGTTTGGCACACAACAGTTATGTTTAGCATACGGCAGTACATGCCTTCAGTTACATATCATGATGCAATTTTGAGATTAGTATTTGTGTGAATATTATCCAATTTCTTACTCTCCAAATTGCTTGGTTTGAATTCCTAATTATTGCAATAATTCATCAGTTGGGATACAATGCAATGTATTTGCTGGGTATTAGAACACCGGTATGGACATAGATAAGTGAACAACAATGGGGTTTGAAGTTATAAAATTACTAAATTATATAAAAATAAGAGGAGAGATGTGAAGGCAAATTGGACAATGGAAAATAATTGTACACAAATCCACTGGACTCCAGTAGACTGTGAGTCACTTTAAAGAACTATATATTAGTTAAATATTTTACATATGCGATAGTGCAGCTTTAAGCACCCTTAGAGTAATGAATTATGACTTTAAATGTTGGTGGAGGGCAGGGCTGCTATCAGAAATTGTGGAGCCCAATATAAATACAAATGAAATAGACAAAGCCATCCCCTCTCTTCCCCTCCAAAAATGACTTTGGTGCACCAACATCACTCATCCAAGAATCATTCCACATGCCTTTCACATGCTCCAAAATTCCACCACTAGGACATTGACCTTGTTATGACTGAGCAGGACATTGGGATTGCCCCACCAGAATCAGGACAGTTGGCAGACTACTCTGCTCTATCCTACCTGTTCTTGCAGCTTTCTCTACCTGCAGCTGCTAGTGTCTTCAGCTCATTTGCTTCTTCTCTGTATCCTGGAATGTTGAGGCTATGTTTGGAAAAAGAATAGGTGCAAGAAATGTGGAAAGTCTAACAGTGATTGAACCCTCTAAGTCATCATCATCACCATTTATTTATATAGCGCCACTAATTCCGCAGCGCTGTACAGAGTACTCACTCACATCAGTCCCTTCCCCATTCGTGCTTAGAGTCTAAATTCCCTAACACACACACACACATAGACAGACACACAGACTAGGGTCAATTTGTTAGCAGCCAGTTAACCTACCAGTATGTTTTGGAGTGTGGGAGGAAACCAGAGCACCCGGAGGAAACCCATGCAAACACGGGGAGAACATACAAACTCTTCACAGATAAGGCCATGGTGATGATCCCAGTGCTGTAAGGCAGAAGTGCTAACCACTAAGCCACAATGGCACCTATATTAAACAATTAGGCCTCCCAACCTGCAACCAACCCAACATAAAATATAGTGCATTCACATTTAAAAAATGTGAATGCAATATATTGTAAAATATTTCCTCCAATCAGCCACAACATTAAATTAATAGCATTCAGAGTTAATAAAGAGACCTATTCTCCCCAACATGTACTGCCATTCAATTTAATAAATACACCTATTGCCCCCTCCACAAATACCTGACATTGAAAAATTAGCATTTACATTTAATAAATAGACCTAACCCCCCTCTCCCTTATATAGTCCAACATGAAATTAATGGTGTTCCCAGTATACAAATATACTTATTTCTCCCTTAAAGAGCCCAAGTTAATAGCATTCAAGTTTAATAATTAAACCTATTTCCTCCCAATCCTGCCCCAGCATTAAATAATTAATATTCACATTTGATAAATATCCCTCTTCTTCAAACATTCAACTAATTACCCCAAAATTACCCCAGCATTTAAAAATAGTCTCATCGCCCCATTTAAATGAATAGGTACTACCATGGCCTCACTATTATATTTTATAGCCCCATCATCAAATACATTATCAATACTAATAAATGAATATCTCCCACCTCACAATTAAGATAATAACCCAGCCCCCCACCTCATTACAATATGAGCCTTAGTCAAACATCTTCTTCTACCTCCATTTTTCCTGATTCTAGCTTCTGTTTTAATGCCCCTTATATATTGCTCATTCACAGATTCCTGTTTGTTTCATTTTTTACTTAGTTCTCCCCTCACTGCTCCTGCGTCATAAGAAACTTAAGTATATGGTGCACCTAGCAATGAGTGGTTAAGGATGGGGGCATTGGCAAGGGGACTCCAGCCTAGAATTTCTACCCAGGTGCCATTTGTTTAAAATCTGAAAAGCACTAACCACACTGATACCCCTATTACTTTCTTCCAGTGCCGGTGCAGTGTTGGAGAGACAGACTCTTCTGTCTGCCTCTCTTGTTTCCTGGGGTGGGAGGTTGTGCAGGCAAGCTCTTGTATCCTGTGGTGGGAGATCACCCAGCATAGGATCTCAACGGAAGAGGGGCGGGCACATGTGGAGAAAGTAACAGAGGAATGGACCTGTGTCCGTTCCTCTGCAGATCCTGCTGCAGTCAGTGTAATGACTGGTGACTGGGTTCCGCCTCACACAAGAAAAAAAAGTGGTTGGAGGCATGTTATGGTGGGCCCCATCGACCATCCAAGCCCCTTACACCTCTACCCCCCATAATCCCTTGATGGTGGCCCTGGTGGAGAGGTATGTGAGTGGGAGGACCAATCACACACCACAATCTCTTCATTGTGGCTTGTGTTAGGACCTCCCACTGGAAATAGTACAGCACCCTTCTGAAAAGCCAGGAATACCCCTAAAAAAGATGCACTGTACAAAGTGTAAGAACTTCTGTGTGCCAGATACTGGGAAGTGAGGTGTCAATGAAACCTAAAATACTACAGCTCCTTCCTTGACATATTCAATGTAGTTTTATATTGTGTGTATTGTTGTATAACATTGTAGATGAGCTATTTAAAGATTGTTTGCTGCAGATACTATGCTATAGTTATGAATAACACATACAATAATGTTATTCTAAAATATTGTATATAATTAAAAAAAGGTTCTCTTTTTTGTGAAGGACCCCAGGGGGCTGAGTTAGAAGTTCTTATAGGGTGTCCTCTTTCAATTAAAGAAAATTAGGAATCTTAATGATGGTCCCAGTCTGTAATAATATATAACTTTCCTGACCTGGTTCCAAAGTGCGCACGGCCCTTCTGCTTTACAAAGCTGAATCATCATTACTAGACTAGCATCTGAGGTGCGCATAACGTCAACATGCGACAAAGTCATGGGTTAGTCTCTGGAACCATTCGTCTGAGAGCTTTCTGAAATTGGCACGAGATTATGACATCAAGCTCATTCGTTACTACATGCTCATTCGTCCTGTTATTCAGTTGCTGAAATTTGGCCTCCTTGAGCCTTGACATTGGCTAATGACCCCAACCATTCTGCCCTCTCCTGTCCTGACCTCAGCTTGTGACCTTGGTTTTCCTATCTTCTCCAATTCCTGGCCTTGAATAGTGTGTTTGGCTTTTCTTTTGTCAGGATCTAATTCCCAGATCATGAGACAGGACAGACCGGATATTTTAGCTCTTATTTGTACCCATTGGGCACTTTACAAATGTCCCTTTATTTTAGCAGCTCTAATTTATCATGTACTAATCCTTATACACCCATATTGCAAAAATTTAGAAATGTGTCACTAGATATAATTTATTTTTAAATATTTAGTTATCTTAATCAAGAGCCAGAATTCATACTGGGAAATCTTAATAATTTTCTTAAAGTCAAATTTGTGAATTTTACCTCTTATGCAACATTTGGAAACAGCAGGTTCCGAAAGCAACCAGTATCAGCAGCAGCAATGGTATAGTAGGTATAATGACATAGATTAAATTCGGCATTATTCCTAGAATACAGCAAAACAAACAGAAAAGTATGAACAATCTACCGCTCCATTGTATTAAGTATTACATGCCACAGTTTGTTTTACATATATAATGCTGTTTGTTTATACAGCAATATAATTATATTTATGTCAGCATTTCCTTGTATTGATAATTAATAAATGATCAGCGGCTATCGCAACCTTAATTACTACTTTGAAATACAGCACACGCTGCTGGCTTCCTTCAGCCTGACAACTATATTATGAGAATATTTACTGCATGCTGTTGGTCTTATTGGAAAATAAAGCAAGCAATCCGCCCTCACAAATGAATTTTAGCTGAGCTGTTTCAAGTTAATAGAAATAAATCACCTGTTTCTGCCACAACGACACGAGACGAATCCTCTGGTCGGCCTGTAGCAAATGGTATGTCTGTTGTCACAGGAGACAGTGGGTCTGAAAATCAAAAGCAAAAGGTATTATTACAATTACTGTTGTATTGTTGTTGCTATTAGTATTTGTAGTAGTGGTATTATTATTATTATTATTATTATTATTATTATTATTATTATTATTGTTATTATTATTATTATTATGTGTTTCAGCAGCTTTTGCAAAAACTTTTATATCTGATGTCGGAGTGTCACCACTTTTGAATTGCAGGGGCTTTACATGACCTACTGCTGCCTGGGACGAGCAAGAAAGGAACAATACTGCCTACCCCTCCTCTATCCCTAATCCACTCGGACTGCCAGTCACCTGCAGTTAGCAGCCAGTGAATGGAGCACACAGGGGAGGTAAGAAGAGGCAGGGAGGAGAGAACCTTATCTTATCATGGTGCCGCACAGAGCTGGCTCTTCCATTAGGCAAACTAGACATCAGCATAGTGGCCAGTGGGCACTGAAGGGCCCAGATTACTCTAGGCTGTTTCTGTGTAGGCAATTTGGGCCTGATTCATTCAGGATCTTAAATGAAGAAGTTTCTTATTTCAGTCTCCTGGACAAAACCATGTTACAATGTAAGGGGTGCAAACTAGTTTTATGTTTTGCACATAAGTTAAATACTGACTGTTTTTTCATGTAGCACACAAATATCAACTTTAAATTTCAGTGTACAAATAAGCTAACAAGTATTTGTGTGCTACATGAAAAAACAGTCAGTATTTTACTTATGTCCAAAACAGAAAACTAGTTTGCACCCCTGGCATTGTAACATGGTTTTGTCCAGGAGACTGAAATAAGATACCTCTTCATTTAAGATCCATAATGAATCAGGCCCCTTGTTACCAAAAGGAGGGATGAGAAGGAATATTTTGCCTTGAGCCCCACAAGGTCTTTATCTGGCTCTGGTGCTGCATACCAGGGGCAGGCTGGGCTGGGAGTCAGGGGGCATCTGCTCCCTGGGCCGGTCCCATAGTGGGCTACCTTGGGCTGGGTAACTGGGCCATCTGCATTTTTTTTCCTTTAAAATTTTCCTAATAGGCTGCTGATTCGAGTCTTGCTCCACTGGGCTAATATTTGCCAGCCCTTCCCTGCTGCTGTGCACATGTGCAGTTATTGCGATAGGCCTCCATGTAAAGCAATGAAGTTCTGAGAAATCTTTGAAAATCTTCAAACATGCATGGGCATCTTTGCAGCAGTTTTGGGATGTCTTTGAAGCAGTGAGGAGGAGTCCAGAAAAATCCTTGATATTCATGCACACATTGTAAAAATATTTTTTTAACTGCCTTTTCATTACTCCATTTAAAATTGACTTGTATGAACTATATTACATAAACATCTACATGATATATAAGCGTAACATGCTCTTCGGAATTTCATACATTCAGTTTCTTTTTTCTTTCATTTACTCATTAGTTAAACACATGTTTTATACATGTAGATTGTTTTAATATTACTATTCTCATGTGCCTAAGTATATAAACAAGCTGTGAAAATCTGGATTCAAGATATGCGCACAGTAACATTGCATCACGTCTGGAAATTGAATTACAACAAAACAGAAGGGAACATTTCAAAACCATGCACAATTACTATCCTCTACTAGATTATTTTTCCATCTTTATATACTACCATAAATATGTCCTTTATAATCGAGTTATTCCTTTTTGTCTGGTGAATCACTGGATATTTGCTGTACAACTGGAAGGCTTTATAGTTTCTTACCATAATCTGGCTCTGCTCTGTCTCCTAATTCTTTGTCTAGGATATTTTCTGTTAAAGAAAGGAAAATAGTCCAAGAGTTGTAGAATTCAGTTAGCTAAGTATCACAAGTACTCATTTCTCTCACACTTACGGTGTTGTACCAAATAAATTGCATTAAATTGTGCATGCTACAATAGCCAATTGCTTCACTGCATTGTGAGCTTGGTTGATATGGTAAATGTGATTTCATTCTGAAGTAAAACTAAACACACAATGGGCATTCCAGACTATTTTTCCTTCCTCGTTTTTCAGGAGATGCAGGGATGGGGTACAAGAACAGATAGGGGACGGGACTAAATAATGGAATTTGTGGAATAGGGTGGGCAGACAAATTATGAAGCCACACCCCGGTCAGTACACAAATCACATCATCAATTCACTTTATCATGCCCTTGTTACTCGTTGTTTACAGTAAGTGATTGGACTTTACAGAAATAATTTGTTAATCCAACATTCGGTCTAAATAGACTTATACCCAGCGCACAAATCTACTTCTGAAATAATTAGAATAACAAATGTAATAGCGATACTGGGGATATTTCAATGTATTAATGTTTATAAATATAGACATTACCAGCAGCCTATAACCAGAGACACAGTGATATCTATTCATTTGTCTGGCATTATAGTTCTTGCTAGATACTAACATCAGATGATGTACAATCCATGAAGTTTTTTGAGATGATGTAACTATATATTAAGCCTTATATTTATGGAAATTCCCACAAAAAGGGCCTAAGTCATTAAAGAGAGCAACGCATTACAAAGGAGCATCTTTGCACCTGGGCAAAACCATGATGGATTGGAAGGGGAGGTAAATTTAAAATGTCGGAACAGATTTATAGTTGGGGTAGGGAATGTCCTAAATCAACTTTAAATTTCAGTGTAAAAATAAAGCTATCAAGTATTTGTGTGCTAGATGAAAAAAACATCTAGTATTTAACTTATGTGCAAAATAATAAATTAATTTGCACCCCTTGCATGGTTTGTCCAGGAGCAAACTTACTCCTTTGTTTTGCTTTGCTCTCCTAAATGACTCAGGCCCAAAGATATCATGTCATCTTTGTCATATATTATTATAGATATTCTAATTATATAGCTAGTCTTTTGGAATTTGAGTTTAATTAAAGTCTGACCGGATATATTGTGCTAGCTACCTAAGAACTATTAACAATATTTAATATCTAACCATTAATGAGCCAATTATTTTATTTAATTATATTTTGCTTTTTAAACGTAAGATTTTATGGATATGGAATAAAAGTTGAATTTTATTTACATCACACCTTTGTCCAGGGAGGGCATCTGTCTTGTTATTAGGACTCAATGATAGTAATAACTATTGCGCCTCAGAAAATTAGTGTCCCAGGAGTGCCCCACTAGAATAGTAGATCTTTTCCTTTATTTCTTCTATACTCTTTGTTTACATAAGTCCTTGCCCACCTTGCAGCAGTTAAGCACGCTCCAGGAGAATCGCCTTCACTCTCTGCAGTATCTAAGGTCTCCCCCTAATTTCCTAGAAATTCCGAGAGCATATGCAACTATGAGAATGGGCAAAACTGGTCAGATTTTTTTTTCTGTGGGGGACTCAAGTCAAAAACATTAATTCACCTCTGTATGTCTAAAGTTTACTTGTCACCTAAACACAGTGAAGGCTAAATCAATTCCTAAGCTATGAATTCATGTTGTGCTTCATGGTGTCTTTGGTTCCAAGTGCATTATTTGTTATCTCTTTCATATATTTTGGCTCATCCTAACTTAAGGACATTGAGCCGATTCATTAAGGAGCTTAGGCAAGAAATTTGTTTCTTAAGTTTCCTGGACAAAACCATGTTAAAATGAAAGGGGTGAAACTAGTTTTCTATTTTGCACTTAAGTTAAATGCTGTCTGTTTTTTCATGTAGTACAGAACTTTAAATTTCAGTGTACAATTAAGTTATCAAGTATTTGTGTGCTACACGAAAAAACAGCCAGTATTTAACTTATGTGCAAAATAGAAAACTAATTTTCACCCCTTACATTTTAACATGGTTTTGTCCAGGAGACTTAAGTAAGAAATATTTTGCCTAAGTTCCTTAATGAATCAGGCCCATTATCATTATATTGACATTATATGTCATCATGTCAAGGAAACAAAACTGAGGATTTGTCTCTGAATTACACTGGTCATTCATTGCAAGAAGTCGAATACCTGTCTCTAAACAGTTATTATAATTAAGCTTGTGTTATTCTCTACCAAATCATAATCAGCAGAAACGTGACTAGTGATCTAGATACTATATAATATTATTCCCAGGGGGGGAACTCTGCAACATCGGGCCCCATTGCAAAATTTGGGGGAGGGCCCAGCGATACTGCTCCACCCTCCCGGGCCCCTTTTAGTTCTTAGCAGACCAAAGCAGGGGCCTCTTATCAGCATGCGTGGTTGGGGCATCTCTGTGCATATGCCCAACCAAAGCATGCCGATGGGTAGTCAGGGCGTCTTTGCACCCCCGGGAATGGCCATACCACTAGAGTCAACAGATCAATCATGTTAACCAGGACACATATGTAATACACCTGCTACAATCTATGCATGCTCCAGCTTGTCCTATAGAGACATTCACTATCAGGTAAAACACCTATGCATAATGTTCTAAAAGAAAGAAGACATGAAACATATTAGACGCTTGAAAGTAGTCACTTCAAAATTTCCAAGGATTTAAAATTATAAATGAATAACAAGACCCGCAGAAAACAACACTTGCAATTTCTAGCATTCTTGACCAAGACACAAGACAATGTATATTTTTAATTAGTACAATGATATGTAATCATGGAGTTCAGGAATATCAATTGCTTTAGCATTGAACTGTAAACATGAATTCATGTTACTAGCCATAAGACCAGAATATCCACCCATATAATAGCAATGGACACACTTCTAGTTGTAAGTGTTCTCAATAGACCGTATACAATATGTTTTAGTTTAATGAGGTTCTCTGCTTGAAATCTTGAAATGGTAAAATTATAAGTAGCTGATAACTGTTATAATATTAATATTAGGAGTCTTTAAGTGCTAGATGTAGGATTGCTAGCACTTGAAAATATTCTTTACTGGTAATGTTATAAAAATGTACTAATAGCCACAGATTTTAACGACATCTTATTTATGTAATTCTAAAATGTATGGAAAAGTTTTTAAAAAAATTGCCTAGAGATGAAATAAAGCTCATGAGCCTAATCAGTCTCAAAACCACTGCTGTGGTCAAAGCTATATATAATGAAAAACTGTCAAATTGCTGTGATATTTTTTAACCGATTGCTATTTTTTTCCTTATTGACAGGCATAATGTGACCAATTTCTTATTAACAGTAGACTTATTGAAGGTTGGCAGCCACGGGCAGAAAGCTCAATTAAATTGAAAGACTGTTAAAGCCATCCCCTTGAAAAAGTCACGCTAATGACGAAATGTGTTGGGTTTCCCACAAACATCTTATGTCAAATCGAAAGCGACCAGGGGGTAAATGTATCAAGCTGAGAGTTTTCCGGCAGGTTTGAAAAGTGGAGATGTTGCCTATATCAACCAATCAGATTCTAGCTGTCATTTTGTAGAATGTATTAAATAAATTATAGCTAGAATCTGATTCGTTTTTCAAACCCGCCGGACAACTCTCACCTTGATACATTTACCCCCAGGTGTGTTCCGCTGTGGAATGCACCCCGGAGAATTTGCCATCAGTCCGCTACCTCTCCACAGGAAAATCTCTGATCAGAGGCACCAGACCAAAGAGAGTATCGTATTAGGAACAACACCACCGCAAGGATCCGGGTACCAGTTCCACTTTTGGAACGTTTATCATTTCAGCACAATTGAACATTCTTCTTCATTTCTATTTAGACATTATTATTTTGAATGGATTTATGATTAGTTTTTTTAAATATGTAAATGTATGTAATCAAATTTGTGGTCAGTAAATAATCATTACACTATTTGTTACCCATCAGCCCTACCTTGGCAATAACATACAACAGTATCAGCACAATTTACCCGTTACAGTTATTTTCACCAACTAAGTTTTGAGTCCTAAGTCAATTCAAGATAGCCAGAAACGGAGGCCAGCTGGTTGTTATTTATACAAGGGGCACATAACAGGAACTTTTTATATTGTTTCCATCATACTTCAGACTTCAGAATTAGGAGTGTAAGACTTTGTATGTATATATAGTGCCAAATATATAGGCATTAAGGACAGTATGACATACAAATCATAGATCTACCACATCTGAATCAATATATGAGCGCTGGAGTACTAACCCCGTTTGACTACTGTATTTACAAAGTTCAGGATCATCTTGAAATCCAAGCTTTACTTGTGCGCATATCACTATATTTTTGAGCACTTGTTAAAGAACACACCTTCTTTGATAGTAAATACAGTAACAAATTAAATGTAGCATTATACATCCAATGGGGTGTAACAAATAAACCCCAATATGTCATGGCCCATCCCTGTATCCACATAGAATGATTAAATAGAGTGATGGGCGCTCAGTAAGCTTTCATACAAGATGTCCAATTAATAAAAGTTCATCAAAGTTTTTCTTATAAAGTCACTCTCTTACTTGTCCAGGTATGAAATCTAGAGGAAAAAGGGGGACACCCAGTGGTGACTTATTTTGTGGATAATTTAATTTATAGGAAAATATATACACACATACCGGAAGTAAACAAAAACAGGCTTTCATGTTGAATGTCAGTGTTTCAGAAATACATCTGGGTCTTTGGTGCTTTCTGTCTTCTACCTTGTCTATTACACTCTTTATTAATCACCGCATGGCTGAGGCTCTAAAGGCCTTATATATGAAGAGAGAGTTGACCCATGGATTAGGATCTTTGAAAGACAAGAGGTACCGATATCTATAGGACTTCTATAGAACTTATGTGAAAGATTCACAGATAAGTCTGACAATGTCCAGTTTACTGAGGACTTTGGTTCAACCACAAGGACGGGTGAGACAAATGTTTATGCTTCACACTGCTCTGAGGGAACTTCGTGCACCTACTAGTAGTGCAGGCAGCATTGCCTGTACATTTGAAGGTGATGGGAGAGTTGGAGAGCTGGAGAGAATCATACCACTATCTAAAATGGAAGTTATGCCGCTTGTATGATGTTCATGGCCATTCTAGCGGTGTAGCAAGGAAACCCCCCTCTAGAAAGTCTGCATTTGCCACTAGTGACTGTTCCGCTCAGTCAGAATATTGTCCCGTCTGCAAGGACAGTATATAGTATGCTCTTATTCACAATGCTCTGTCCGTGAAGGGGGAAGTTGCAAGCATCTACAGTAGTGCATTCTGCATTGCATGTATAATTTAAGAGGATAGGACAGGGTTGAAGAACGGCCCACCCTGTCTAAAATGATAGTTATGCCCTTTGTAGGCTGGTCATGCCCACTCTGAGTTTGCACCAGATAGGGAAGGTATATACTACATTGTAAAATATGTTCCATTTCCTATATTAGGTTGCTTTGACTAAGAGTTGGTTTTATTCTTTAAAACTGGTTATACATGGATGAGCAGGAGATCAAAGAGGGCATTTACAAAGTGAAAATCATCTTCATTTGTTTTCCACCTCCCTGTACACCTAGGAGCAGTTGTGGGTTGTGGTGGTATCGCCTGACAGTGAAGGGTAGGCATATACCTTAAAGTACAGGGTGTGTTGCTGTGGGCATCAGGTATACTTCATAAAATATCTCCTAAATGGGTAGGGTACTGACAGCCTGTAACCAACCAGAACATTAGACTGTTAATAGCAGCACAGAGTATTTTGGTTATGTCCCCCCCTGCATGTGAAGGCAAGTTTAAAGTGGAAGGGACTAGGTCAACATGTAGCCAATCCAAACATCTAAACATAGTTAGTAGCACAGTTGTGATGTGAGGCTCCCATCAAACTAGTGCCGATAGACTAGGGTGTCAAATACCCACAAATATGAATCAAAGTTCATATATCCAACATATGGGTGTAATAATTCAGTTTAGCATTTTTAATAAATTTCATAGTAACCATACTATTTACAGTACTCAAAAATAAAATAATTCACACAACGCACAACCTGATCTTTGTAAGTTTAATATTTTTTAGGGAAAACTAGAGTGAAGTCTTAAGCACTCTTTCTCAAACACAGAACCGGAACTTCTTAAGATGCTCAATTCAATTCTACAAACACAGAAGGAATGAAGATTTGGTCTAGGCAGTGATTAAGGAATAATTGACACAGTTCCCTGTCTTTACAGAAGAATAAAAACACAAATGTGGCCCATGGAAACTGGTATGCCCTATCTGGTTTGGGTAGAAAATATCAAAGTTTTGTAAAATAGATTATTTGCTCAGTGCACCCATTTTACTATAAATGATAGAATAGTCACACTTTCTTGTTTTGAAAATTTTACAGCACAAATTGACACAATGGGGCTCATTTACAGTTGGACGCAGTGGTGGAACTGCCATCGGTGCAGCAGGTGCAATGCACCAGTGTCCATGAAGATAATGGGGCCCGCTGCATGACAGATACAGAGGACCGGGGGCCCTCCTCCCTGCATACCTGCACCAGGGCCCGCAGCTGGCTAGTTCGGCCTCTGGTTGGATGCCTATGTGTTCAGAATGTACGGAAAAAATGACGCACGTAAAAAAAAGCTTAATTATAAGCATATGCTCTCAAGATGCATTCATTTCGAAAGCAGAAACATTTACACCAGGCATATGTTAGGAGTACCAGGTTTGTATACTTACTCTCCATGATAGTGTAGGGATAGCGTACAGAAAGCGTACACATGTGACTTGACAGCGTTAGTATTACATACTAAGGTCGCATTACCTTATATGTACACACTAATCTATGGAGAGTCATGTACTCAAGAGAGAACAGCATATTGACAGTGTTATTAATAAAATGCAATAAATCACAATCAAATACAACATGCAAATAAAATCAGATTAAATGAAATTATATTAAATTAAATACAAACATCTGTTTTCTCCCATTTAAAAATCCTATACAAATCTTCTTTCCTGCAGTAGCCCAAATGGAAATGTCAATTAAGCAATGCGACTAGTCAGGAGCAATTTCAAATAATATAGCTGCAGCACCAAAGAATAAGTGCTATCAGCTGGAGGGGTCAATATGCAATCAGCCATTCAGAAGCAGCCAAAAAGTGCATATCACACCCACAAGTAATATACCTCCTAAAAGGTATATCTGAATATGTGTCCATGTTAAATTGAGTGGCATACACCCTTACTGCACTTGGCCTATGCTTGCCTTCACTGTGTGCCTCCCATTCCGCCTCTCTAGGTGTAAGGATATCCAAGTCAACAAAACTTAAAAAATTATATATGGGCATAGGCTTAGCATTTTTAGGGTGCAGGAACACTATGGAAATGCATAGGATACATTAAAAAAACAGATGTAGGTCCAACTCTAAAAATCACTCACTCTTACCTGTAAAGCCCTCAACAACACTACCCCTGCATTCATCTCAAATATCATATCAAAATACTTTTCCTCCCGCCCTCTTAAATCTACCTTTGACCTGCAACTTCTCTTGTCTCTGGTAACCACCTGTCACTCCCGCCTGCAAGACTTCTCCCGTGCTGCTCCCCATTTGTGGAATTCCCCAACATGCTCAATCAGACTTTCCCACAGCCTTCAAATCTTTAGATGCTCTTTGAAAACCCATCTCTTTTTTAGAGGTGACCTTATCCCTGATAACACTATTCACACTAATGCACCCTCAGAACTGTCCCAATCTCCACTCTGAGCCACACTTGCTCCTCTTGTTTCAGCTGTGCCCTCTTCCACTTAGAATGTAAGCTCTCTTACAAGCAGGATCCTTCCCACCCTTTGTTTTCATGTGTGTGTTTATTTTGTCTACCTTGTATGTCCCTGTTCTATGTATGTACTGTTTTCCCTACTGTTCTACGCTGCGAAGCACTGTGGCGCCTCACAAATCTACGATAATAATAATAAATAACAATAAAAGCAGTTTAATTAAAAATCGATACATACACCGAGAATTGAGCACTCAACCTAAGCTATTGGAAAAGTATAATTCAATTTATTAGTAAATTTATACATTTCCAATTACTAACACATTAATACAGACCATATTATCTGTTTTAAAATTGTCAAGATAAACTTGATTAGAAAAAACTTAGTAACATTATAAACATATAAATGTAGATGGTATATAGGTGTTAAACCGTGGTACATTCCCAACCATCATCATCATCATCATTTATTTATATAGCGCCACTAATTCCGCAGCGCTGTACAGAGAACTCATTCACATCAGTCCCTGCCCCATTGGAGCTTACAGTCTAAATTCCCTACTATAGACACACACTCACACACAGACAGACAGAAAGACAGACAGAGAGGGAGAGACTAGGGTCAATTTTTGATTGCAGCCAATTAACCTACCAGTATGTTTTTGGAGTGTGGGAGGAAACCGGAGCACCCGGAGGAAACCCACGCAAACACAGGGAGAACATACAAACTCCACACAGATAAGGCCATGGTTGGGAATCGAACTCATGACCCCAGTGCTGTGAGGCAGACGTGCTAACCACTAGGCCACTGTGCTTCCCTTACCATGCATCAATTTTACATTACTAAGGTATGTTAATAAATACTATAGATGTGCATGGTGCAGAAAACGTGCAAGGACTGGAGTTATGAATCGTATATCCAGACTGTAGTGACAAGGGCCTGGGGCCTGATTCATTAAGGAACTTAAATTTAGAAGTTTCTTATTTCGGTCTCCTGGACAAAACCATGTTACAGGGTGCAAATCAGTATTCTGTTTTGGACATAAGTTAAATACTGACTGTTTTTTCATGTAGCACACAAATATCAACTTTAAATTTCAGTGTACAAATAAGCTATCAAGTATTTGTGTGCTACATGAAAAAACAGTCAGTATTTAACTTATGTGCAAAACAGAATACTAATTTTCACCCCTTGCATTGTAACATGGTTTGTCCAGGAGACCAAAATAAGAAACTTCTTAATTTAAGTTTCTTAATGAATCAGGCCCAAGGCCTGTAAGCCGTAATAGTGCAACAGGATGCTGAGTTTATGATTAACTTTCTTTTTGGGCCAGTGAGGCTGATGGTCCATCTACTTTGGGTGCTGCTCAGTTCATGTTGATCAAAACAATATTCATAATATTTTTTTGTGTAATTGTTTTGATCAGTTTACTCATAAATTGCATTCTCTCCCTTTTCCTCGCAATATGCATCCTTTAGTTCTCAACACAACAGCCCAACTAATTACAGCTTGATACTTCATAGATCAATGTAGTGTCTAATTCAGGGAACTGTGTCCATTTCTTAGAGGTTGTTGTACAGCCAGGGTCTCATACACATTCCATACCCAAGAACAGGTAAAGTCGGGGGAACATTGAGCAATTCAAGATCAATAAACAAAGCAAGATCTTGGATATCAACAAACTGGAGTAGTCAGGAGTAAAACCAGGTCTAAACTATCAAGAGGAAGATTAGTAAAGTTGCCAGTTGTGATCTGGAAAACCTTGGTTTAATTTTGGGGGTCAGGTTCTTTTATTAGTATGAATGAATTTGGTAAAAATAAACTTGTTCCTGTATTGTATCATGCTGGCAAATAATAAATAACTCCTGTTACCAGCATTCTGCCACCATACACCTGTATAATGTTTTTACATTATTAATATTATTATTATTATTATTATTAATTCTTATTTATAGGACGCCACTAGGTGTCCGTAGCGCTGTACAGGGACAAACAAAATTACAATACGAGGTGAGACAGCACAGTACAGTAAACAATAAGCACAGTAACTCAGTGAGCTCAAAGCACAGCTAGGGGCGGGGAGGAGGGGAAGGTCCGCATACAACGGAGCCCAAGAGGGAGGGCACGGGTGACAGGGAAACCCCCCACAGGGAGAAGAGGGAGCGAGAGGGGACTGAGGGGAAGAGGGTCCTTGGGGAGGAGGGCTAGGCAGCTGGAGAGCCGAGTTAAAAGTGGTGAAGACAGGAGGAGAGATGATCCTGCTCAAAGGAGCGTACAATCTAAGGGGGACATATAGGACAATCAGGTTTATGTGTTGACTGTATTATTTGATGTGTTATTCAGAGTTAACAAATGCACAAAGAGATATATTTTAGAGATAGAAAACATATTACCAGTTGTATCTGTAATGGTGAATATATATAACCATTGTTAGGTCACCTACCTGCAGGGTATTTACATATAAAATTGTGCTTCATGTTACAGCGGTCATCATTCCACTGGTACAGGTAAGGCCCTCCTATACCAGGATTAGCAGTTGGCTGATGGTACATAACAACACATGCTTCACTGCCACATGATGGTTCATCCGCATACCAGTTCCTACCAGAACACATAAGTAGATTAGCATTTACTATTTGTAATATTTAAAACAAGAATATCTTATGAAAAGGCAATAACTGTTAAGCTAGTGATATAGGGCCTGATTCATTAAGGAAAGTTAAGCAAAAGTAAGGAAGAAAGGCTAAACCATGTTGCATTGGAGGGGAAGGTAAAATTAAAATGTGAGAGAAGATTTATATTTGGGGTGGGTCATGTCCTAAATCTACTTTGAATTTCAGTGTACAAATAAGTTATCAAGTATTTATGGTGCTGCATGAAAACATATCCAGTATTTTCCTTATATGCAAAATAATAAACTAATTTACACCCCTTGAATTGCAACATGGTTTTGTCCAAGAAAGGTACTGTCATCTATTAAGCATTGCGTTCTTGGGTTAGAATGTGACCACAGTGCTCTATGTATGCAGCCTGTATGCTCCCTTAGTCTGCATGGGTTTCCCCTGATTGTCCTGGATTCCTCCCACCAACCAAAAACATCTTGGAAGGTAAATTAGCTTCTAGCTGGCCATAGAGTGTGTGTGCGTTTGTGTGACTACCAGAACAGGTAATGATATGAATAAATAAACATTCTGTATACAGTGATGCATAGTATGTTGGTGCTATATAAGTAATAAGAGCATTAAAAATTAAAAGATTGGTTTATAACTTTTTAATAGAAATGCTTGAACTGACCGTATAATCATTCTGCAGCGAGTTTATCAAATTGGTTGTAAAATTCTAAATTTCTCTCAAATTTCTAAAGTTTTAGTTTGGTTAAAAAGAAATTCAAGCTAATGTTGAGAATGTCTAACAGGATTAACCATGTTTGAGTCTATTCAACTGTGTTCATTCCAGTTTGGAAATCGTTGAGTCAATGACACGTAAAAATATGGATAAGACATATGCATACGCATTTGTTTTGTGCAAAAAACACAGCAATGTGTACCTTCAATATGGAGTAGAGAACATAGCACTCACTAGGGAAGCACTTAGAGGGGTTTCCTGTTGCCCAGAAAACCCACACCTATTCCGACAGTTCTGTTGTTTGGAAGGAGGAAAATTCTTCTGAGAACCTCCCAGTTATTACCACTATTACACTATAACACTTTGCAGTCTAAGGGGTACATTTACACGAAATTGTGTTTGGTGGTGATTTTAAACTGTCGCACATTGCCGGAGGTTTAGTGCTCCAAACTGTCGCAATTACTATAGGGCAGTTTGAGACTGCAATGTAAAAATGCCTGGCAATGGATGGAGGCTTTTGGTTTGGTCAAAAACCGCCATCAAAACAGCCCCAAATTTTTTTTGTATGCCTGCGTCTGATTGGCTTGAAAGATCAAACATGCTGTTTGAGATATCTTGCTATTAAAAACACAAGAGGAGGGTTAATTTATTGATTAAGGGGAAACAATTATTTCTAATTAACTTATGGAGCAAATTTTATTTTTCATCATATTAAGGGGACAAAATTATACTATTATTATATTATGGGGGCACTATGCAATAACACATTGTGTCTCATAGATAATTATATTCCCATTAACAATCAAATGGTATTGCCCAGGTAAAATAATTGTATATTCATATTTCCCCCATAATATAATACAATAATAGCGTCCCTTTAATATAATGAAAAATAAAATTTCCCCCCATAAGCTAATTATAAATAAATTTCGCCCCTTGATCAATAAATAATTATTGCTCCCATAATGTACTTGTCTCTGGTGCTTCCTCTTATTTTCTGAATGACAAGATAGCTCAGATAGCATGCTGCAATCTTACCACTCACATCCCCCTCTTTTTCTGGTTGTCATTCTGGCTCTTTCCCCGGTGGTTTGTCAAACAGCAGCTTAGTAAATCTGACTGTTTGTATGTTAATCATGTTAAAAATCGGGATGGCGATTTGTAAATTGGTGCCTTTTAACTGGCGGTTTGACATTTAGTAAATTTTAAAACGGCCGTAAAAAAAGGCTGAAAACTGTCGTCTTCGTCAAACTGCCCTTTAGTAAATCTAGCCCCAAGACAAATTTTTGTGGAGCTCTGTCTTAATTAATGTTTGGATGAATTAATGTTTTTGTGAACTTGGCTTCAACAAAATGACTGGCATTATTATTCTTACTTGTGCTTTAGCTCTAGTATTTTCCTGTTACTTTAGGAAAAAAGAAAATGCAGTAAAGTTTCTTTTCTGACAGTGATGTGAATCACAGAGTAAGTAACTGTAAAACTAATTAACTAACGCAATTTTTTTATTTCATAGGACGTTAAGGGAGATTAGTGTGCATTTTAAAGAAGTATTTATTTACAAGGTATTATATTAATATGGTAAGATGGTCTATAAGGATTTATTTAAAAAAAACTTTTTCCTGCAGGCAGGAGACATGCTGCCTACATACAGTAGTACATAAGCATTTTTTAGGAGTTGTTTGATCACCATATGACCGTTGCAGGAGAAACACAATCTATAAAGCACTTCTCATGCTGATCCCAACAAATGCTTTCAGCCTTTTTATAGCTCAAAGACCAGAACATCTGCATCTGGAACAACATCTAAATGGTTCATTCCTATAGGACAGTTTTTTAAAACAAAAAAACAAAAACCTTTGCATTTCCTATAGGAAATGACACAGTAGAAAAGGATGACTTGCATGACACCATCCTAATGGTTTGTACGATGTAACCCATTGCAACCAAACTTCCATTAGTGTAATTTGCCCTACACCCAACATAATATCTATGGATTGCTGATTGCACTTAAAGCAAATGTGTACAAACATGTACTATGCTATTAAATAATCCAATGAGGAGTCCATTGAAGACCAACTCTCCAAGATTATAGCTTTATAAACAGGTTTATCAGACTATGAAGATTAAAAAAAAAATCTATAGATTTTATATGGGTGTCCACATTAACATTAATGCAGTGTATAAACTTCACAATCTCTGAGTTTCTTTTAATTTCTCTTTCATTACCCAGATCCACATTGTAAACCTAAAAACATATTTTTATTAAATTATAGTGAAAATAGAAAAGCATGTTTTGGATTATCTTCAAGTGTGCCAATATATTTCTTTCTCGAGCGTATCCAGACATTCAATTATATTACTATCTTATTAACATACTATAATAAACTCAATTAAATGATTACTGTGTGCTCAATAAACCATGACGTGATTAAGATCATTGATAATTACTTGAACTGGGAGGCGCTCCCATCAGCCCATTTGTAGAGGTCCGGACAAGCCCCGGATGAAGCCGTTGATTCTAGGTTTCTTGAGAGCCCGATCCAGAAATCGCCATCAGATTTCCCAGAGCCTGAATTTGTGAGATTTTGGAGCATTCTTTCTATTAGTTTTTGCTCGGCTTCACTTTCAATGCTTAAAAGATGGCCGCCTTCCCCGTCGCAGACCAGACGTGCCTGCTGGTAGCCCACTCTTGCTGTTAAGTCTTGAAAATAAGCAATCTTGTAGCAGGGATGTTTGTAATCTGCATAGCAAACCTTCCGACCTGTAATAAATATACACAGCAAATGTAAGAATCATATAGCTTAATAAAAGAATAAAAATGAATCAGGATAATATTGGCAGTAGTGGTGCACCAAATCCAGTTTATTGTTTAGCAAAACTTCAGCTCCATACCCATAATGTACCCATAACGTATACATATCCATAGGATTTAGTCAATGAAATGCGAATCCGGATTTCATATAATTTTAATGTGCAGGATACATCTTTTTAACCCCCAGAGATTAAAATTAGAGGTAGGGTCTTACCATTAAAATACCTCATACTTCATTTTATTATGCATGTGTGTCTGGATTCAACAGAATATTTGGCAAATTGTTCAGGTACTCAAAAGAGTTTTAAAATATAGAATGTTGGTGCAACCTTATTTACAAGGAAGTAACAAATTAACCTCACTACAGTGAAGGGTACTAATCCTTAGGGGTATATTTACTAAACTGCAGGTTTGAAAAAGTGTAAATGTTGCCTATAGCAGCCAATCGGATTCTAGCTTTAATTTATTTAATACATTCTACACAATGACAGCTAGAATCTGATTGGTTGCTATAGGCAACATCTCCACTTTTTCAAACCCGCAGCTTAGTAAATCTAGCCCCAGGTCAGTGATGCTTTCAATAACACAGGTGAGAGTGTTGATGAGGACAAGACTGGAGATCACTCTGTCATGCTGATTGAGTTAGAGTAACAGACTGGAATCTTTAAAAGGAGGGTGGTGCTTGAAATCATTCCTCTTCCTCTGTTAACCATGGTTATCTGCACAAAAGCATATCTATACAAAAGAGTAGTTTTGTAAAACTGCCTATTTTAGGTGGATTTTAATGCAGTTTGTTACCACCAGGTTAACTAAAGGCCAACCATATGAATGCCAACGTTTTATAAAGTGCCACATTGCACATCGCCATCCTCATTTTTAACATGGTAAGAATGCAAACTGTCAGATTTATTAAGCTGCAGTTTGACAACCCCCCAGAAAAAATGGCCAGAAGAAGAACCAATAGAGGCTGAGAGAGGCGAGATTGCTCAAGCTGCAGGCTGCTATCTCGCCATTCAGAGCATAAGAGGAGGCACCATTAATTTATGAATTATGTGAAATCATTATTTAAGGGGGCAAAAATAATTTATAATTAACTTATGGGGTAAATTAATGCTATTATATTACAGTATTATCATTTTGACATTTGATATAGTGAAAAAATAAATTTGCCCCCACACATTATTAATCAATAAATAATATTGCCCCCATAATTCACAAGTCAGTGCCTCCTCTTATGTTGTGAATGTCGAGATAACACAAACAGCGTGCAGTTTGCGTTATCTAGCTTAAAGAAGTAGGTTAAAAATAAATGGTTTTTTTCCTAGGAATGAATAAACCGCCAGTGGTTTTGGTGGTTGAATCCTTCACACATAGCTGGCGGTTTAACAACTCAGCCTCAAACCTCCCTATAGTAAATGCAGAGGTTTGGAGCACTAAACTATATACATTTAAATTGGTAAGCAAATGAAATGAGTGATACTGTTTTGTTACAAGGATCTTAGTGGTCAACGCAGTTATGAAAATAATTGAATTTCGGTTAATAAAAGCCTTTGATGATCCTATATTGACTCACACAGGCACAAGTTAGTAAGAGACACAACTATAGGACAAAATAAAAATGTATACTGACTAAATTAAATCATGAAACACCATTTAAAATCATATACATTATCCCATCTTAATACACCGCTCTATATAACTCCACCAGGTAACTACTCTGCGAAAAAGTCACTCTTATTTTAACACCACACTCGCTATAAACCCAGGTTTGTATTGTGCTTTAAACGGGTGTCATTGTATTACATATATTATTTGTTACATGTGCATTATTTGGTCAATACAGTATCCCTTATATAACACATCAAACAAAAAATAGCGAACACGTTTTTTACTGAAAAGTAGCTGGACACAAGGAGATAAGGGTGTACCTGCTAGCAGGGACCACATCTAGGGCTGGGACAGTCGCCCTGAGCGCAAAACTGTATGGGGCGCAGGATAATTAATATTTTAGGTTCCTTTGGTTACAGTTGAGGACTAGTGGTGTCAGTAAAAGTTTTAGCTATGGCTCTGCTGCTATCTACACCCATGTTGACTAATTACAAATGTTGGTGATGGGTAGATTTGAATGTGAATGGTCTATTTTACAGCTCCTGGATCTGTTGTCTGCTCTTAATATTGGGACAATAGAATAGAAACAGAGCTGATAACAGAGTTATGTTGTCTGAATGGCACAGCGTCCCTTTTGTTCAAACCCCTCTTAACTGAAAATATAGTTTTGGATAAAGTTTCATAACTTACATTACCAATCTGGGGTCCACCATTATACCTGTTTCAGTAAGTCCATGATGTCTGCCTTGGGGGTATATTTACTTAATGCACGAAAAAGTGGAGCCGTTGCCTATAGCAAACAATCAGATTCTAGCTGTCATTTTGTAGAAAGTACTAAATAAAATGATAACTAGAATCTCATTGGTTGCTATAGGCAACATCTCCACTTTTTTAAACGCACAGTTTAGTAAATATACCCCTTGTTCTGGTAATGCTTTCCTGGCATCTACAGGCAACGTGTTTTCATTGGACAGCATGCTGACTGTATTAATAAAGGGTTTATCTGCAGGAGTAAGGAGAGTCTCCAGGTGTCTTGCTACGGGGGCTACTCTCCTAACTCCCCCCATGGCAGGCTTCTATTATATAGGTCAGGCCTGGCAACCTGTGACTCTCCAGATGTTGTGAAACTACAAGTCCCAAAATGTCCTGCCAGCTATTGGTTCGCTATTTACTGGCAAAGCATGCTGGGGCTTGTAGTTTCACAACACCTGGGGAGCCACAGGTTGGCCAGGCCTGATATAACCAGAGTATTGTCCAGTGAGAAAGCAGGGACACGGACACCAATATTGGATTGCAGCAGATATTGGAAAATCTGCCAAATTTGGTTTAATGCTAGACCTCAGGTAACTAACATTTTGCTTTCATGTTTAACTTATGGAATTCAACCCAAGTCTGAATATTTCGCTTTAGGTGGAATTAACCTTCAACTGGCAAGTTATGAAGAATATCCTAGGAATGCAGTTTTCTAACTCAGTGTATCTACAATATTGAGTACCACAGGTCTCAATTCTGTCTCTGTTGTTGTTTGCAGCATACATCTTACTTCTGAGTAATACAGACTGGAGTCAGTGGTGGATCTAGGGGTGGGCTGTCGGGGCAATGGCCCCCCTCTAGCAGCACAAGCCTACCTTTAAATTGTGCTCCAAACGCAGATCAAAACTGGGAGGGGGCCAACCGGAGCCAGCCAATCAGACTGGAGGGGGCGTGCCTATTTTAAATCACTCTCCCTAAAAATAAAGTCTAGGTCCGCCCCTGTCTGGTGTCATGACCTAAACTATTATTGCTATGTAGATGATACTGAATACCCAATAATATCCTCTAAACTAAGCATCCAGCTTCAGTTATAAACGCCCCCCTCCATGAGAAACATAGCAAAACAAAAGCACACCCTCAGAGTATTTGTCAACAATTGTTAATGCATGTATGTGCTCATAGCTGGATAAAATTACGCCCCGTATTCAGGTCTACCAAAATACAATTACACCAACCACAGGTTGTGCAGAATACTGCGGACAGACTACAAGATAGACAGTCTCATCTCAGTATTTTTAGCTCTACGGCTTGGGTCCTAATGAAGAGAACCATTGGACATGCACATGTACATGTGTTAGGTGTGTGTCTGAGCGGTTTAGGGCAATTACAAAATAGTAATGGCTGCTTATGTTACTCCGTTGTGATATGCACAAGATCACATGATGGGTCAAATCAACTCTTATTGTTGCACTCCATGGCAACTAGTATGTAATAGTACTGTACAGAACACTACGATCCTGATTTATCACATATCTGCTGATTTTGAGCCTATTGTACGTGAAATCACCCTGCGTCTGCCCAGAATCGGGAGATACATCTGTGAACGCAGCCTGTCTGTAAGGCCTGTCGCAAAGGACAATTACTACAACCTACGATTTTGGGGAGTGAAAGGACCCCGTTTTGCCATATTTAATTTACAGTAGGGGCGTGCAGCCACGTCCGTATTCATCTCAAAGTGACTTGGTTTTCTTACTCCAGCTAGGGCTAGTCTAAGTCCTGATCGGTAGTGATGACAGTCTTGTATGCATGCTATACCATATAAGCAACTATAAAAATGTATTTTATGCTCAGTAGATATTAACAGCTTCCTAATAAATGTACTTTATGGGAATTTTGTTTTAAAAAAAACTGTTTTATCATTAATGCCTATGTCACTAATAGGTGACATTAATTCAATATTTTTTTTTTCTGTGTGTACTTTGCCGAATAGCTACTGAGCGTATCCTACAGCGCCTTGTGTAGTAAAGCACAGTAGACCGGCACCTGATTTCAACAGCGCACGTATCTTGAGATCCGTGCCTTGATGAAATTGGAGGTTAGCAGAGCCTAAATACCTGCGTTTAATACTAAATGCAGGTTTACGCACAGAACCATCATCATCATCACCATTTGTTTATATAGCGCCAGCAAATTCCGTAGCGCTTTACAATTGGGAACAAACATTAATAAAACAATACTGGGTAATACATACAGAGAGGTAAGAGAACCCTGCTCGCAAGCTTACAATCTATGGGATGGATCAGGCCCTACTTGCAGGGCCCTCTTAACAACATTTTGGGCCCCCGGGCAAAGCAGTGCACCGGGGCCCCTATTTTTTTTTTATATATATATATATATATATATATATATATATATATATATATATATATTAAAAAAAAAAAGTTATATATTTGGGCCCTGCAGCCCAGGGGGCCCGTCAGAGGCAGCGCAAGAAAAAAAAGAACCTGAAAAAAAAAGATGAAAATACTTACCTTGCGGTCAGCTGGCGATCCGGCTCCTTCCCTGGTCTCCTCCTCCGTCACGCTCCGCAATGGATGTCAGGCGGGCGTGATGACATTACGCCCGACATGCACTGCGAGCGCCGCACGGAGGAGGAGACCAGATAGGGAGCCGGATCGCCAGCTGACCGCAAGGTAAGTATTTTCATCTTTTTTTTTTCAGGTTTTTTTTTCTTGCGCTGCCTCTGACAGGCTCCCCTGGGCTGCAGGGCCCCCGGGCACCTGCCCATTTTGGGAAAGACGGCCTTGCCTACTTGCCCGAAAGGAAAACTATCCGGCAGTGTTCTGCTCTATTTCCCTGACCACTTGTAGCAGAGACAATGTTACTTATTAGAAAGGGTCCTAATTCTAAGGCCTTTCATGCCCATATTGGTTTTTAAATGCCTGCTGCTTTTTCCCACGGTCCCTAAAATAATTCTGCGCTTTTTGTGATGCATTGTAATAGTGTATGAGAGGTAAAACAGCAGAGCACAGCCACTAAAACAAAGGATTTACTGTCTAATAGCATCCATACAGAGAATATGGTCAGATGCCAGGAATCTGACCCATCTAGAAACATGTGGGAGGAAATAAACTGTTATTTTACAGTAGTTGCTATTGATTTAATACCATTTAAAAGGTCCACTGGGGTAAATATATCAGACCTACAATTATTGATTATTGATTTAGAATGACTATGTAAATAGACCTGATTAAATTGCAGAGTATGTCCCTGCTCATTAAATTATGCATCCACTTTTAGACTTGTCCTTTTAAAAATCAAGGGCCTGATTCATTAAGGAACTTAAATTAAGAAGTTTCTTATTTCAGTCTCCTGGACAAAACCATGTTACAATGCAAGGGGTGAAAATTAGTTTTCTGTTTTGCACATAAGTTATATACTGCCTGTTTTTTCATGTAGCACACAAATATTAACTTTAAATTTCAGTGTACAAATAAGCTATCAAGTATTTGTGTGCTACATGAAAAAACAGACAGTATTTAACTTAAGTGCAGAACAGAAAACTAATTTGCACCCCTTGCATTGTAACATGGTTTTGTCCAGGAAACTGAAATAAGAAACTTCTTAATTTAAGTTCCTTAATGAATCAGGCCCCAAGTGTCCAGCAGCCCTTAAAAGAACATGTCCTACATTGGAGGGAGCATATATAGCCTCTTCCAGTGTAAAAACAATACAAGTACTGGGAGCACTGTGACCATGGTTTTAGTGTGCAAAATGTTGACCCATACAAACAGCATTTCCCCTTTACTGATGTGTACGGCAGCAGAAACTTGCAGATGCAGTCGCTTTCTGACTGTGCAAAACAAACAAAATGTGTGACAACAAGGAGTCATTAAACATGCAAACAAGAGTAAAATAATAGTGACATCCAACACACAGGCGTGATCACCAAGTCACTCCTTCTCCTCCACTCAGTATTAAGCAATTTAAAGGTCATTCATCAAATTGCAAAATACGTTTTGTTAATATGCTCTCGCTTTTCCTTACACCTTATCTGACTATTTATCAAGTCTTGGAAACACATATTTTGCACGTAATTATGATCAACTTATTTTCTATCCTATTTGATGTCAGGTCACTAATTTATTCAGTTAATTGCAACGGATTTACTGTAATTCACCTATTTACCAATCTGAGAAAATTACTTATGAACAGTTTAACTCCCACCTTAACAGCAGAATGAAATCGGCTATTCAACCAATATTTTATATAGGTCCATTGGTTTGTATGGGATTGTAACAGGAGACATATATTTTATAAAACATATACTGTTGTCATTAATGAACAAACATTAAAATGAATAAATAAAAATACATTTATCCTGCCCCCCATTGAAATACATTAAACAGGGTGTTATAAATGACTACTGTACATAAAATGCATTTTCACAGTTGCTTCGAAGGTCATCACTATCACTCGGTACTTACACCTGTCCTGTAGCTGGTGCAAGTGATACGACTGAGAAACATGTTGTTTAGACATACTTGCCACCTTCTTCTAGTTGGCGTCCTGGAGCTGCCAGGGGGAGGTCATTTTGGACCCGCCCCTGTGACGTAATGACTCAAACGTGTCAATTTACAGCAGGGTCAGGGCCAAATGCTGCGGTTCCCGGAGAATCGCGGCATTTTGGACCTAATTCTGCCCACTTCACTAGGAAGTAGGCAGATGCGGAAGACTGCCATACACTCCCGGGAGTCCGGGAGACCCACCCGGAATCCAAGAGTCTCACAGACATTCCGGGAGAGTTGGCAAGTACGACCTTAGTGATGCCCAGAGCTTGAATTGGAAGCTGCTGCGTGTGCTCGAATTTGGCACGCTCTTACTGTACATTGACTACATGCATACACCCCTTCGCTCTCACGTTCTGCCCAGGAATTTGTAGGCTGTCAGAAGTGTTCTTTGCATTGACTTGCATTCTCTGGCTTACAGTCCGTTTCTGGACATGCGCACTGCAATTTAATGCAAAATACAGCACGTATCAGCATTTAAGTTCTTCAATGAATCAGGCCCTATATGTCAAATTCATCTGCTGTAGGCATGTGGTTATTAACTTGGTTTTACACCTGTTCAGGCACTGGAAGAATCTGGGACGTTGAGAACTAAATGCTCACTCGGTGCACTGGAAAACCGAGGGGAAGGGGGGTCCTAGTGCCCGGAAACCCCCCCTGCAAGCCTGGGGAACTGTATAATTGAGGTTGCTGGACTCTGCCCCCACTTCACATGGCTCTGCTTGAAAAGAGAGAGCTGTGTGCACCTAACAGTAGTGCACACAGCATTGCCCATGTATATTATAGGGATAGGAAGAGTTGGAGTGCAGCCAAGCACTGTCTAATATTATAGCCACGCCCCCATGTATGCTGGTCACGCCCACTGGTGGCGTGGTGTGGAAACCCCCACTCTACAAATCCTGCATTTGCCCCTGAGGTGCACTTCTGTATCTAATTCCATGCCTTGTTTGTGGGAGCGAGATATTTCAATTAGAATGAAGAGGTGGAGAGAGCACATTTCGGGGGCATTTGTTGGTTTCTTGGCAGCTACACAGCTTTTTTCCCCTTGTAGAAGGACTCAGCCTATACTTTCAGTGGGATGCCTTTTTTACTTTCCTGGGGGACTTTATATAGGAATGTCCATTTCCACTGATGTTCTCTAGTCATAGAAAAATACAGAAACAATGTCCTTCGACTCTCATGATTAATTTATTACATACATGTGTCTTGGCTGAGCAGTATTTTAGAAGAAAATAAATAAATGTATTATGCAGGAATTTAAAGCGATGTTATCAGTCTTTCTACCATGCACATCTCCAACCCAGTTTTTATGGGGTAGATCCAAAAAGAGCAATGTCGGAGATGTCATTGTTAAACAATTAGACAACTAGGTTTATCTATGCAAATGTAAATGTATTTTATGCCCAAAAGTTTTACAATTCATAAATGAACCTTAATGGCTAGGCCCCTTTGTAAATTCCAATGGATGAATATAGATTTTCTTTCCTTAAGATGTCATTCAAAAGGAATCTGAACTAGCATCTACACATGATTCGAAGAAATCTCCATGTAAATGTGATATGCATAATTCATTTGGTTGCTGTTTTACTGAGTACTGTTGTGAATTGCAAAAAGCACCCTATCTCTGATTTTCTTACAGTGTTTTCTATCTGACAAGTATTCAATCCTTTGATACCTCGCTGAGAAAAGAAACTCTAACAAGAGGTTCTAGATCTTGAAAAGTGTTTTATATTGCCGAGAGCCTACACAACATGATCTATATGCGCTTTAGCTTCAAGGAAGAGAAAATATCAAATGTTAAGGATAATATATAATTTATTTTAGGTGATTATTACACAATTGTAATATGGCAATGCATTGTGTTATATACTCATGTTTTATTTATGTAGTAAAAAAAAATCAGCTGTTGTTCTATGGAAATATAAAAGCAACAAGATCTCTACAAAATGTAAATTTTACAGAAAAACATTTTTGAAATCTAAGTACATATGTGAAACAAGTTAACCCGTGCATGATACTCATGCATTCTAGTCAAATCAAGCTACTTAAGGTGTTAAAAAGGTTCTTGTCATGCATTTGGGCCATAGCCCAGGCCTCCTCAGGGGAAGAGCGTTACTTCCCGACGCAAGCGCCCTTTTTTAACGTGGTTTTGTCCACATGTCACCACCTCATCATTTTTCTCCATCACCTCATCCTTCATCTTTATTGCCACATCTAACCAGATGTCTATCCAGACACAGGGATCTCTCTCAGCGGTCCTGAGTATCACACTCCTCTCGCTCTGTCACCCCCGGCAACCACCAACCACTCCCCACTGTCACCCCCGGCAACCACCAACCACTCCCAACTGTCACTTCTCCTTCAAGAAATATATATATATATATTTTTTTTAAATCTTTATAAACACTTTTAACAATTAACAAATTAAATTAACAAATTAAAAACATCTTAGTATACCAAATTTCAGCCCTTTCTGAGTTTTTTTTTTCCACACACACACTAAGCATTTAGTAGGTCAGTGTATAACTCCGCCCAGCAGGTGGCGCTGCAGCAAATTTCAGCCCTTTCTGAGTTTTTTTTTCCACACACACACTAAGAATTTAGTAGGTCAGTGTGTAACTTCGCCCAGCAGCTGGCGCTGCAGCTTGTTTTGTTTTTTTTTCACACACAGACACACGCCACTAGGCTTTTATATAGTAGATAGTTAGAAAGTGACATATTTTTAAAATCATTTATGCATATGATATAGTAGCCATATCTATTAAAATACATCATAACTTATGTGCGTGTGAAGCTTTAGACATAACTGTTCTACCTATTCTGGTAAATATAACTAAATATTACCTCTCACCCCCTGCTTAACCTTGCAAAAAAAAGAAAAAATATATAAACTAGACTGAAATGGGCAGACTGGATGTGCCAATTGTTTTCTTTTCTTCCATTAAATTCTAGGTTTTCTTGTTTACAGCTTTTTCCCATTCTACCTATTTGGGAACATTTGTACAATTGATAAGGATCTGGGAATCTTTTCTATAGAACCTTCATCTCCTGCACATACAAAATGTGGGCGGGGATAGAATGACCTGTGTCACACACAGGGAGATTTTTGTGTCAAATACCCCTCTACGTGAAAGAAAGTTCATCTTACTTCCCAATTCCCCTGGTTTAGGTGGGACCTTCCCAATTTAAGGGTACAGTCCCGCCATCCCGATTATGACTACTTTTGTCCTGATTCACGAACAGTCGTGAGGGGGGGAGGACCATCATGCCCCTTCAATGCCACAGGTAATATTGACAGATGCATCGTTATTGAAGGGATGTTTTTAGGGAAGGGAAAGCGGCCTGAAGGAGGCCCAGTGTTTCATAGTTACTGGGCACTCCTAGAGAGGGGACAGGAAACACTCCCAATGTGACAGGGGCGCACTCAGGGGGGGTTTCTGGGTCTCCAGAAACCCCTTCCCTCCGCTAAAGAAGTCCCCCTACATAGCGGCACTGTACTATATAGCAGCCCCGGCGCTGTCAAAGAAGCATCTGCAGCAGTGCTGTATTGTATACAGCACCGCCGCGGACGCTTCTTTGACAGCGCCGCGGCTGCTGTCCAGAGGGCCACTTACACCAGTAGGGCCACCCGTTGCCCACCACTGATTTAATGTTGCCATACATTAAATCAGTGACCTGGTTCTGCAGATACAGAGTTGGCATACCAGTATTGTAACATTACAAGTGAACCTACTAGAGAGAACCTGCTGACAACTGCGATTGCATGCTAGCATTCGCTCACAGCTGGGTGGTTTATAGGGAAACCAACTTTAAATTAAATATATACCAAAGAAACTAAACAAATGCAGTGAGAATATAACAATTGCTTATTTTGTTCAATACAGATGTAGAAAGCATTAAAATAACACCTGGGGGTAAATGTATCAGGCTGCGAGTTTCAGGTGGGTTTGAAAAGTGGAGATGTTACAATCAGATTCTAGCGATCATTTAATTGGCACATTCTACAAAATGATAGCTAGAATCTGATTGGTTGCTATAGACAATCCCATCAGAAAATCGCAGCTATATTTACCCCCTGGTGTATAACTATGTCAATAAATTAGTTACAATGTAAGAATGAGTTACACTTTATCATTGCAATACAATAACCTAACTGTATAAATAAGCATTGCTGCTTTGCATATAGTCCCAGTAGTCTTGGGGAAAAAATATATTCATTAATAAAATCTAGTTCCCCAGCATTGCTTAGTAGCATGCTTACTCATAAGCTTGCAATTGATCTAACTTACAATTAAGCTCACTCATTGATCACCAAGGGCTTACATCAGTGGAAATTTAGAAGAGGCAGTATGGGAATGTAATGGGAATGTAAGTAAATGGAATTTAATAGTTTTGCAATGCAGGCAGTAGGAGAAGTGGCGCTATGGCATACCACCATATACAAGCCCACTTTGATGACTGGTTTATATTTACATGCAAATAGACAATAAGAGAGGTTCTGCTACACTCCAGCCAATCAGAGGCAAGCATCTATGAGTCAGTCCAGGCTATAAGTACAGTTGCTACCAGTTTCATTTATTTATTTTAAACGCGGAACTGGAATTTATTAATGAATGACTTGCATAGCATATCAAAAAGAAATACAATGTTACTACATCTGGTGGTGGAAAGCAGTACTGCATGTAAAAAAATCATAAAGAACTGAAACCTTAGCAAAGTAACCCAATCTATTCCATGAAGTCCCACGGACTGTTACAGTGATGACAATGTGATGCACCAGGTATTGTGTTAGGCTTGCTACATCAGTAGTTTAATAATCATCACAATATACTAAAAATGTACTCAAAAATACTATGGCATTAGATAATATGTCTGCCAAAAGTAATGATATGAATAATTGGAGATACATAATTAGACTTTAAGGGGCATATTCAATTGCCGGTGGGATCGCCGAAAATTCTGCGCTCAAAAAATATTACCGTTATTACGGTAATCCTGCGCGAGAAAACCGTTAATACGGTAATTTACTCGCTGAATTTCAGCTCGCGGCTCAAGGAGCTGCGAGCTGAAATTCAGCGAGTAAATTACCGTATTAACGGTTTTCTCGCGCAGGATTACCGTAATAACGGTAATATTTTTTGAGCGCGGGATTTTCGGCGATCCCGCCGTCAATTGAATATGCCCCTAAAAGTTTCATTTGGAAGTATTGGGCAATTTGAAAGTCTATCCAAGGTAGAGTGTCGTAAATGTTCAACATTTGTGATTATTTTTAACCTAGTCCAAATCACACCCCATACTCATTGGAAAAGGGTAGTGGTCATTTACCTCATACCTATTGGCAGAGCATTAACTTTAATTATCCTCCCCCCTTACTAATATGTGCCTCATAATTATTAACATCAGTGCCATAAAAATTCAACAGTGATGAATTGTGATTATGTTCACTGGTAAAATGCCAGACTAATGGTTGAGACAGACTATTTCAAATCAATGTCCCTATTAACTTTAATTCAGTGCTGGATACGTGCCTCTAAGCTGCTCGATGCTATCATCACGTGTTAAAGTGCTGCTAATACATGTATTGGCTCCTGTAAGAAATATCTATATAAACAATAAGTTCTGATGTCATCGCGTATAACTGGTGAGTTCTGATATCATTAGCGTTCATTAGCAAAAATCGATTATTATATTGAATAAAGCACCTCTGCTGTTAATTAGTACAAATATTATACAATGGATTTCTGTGACCTGTACAAAAGCATTTGGCTTGCAGCTTTGTACGTTTATATGGTGACTGGTGGTAGCTTCTAATATTCAATATATACGTAAAGATACTCCCCGTCATATCAATGAAAAATATAAGTTTACTCCAATGAGAGTTCATTTCTGAATGCAGAAACACTGGAGCCCGCAGTCCAAAGGTAGCTTCTTCTGTGACATTATGGCCCAGATGTTGAGCTGGAATACGCCCATTTGTGTAGTGTAAATTCTGAAAAGTTGCAGTGAGATTGCAAACAAGAAGAGAGAGCGCTTATACGCACATGTGGAGTTATGCGCATCTGACACTTGTGCCTTCTTACGACAGGAGAGGCGAAATAAGAGAGGGAAAGGGCGGTCTAATATATACCGAGCACAGCAAAGTCTCACGCAAATGTGACAGACCAGAACGGAGTCCTGTATACATTGATCAGGAGCCATATTTTTTGCAGCGACTAAAGGATAGGTGCAAATACACACTGACAGTGGCGGAAGTACCATTGGTGCGGCTGGTGTGGTGCACTGGGGCCCATGGTGATAATGAGGCCCACTGCACGGTAGATGCAGACGGTCAGGGACCCCGGTTTCCTCCTCACTGCCTCCCTGCACTGGGGCCCATGGAGATAATGGGGCCAGCTGCATGGTAGATGCAGACGGTCAGGGACCCTGGTTTCCTCCTCACTGCCTCCCTGCACTGGGACCCATGGAGATAATGGGGCCTGCTGCATGACAGATGCAGAGGGTCAGGGACCCCGGTTCCCTCCTCATTGCCTCCCTGCACTGGGGCCCACAGCTCACTAGTCCCGCCTCTGCACGCTGACAGTGATGGTCGCCCGCTCTAGCTAACCCCATCTAACTGACTCATTGCGAATTGAGCTCTGAAGTTAACAAATATTTTCTTTGATGATCATGCATATAGGATAGGATTTTGTGAGCATATTTTAGAAATGTTATTTTTTCTACTTTCATTCATACGCAAGAATATTATATATGCCGTATTATATCACACCTAAAAGCAAATGTATTTTTCACTATCAAAACAAATATTAACAAACTTTCTTGTGCTTTTGCCCTGATTTTGTGTAAGTGTGTGTGGGTCTATACACAATGTGGATCATAGCAGCACTAAGCTCCCTGCTTAAGCTTATGGTTTGGAGGGAAGACTGCGCCGTAACGTGGGGTTTCAATGTTGTAGCTAAGTTTGACAAAGAGCTGTACAAGCATACGTCTTTTCTGAGATAAACAGCGAAAAATATTGCTTCTCATCACAAATGGGAACTGGCTCCAATATCTGAAATAAATATATTGTATTTTTGATACAAAGACCTCTTTAGTAACATAATGCAAATTCTTTATTTTTTTTATCCAAAATATAAAATCCAAATATATTTAGAATGTCTACAATACTTAGAGGAAAATATATTTTTATTTTCACACGTAAAATTTAGAGGGATACATATACTGAAACTGGTAGACAGGTAACTATGCAAATTAAGGTTCAGTAATGCATAGCAACAAATCGGATCTAACTATTATTTTTCCAGCATCAGGAATAAAGAAAATATCTGAGCGCTATCAAAAATATCTCCCAGTATGTTTTACAAAGTGGACTACAAACCTTTTTTGTGGTCTAAATTATAAGCTTTCATTGCAGACCATCATGTTTCATTTATGGAAACCTCTGTTCCTCTGAAATCTCAGCAATGAAAATGTAAAAGGGAGTTTTCTGTCCCGATGTGTTAAGGGTCGTTGTCTGTCCTTGTGTAAAAGTTCTTTACTGTCCACTAAAACCAGAAGAGATCTCTTGTGCATTATCAAATATAAATGATTTGGTTTCTGGATGTACACCAAACCACTATGTGCTCTTCAGAGAAATAAACTGAAGAATTTGATCTCAAAACAATGGAATCCTCCTAACATCCCACAAATCAATTAGAATATTATAGTTGCTTCTGGGAATCCAATTTACTACATTGCTGACATGTTAATAATGCTTTGTACTTTCTGCCAAATATGTACAGATGTGATTTTATATTTCTGGGATTCAATATTTAAAGGCTAAGAAAGATAATGGGATAATCACACCTATATCTTTCTATGTATCTATCTATCTATCTATCTATCTCTCTCTATATATATATATATATATATATATATATATATATATATATATATATTCTGGTATTCAATATTTAAAGGATAAACAAGATAATCAGAGAACCACTCACCTATCTATCTATATATCTATCTAGAGACAGACAGAAAGACAGACAGACAGACAGACAGATAGATAGATAGATAGATAGATATAGTGACAAAGAAAGTTATTTGCCATACCTCTCTTTCATAAGGACAGGTAAAATTACAAAGATTCTGCAGGTACAGTTTTTGCATTCTAAGGGGTATATTTACTAAACTGCAAGTTTGAAAAAGTGGAGATGTTGCCTATAGCAACCAATCAGATTCTAGCTGTCAAATTGTAGAATGTACTATATAAATGATAACTGGAATCTTGTTGGTTGCTATAGGCAACATTTCCACTTTTTCAATCCCGCAGTTTAGTAAATATACCCCTAAATGTTAAATGTTTTTGAGTATTTTTTTAAAAAAACTGTTAAACATTGGCTTTGATTACATTCATGTGTTCTGAATGCAAGAAAGCTAGCAAAAACATAACACAACCCTATGACCACTCTTCCCCATGGTTATACACATTCTCTTTTAATAATTTTAGTATTGGATACTGGAGAAGGATCAAATCTAAAGAAGCTTTAGCATTAATTAAGTATAACCTTATTATTTTTTACATATAAATTTCTAGTTGTTGGAAACATCCAGAGTTTAGTGAATGTCATGTTGCTGTTTCCAATTGCTGGAAGCTTTTATCTCTCTTTGATCACTAACAGTGGGACCTGGCCTCGATTATAAGGCAACAGTAGGGAGTCTATTGAAGGGACACCCACTGAATACTTAGCAAAAAGACATGTTGTTCTGCAGTGAGCTAGCTCTTCTAAGACTGTTGATTTGTAGATGAACACGGCGATTAACAATATAACTATTTCTTCTCTGGGCTTATGTGGAAACAAAATAAATGGGCAAATCCAGTTTTGAAGAAAATAAAAATATATCCACATTTAATTCTTTTTCACTTTATGTGCATACATTATAGGTTTAATATGGGAATACATTGAAGTATGCTCGAATTACACTTTTTGATATTTGTCTGTGCAAGACACTCAATGGGGCATATTCAATTGTTTGAATTCCCAGCGGCGTTAAAAATATTATCGTTATTACGGTAATAGTAAGCTGGATTTCAGCTCGTGGGTCAGGGAGCTGCGAGCTGAAATCCAGCGAGAAAACTACTGTAATAATGGTATTTACGCGCACTATTACCGTAATAACGGTATTTACACGCAGTATTACCGTAATGACGGTAATAGTGCGTAAGTCGCAAGATTTTTGGCTATAACGCCAACAATTGAATATGCCCCAATGAGTTATACATTTTCGGACTGAAATGCGCATGTCAGCAAAGTAAAAGTGTTATCTCAAAGTTCTGCTTAGTATCATATTGTAATTCATCCCCTTAGTTGAAAAATATTTTACTGTTTCTCCTAAAATACAGCTCGCTGGTACCTCAATTAAGTCTTAAATAATTTATGACACTAAGGGGGCGTTGAGTCCACTGATATTTTCATTATCACAACTTTACATTTTGATTTTCTTATGCACATTTAGGGCCACATATTGAGGTGCTTCTGCTATGAAAAGGCAGAAAACATCTGCACTTGAAACATACTTGTATAACTTTTGGCCCTCGCTAATATGCGTCCTGCCAGCAGCACCCCCCACAGCGCAACAAATCAAGTTGCGTCGTTGTACAAGGGGGAGGGGGGGTGCATTTGCATCCAATTGCCTCATCAAGACCCTGCTCACTTTAGTAGAAAGTGAATCAGGATCCGGGAGGGAATCCTGCTCTGCTGGGAGTCCCTGAGAACTCCCCGAAATTCTAAAATCTCTCGGCCATTCCAGAAGTGTCACATGCAAGAAAATATAACCAGTCTGCAGATTCTGGCAAAACTAGAAACATCTACAAATATGACCAGTCTCTCTTCTAAGTGCATTATTGTGACTATCCTGCGTTTCTACAGCCGATCTACCTACGTCCAGCCACCTCTGTTTCTCAATCTTATTGTGATGCACCAATTAAAAACAGGCACAACTGTGCAAAAATAGGCATATGAAGAAAAAACTCCAATAGTTAAAAGGTCAAAGCCAGAGAGTTACAGGTATGATCAGGGGCAGGGGGACATCTGCCCCCCGGTCCGGTCCCATAGTGGGCTACCTTGGGCTGGGTCACTGGGCCACCTGCATTTTTTTCCCTTTAAAATGTTCCTAATAGGCTGCTGAGTTAAGTCTTGCCCCCCCCCCCATGGGCTAAAATTTGCCAGCCCTCCCCTGGGTATGGTAATGGATAAAGATCTAAAATACTCTTTAACACAAGGCTGCACAGAAAAATGTCCCTAATCTTAGTAATATAAATATATTGAAGTATACAAGCTGCAGATTTTGTTCTTTCCACATCTGCCCACAGTCAGCCAAAAACTCCTGATGAATATAGGAAACGTCATGTACATGAAATAATTCTCTTTCAGCTTTGCTAAATCTACCCCTGAATTCAACAATTGATGTAACTCAACAGTAACGGTAAATGATTTTTTATCCAAATATAAGCAAAGCAGAAAGGTTTTTAAGGACCGTAATCCTATAACAGGGATGTCTACTCCTGCTTTTCACATCATTAGATCCAGATAATCCAGGAATGAGTGATGTCATTGTGACTCAGCTTCAGATGTCAGGAACAGCTAAGTGGATGTATTTAATTACATTAATTCAGAAATTAATGGCAACGGTATAAATAACCATTTCGGAGCAAGCGGCTATATTGCATTTTCCTTTATATTTATTACTGCAGTATTATTATTTTGCCTGATTATGACAGATAGCAATATTATCCTTTTATGAATGATATCAAAGCAGCACGATAGTATAAACAGCATGGTATTTATGGATAATTATTACATTGTCTGTCTCAAATTGTGGTTTTTGTCCAGTACCCTCATACTTCATCCACACTATTTATTTTTGCCTCACGTTTTAAAACTTTCTATTCTCACCCCCATAAGGTACTCCAATTCCTCCCTCACAGCGCTGGGGTCATGAGTCAATTCCCAACCTTGGCCTTATCTGTGTGGAGTTTATATGTTCTCCCTGTGTTTGCGTGGGTTTCCTTCGGGTGCTCCGATTTCCTCCCACATTCCAAAAACATACTAGTAGGTTAATTGGCTGCTATCAAAATTGACCCTAGTCTCTCTCTCTCTCTCTCTCTCTCTCTGTGTGTGTATGTTAGGGAATTTAGACTGTAAGCCCCAATGGGGCAGGGACTGACGTGAATGAGTTCTCTGTACAGCGCTGCGGAATCAGTGGCGCTTTATACATAAATGGTGATGGTGATAATGATTATAACTCCTTAATCTCACAGTATTTCCATGGCAGTCTTTTTAGTCAAAGGTTTTACTCACTGCCCTATAGAGCATGGCTTTGCTTACAGAAAATCCACCTAATGACAGCCTGTTCCGTCCTTTTTAGGAACTTGGGACTGCTCAGTGAAGGACAGGACTTTCTGATCAACAAGTGAAGCACTATTGAGACTTTCTACCTGTTATGTGACTAAAAATATATTGTATCAATAGAAAATATAGAATATCAGGTGACTAAGGATTGATTATTTATTTATTTTAGATTATTTGTGCATTAGTTACATGCTTTACATTAATACCTCTGACTTATTATACCAAAAGTAAATTTATTAAAGTGTGAAATATTACTAATCTCTCTCACCAGCAGTTTAGCAAAGGATAGTAGCTTTTTATGTAGGTAGGTGAACTGCTTAAAGGCATACTTACCAACTTTCTCATCTTGAAATCCGGGAGCCTACGGAGGAAGTGGGCGTAACGGGGGCGGGGCTCCAAAATGCACGTCATTTTGGACCCGCCCCCATCACGTGATGACGCAAAATGCGTCATTTGACAGCGGGTCTAAATGCCGCGATTCACCGGGAATCTCGGCGTTTGGGACTTAATTCTGCCCACTTCACTAGGAAGTGGGCAGAATAATCCAGATGCGGGAGATTGCCACACTCGCCCGGGCGTCCGGGAGACTCTCGCAAAATGCGGGAGTCTCCCGGACATTTCGGGAGAGTTGGCAAGTATGCTTAAAGGGGTTTTTCACTCTTATTGCATTAAACGGTGATTCCTGCTTCTGACAGCAAACCAGGAGGAGTTTGCAAGAGAGGGTGTCCAGTGTTTCAAAGAAAGGCATTTGATTGGGTGTGGTACAAATTAATGGTGCTGTAAACACCGACAGTGTGTACACCGACATAAGCAATCCGAATCATAACACACCATAGTTCTGATGTGTGGAAAGCTCAATACTTTAAAATTACATCAGTTTGAACCACGACTTGATATTTAAAGCGGATTTAGGATCATGTAATGTAAGTATAAACTTTACCGTACCACTATAATTACGCTTAGGGTTAGGGTTACAGTTAGGGTTAGGAATAAAGTTCATACTTACATTACATGATCCTACGCTGGGTCCGTTGCATTGCTGCTTTCAATATGCAAATCGCGGTTCAAACTGATGTAATTTTAAAGTGTCTGGCTCTCCTCGCATCGGAACTGTGGTGTGTCTGTGTATACGTAAGTCTATGTTATTGACATGTCGGTGTGTTATGATTCGGATTGTTTATGTCGATGTAAACACTCTTTGTGATTGCAGCACCGTTAAACTGACTACCACCAATTTGATTGGTAGTAAGCCTGATAAGATGATTCATGATTGGTAGTCGTGCCTCCAGACTAATCTTATATCACTCCCTTAAATTTTTAACTTCTCAAAGGGGACCTTAAACTTCAAAGGCTGTCTCTTTGCAGAGGGAGCTTTCCAACTGCAGATTACTAACACTAATATAATGGCCTGTTCATGCCCTCTGAAACTTTTACTAAATAAATCTTTTTTCTTCCTGGCTGTCATCTGCCATTTGAAATTAAGTTTTTAAAGCATTTATAGCATCAGGCAGTGTTGTTTATTTGTTTTGCCCTTCAAATGGGAAATGTCAAAATGGGCATGGCCATGTCACAATGGGTATGGCCATGTCACAATGGGTGTAAGGTCCCGCCATTATGGGAATGTGGCCCCACCCCCAGGGGAGTGTCTAGCCCGTCTGAGGTGATAGGCCGCTCCTGACTTCCCTCCCCTCAAAGCAACGATTCATTTCTGTATCCACCAGTGGTGCAAAGCTGCAGTGAATGGGACATAGCTCCCAATATTCCGATCCATGGGGCAAACAATACCGTGGGTGGTGTGGTAGGACAGAGCCCTTAAATCAGTTAAATCAGGATTGGTGTCTTGCACTGAGATAGGACACAGGGCCGTTCTCTGTATAAAATTGTGTAAGTGTATTTAATGCAGTTTGCACTGTAGAACGCTGCCTGCTTATATAAATATAAGTCTTATAGACACAGAAGCAGGTCATAAAGACAGAGCAATATAGTAAATATGTATGAGCCAATACATCTTAATCATCCCAAGGCAAAAACTCCCGTTAGAATCTTATAATATTATGTCAAGCGGCAGAATGTAGTTGGTTTTAGTGGAGTTGTTAAACTAAGCACATTTAGCCTCTGTACTTCCAGTCTTACCTAAACTTTAATCCTGAGGGATAAGACATAATACCAGTGCGTCTGGTCCAGAAATGAAGCTATCCTCAGCACTTATTTTTTTTTACCAATTATTGTTAATACAGCAATAATAAACAGTTATGAGCTTCAGCAATTTTGCAAATGAGGCCGCATATCTGTCGCCAGATATCTCTATCTGGGAAACATCCTAAATGTGTTATATGACAAAGGCTTCCTAGCCAAGACTCTTAGTCATGGCAGTTTTACAGTAGCTTTTAAGTGGAAAAAATGTCCATATCGCTGGCGTCTGTTCCATACTGTATATTACACATTGATCTTGCGAAATGGATTCTACACTGTAATTTAGCTCCTTGTCCAATTACTACATTTTTATTTCATCTGGCTCCTTCAGATCCATCGCTAATGCCTCACCAGCACATTACATGGATTTTCTCTACCTTTTTTTTCTTTTTTCTTTTTTTTTTTTGTTGCAAAAGCTATAATGAACTTTATGACTCAGCTCGTTTGTGACAGACTACTCACCAGAGGCTATTGTGTATGAAACAGGGAGACTTATCATGCTCCGTGGAAGCGGGGGGCACGTTGTAAAATAAATGATTCAGGCTGATCTCATGCCTTCTTGAAGTTAGGTTGTACATTACCCCATGAAATTTAATGTGTAACACTACATTAATATAGGATTGAGCACAGCTGTGACTAATCACCGCGGAAGAAAGTTAATGGAGGCTGCCGATGAGAATTTACATAAATGGAAATCCAAAATGTGTGGTTCGAAGTGAAGAAGTTAGATTAAAAACAGGAGGAGGCAGGTAAAAAAAAACATCAAATGCATGTAACTTTGTCAACAGTGGCTACCAATAATGCACACATTCCGCAGAGGGCCTGGTCTGCTTATTCTGTGCATGCCAAACAGTGTAATAGGACTCCAATCTCAACAAAAATCTGCATAAGATTATAATGTTATATACTATAAAACTTATTTCCTAACAAATAAACCTCAATCTACTGGATCATTTTCTGTGTGTCTTGAGCTCTTCATTGGTATGCCTACTTGGTGGTTGCTAATAATTGTTTGGTATTATTATTATTCACTTTAAAACAGGATTCTTTATTCGTGCCTCTAGCACTTTACAGCATATTGCATTACTATATTGGTTTATACTTAGCATAGTACTGTAGAGTGGTGGTCACTACTGAATTGTGATGGTTTTATGGTGCTTTCCAGGATTGACCCTTTTTGGTGAAGACTAAACTGGATGTGTATGAGCGCAGTGGAAAGAAGGTATAAATTACTGCGCCCTGTCATACTGAGGCAAAAATATAAACGTAATGTGCCATGAAGCACACTGAAAAAACAGACATTTAGCATGTGTGGTATGGTGAATAGTAAATATTGTACAGAGCCTATTTTCATTACTAGACTATAAGGTAAAGCCTGTTCTGGTGATTATGGTAACTATTTAGTTTGCAATAGAATTAAAGATGACCACAGAATAATCCAGTCTATTCTAATGACCCCTGTACAATGCAGAACATATTCTGGTGACCCCAGTAGAATACACAGCCTATTCTGATGTAGACAGAACAATACAGAGCCTATAAACTGGTGGAGAACACCTTCTCCCTGTTCCCCATCTTCTGAATTTACACCTCTTGGTAGAGTCAGGCAAAGGCAGAGGTAGAGGGGCCAGATGTACACTATGTACGAAGATGCAGTGTGCTACCCCAAGGTCACCCTCACACCCTCCCAGGGCTGTATCATCTGAGCTCTCCTGCTGGCACACAGTACCGCTAGTAGCCTATGCTATATCTGCTATATGATAGCAGCTCCGTAATTTCTTCCACACTAAACTCTGAGAGCAGAGGTGGCTCAATATGGACCTGATCTATTACTGGTTGATAGCATTCAGTTTCCTGTCCTTCACTAAACTCTGCTTTTCTGCTAGAGGAGAAGCAATATAGCTGCTCTCAGTCTCTACAACAGAGTGTGGAAGCAGCTGAGATACCAGACCCAACAGGACACTAAGTACCTCAGAGGGCCTCTCCATTGTACACTTGGCCACCGAAGACTGAGATCTATATTGGGGGTTAGGCGCTATATTGTACACTTGGCCATTAGGTAACTGGCATTTATGTTATACACATAACCACCAGGTCTGAACTGGGCTTTATATTGTACATAGGTCAAAAGGAAGAAAGTTTTACATTGTACACTGGTCAGCAGGAAATAGGCTTTGCATTGTATAATGGCCAACGGCAGGGATGAAAAGTTTGATAACTAAGCCCCATAGCAAAATTTGAGAGGGGCAGCGCTTCTGCTCCAGGGTCCCATGCTCTGGTCTTTTTAAATGCACAGGGGCTGGCGTGTGCGCATCATAGCCCCCCTTTGGGCTTTCAACATTGCCAGTCCCCCCTCACTTCTGAGCCCCATAGCAACTGCCCACCAGGAAATCTGCTCTGTAACATTAGTCATTAACGTATAGGATATGCTAAGTACACTGCAAAAGGAATGGGCTCTGCAAATGTAAACTGCGCTGTTATATTGTCTGTGGCAGAACACTGTGGACCTCCTAACAAAGGGTAAAGCAATGTTAGCATTTATTACTAACACTGTCACAACACATCTCTAAGCTATCTCTGCTGTATGGTGAGGAGTAGGTATACACATTTGCAGAATTGAACTGTTTCTTTTAGCTGAATGCTCTTTTATTAAATGTGTCTACATCTAAATGAGCCCCACAATGTTTGTCCTGTAGTTCATTGCGAAATATTAGATCCATAGAAGATAGGTCATGGGTACAGCAGACCGTGAGGTGTATCGTTAGTCACGTAGAGTACGTCCAGAAGGAGCAGTGAACCACAGTAAATCATATACAGATACTGAGGCACCTTATTGCTCTGCAGGTAATCCAGGTTCCTCCAGAAGCACTAGATCTATATTATTAAGTTATGTGTCTAGTGCTGAATTACCAGTTAGTTTTGAAAACATCATAACTATTTTCTTGGTGAGTAAAACTGATTTCAGTAAAACAAATTAACAGATCTTTGTTTTCATGTACAGTCACCTTTATCTTCCAGGCAGATTGGTTTGTTTTTGATACCTTGTTACAAAACGCACTAATCCAGTGCATTAGATATAATTCAATCTGCATGGTGGATCTGTTGTTACATTTAGGCTGGGTACCCGCTACAGAGAAATTCTCCTGATGCGACATCTGTAACGATTGTACCAACAACAACAACTATAATAAAGGTCCCGGTCAGCATGCCGATTCATGTGTACACACTATACATGTTTTATACGATTTACCTTCATAACTGTGGTCTTCATCTGTCATATCCCTCTGCTAAAAAGATCCTGACTCTGCACACTCCATAGAGAGCTATGGACCCTGCCTATAGAGAGTACATACACACTGTAGAATTGGAACGACATCGTTCCATAGCTGAATGATATTTTTAGTCTGTTTTATAAAAGTAAATCAAACAATACGATGTCCTCTGGAACAATAATCGTTCATCGTTGGAGCGTGCGCACTAATGCAATATCGTTGATCGATTATCGTTTGATTGGCCCGATAATCGACTGAAAATACTGTTGTGTGTAACCAGTCTAAAGGAGCAACAGAAGTAAACAAATCTTCCTGGAAGAACCTTTTGTATGAAGGTGGAGTTCCATAAATTATAGTGGACCTCCAGCTTCAGACAACATAGTCTTACAAGCAAATTTGTATACTATTGTTGCCCTTAATGTGCCTATACCCTGGGTTACAACACAAATCTGAATCTGAAACATTCTCTTCTCCTCTTTCGGCCATATGTCGGGATCCATCAGGGCCCCATGGGCACAGTCGGACCACATATACAGTCAGCTGCTCCATCAAATATTGATCCACATCCACAATCTTTGTGGCCCCGTAGTTCAACTAGATGTAAATCAGCCTAATTGGCTGTAAACGTCGCAGTATATATTGTTTTCAATAAAATTATATACAATGCACAGGTTTGAATGTTCCTAATTTGTTATGCAGAGTTTATAGACTAAAGGAAGAGACCTTGTTACATTCCTTTATCCCACAGTTATCTGACGTATGTGTCTAATTTTAAATGTCATGTTATGAGTCATTATTGGCTCCTTGCGCTCTCCCAGTGAGGACACTTCCAATTACCATATCCAAAAATCATGACACTCCAGTAGAGCATTCAAAGAGAGTTCAGAAAGAAAGCTCAAATTAATCATAGTCTATTAAGCTCCACAATCTGAATAAAATAGGGTTGTTAATGACTTATTTTAAATTATGAGATATATTATCAGGCATTCGTGTATTATTTCTGAAAAGTTATTGCTGTCTTTATCAGCTGAACATAATTTTCCCATAATTTGTCTTATATAAATTTACATATTTCTTTACTGTGTTAAACATTACTTTTACTGTTATCCAAGCAAGTATAATATTACAACACATTTAATCATGAATTGATTAATCCAATATATGACGTGCGGAGGTATTGTATATTTAGAAATTAATTCATTATATGTTCTAATTGAAGAAATATTCAATGCATATTGATGTTTTATAGTACAAAAAAACCACCATAGAACATCAACATTCTCTTACTACACTTTTATCCTATGGTCTGAATAATTACAATCAACCAGGATTTAACATTTGTCTGTCACTGCTTACTGGATGTTACCATATATCTTAGAGAGTCCAGGACAATGAAATCATTGAAGTTGCTTTAATATACTGCATAAATTCCCCTGGCCGGTGGCGGTCATTATTCCTACAATGTAAATGTTGGCACAAGCTGCAGACATGAAAATGTCTGCAGGTTAAGTGCCGGCATTTTTACTGTATGCATTGTGATTGGCGACACTGTGAGTATCGCCAATCAGCCAATCACACTGACGACATTGTCCACCTGTCTATACAATGCAAGTGTTGGCATTTAGCCTCTCGATTTTTTCATGTCAGCAGGTTAAGTGCCAACATTTACAGTGTCGTAATTATGTACCCTACCCTCCCCCCTGGCAGCATCTTCAGTCTATGCTACAGCAAGCTTGCTTTAACTGTGTTTTAGGCTGGGAATACACTACAGAAAATTTCTCCCAATGCGATATCGTTATCAATTTTACTAACTATTGAAAGTCACGATCAGCGTGCCCATTCATGTGTACACACTATACACGTTTTACAAGATTTACTTTCAGATCTGTGCTCTTCATCTGTCATAACAATTGTCTGAAAAGATCGTGACAATATAAACTCTATAGAGATCTGCATAGACTGCCGGTCGTGAGTGCATACACACTGCAGAATTGGAACAACATAACTCCATTGTTTACTGACATTTTTAGTCTGTTTATAAAATCAACTGAAGCGATATGATGAGCTTTGGTAAGAGAATCACTCATCGTTGGCAGTGTACACGCTAATGCGATATTGGGCTGAACAGTCGTTTATGGGTTGATTGGCCCAATAATCGGTTGAAAAACCTGTAGTGTGTACCCAGCCTTATTCTCTCTCCCTTTCTCTAGGTCTCTCTATTTTTTAAATAAACAAACATTGTCATTACAGTATAAATATTCGCTATAATCTTGGGCATGATGCTAGCCACTTGAGTAAAAATTATCATCACCGGATCCGTGTCTATCATGATGGATTAGATTTTTAAAAATGTACTTAATTAGTAGTATTTACTTTGTTGATAGATCTGATAATGCTTAACAAGTACAATATTTCTCTTATATAGTGCACACAATTCAAGTACAAATGATTGTTGTTAGTTTGTATAAGGAAAGCGTAGGCGGCTTCAAGCTGCAGAACAGCTAAGCACATCCTGATGACAGGGTAAATCATCTTTGTAGTATGAAAAATTACATGCAATCTCTAGGACCCTTACCATCTGTTGTTGCAATAAACACCAACGACACCGCATGTCAAACCAGATAACTAACGAGTAGGCTTTCCATTCACACCAATGTGTTCACTTGCAGCGGATGGAGCAGGCAGTGTCGGAAAACAGCACATATTCCTGACCACAGATGCAAATACTAGTAGGTATGGGATCATTGGAACACATGGGTTCATTCACATACACATGTAGATGCTTTTAACAGTGATAAAAATGCTAGTGTAAGCATGTATTTTGATGCCAGTGAGTTAGGGACCTTAAAATACAAAATAATACAGAATTGAGTCTAAAATAATATACAACCTGTCAAAACTCTAGGAAGGGCTTTCAGTTAATCAAAAGGAAATACACATATTCAATGCAAGCATAGAATTTTCTTGGGGGAGTCAAATGAATATTATTGTGTTCCACTCTTTAACATTTAAATATACAGTCTCTATTCTTATTGCTTTATAATTGTTCAACTCACTACAAATGTCTGTAGGGGACCAATAAGCAGGAAGCAGAACCGTAGCACATCAAACCACCAACTGGGAACATGATGTCATGATGAATCATTATTAGCAAACCGTGCTATTGGGTATAAGGGGCCGTGTTGCACAACATGATGACTCCTGCTGTGAAATGAACCAATCGGCTGTATTATTATTATTATTATTATTGTTATTATTCATTTTTATTTATAGGGCGCCACTAAGTGTCTGTAGCGCCGTACAGGGACAAACGAATTACAATACAAGGTGAGACAGCACAGTACAGTAAACAGTAAGCACAGTAACTCAGTAAGCTCAAAGCACAGCTAGAGAGGGCGGGGGAAGGGAGAGGGAAGATCCGCATACGACGGAGCCCAAGAGGGAGGGCGCAGAAGACAGGGAGACCAACAGAGAGGGGAGGTTGGAGCGAGGGGGGACGGGGTTTGGAGGGTCCTCGAGGAGGAGGGCTAAGTAGCTGGACAGCAGAGTTAGAAGTGGTGGAAACAGGAGAGATGGCCCTGCTCAGAGGAGCGTACAATGTAAGGGGTGGGGTGGACAGACAGAGAGACGCAAAGGAGAGAGGGAGAGTAGGGGGAACTGAGGCAGGGAAGGGGAATGAAGGGGGAGAGGCAGAAGATAAGGTAGGAAGTTAATTGGGAGACTGAAAGGCTTTAAGAAAAAGGTGGGTTTTTAAAGCCCGTTTGAAACTGGACAGATTAGGGGAAGTTCTGATGGAGGGAGGGAGCTTGTTCCAGTGGAGGGGGACAGCGCGGGCGAAGTCTTGGATACGCGCGTGGGCTAGAGTGGGGAAATAAGATTTACTTATGAAGACAATATTATTTTTATCCATGCACCCTCCAAGAATTAGCACCTCAGCGGTCCACTTCTTTTGGTTCTGTGCTACTTTCATCACGTTTGTTATGATTCCTAGTGAATTCAGGACACAGCAATAGCAGTAGAAAAACCAAGTGTCTTTAATTATGCAAAATATGTAAAGAAGGATTGAGTTCGTGGAATTTGCAGTTTTCAGGTAGCAGAATAAACTGGCATACTCCAATAAACAATTATGAAGAGGTGTGATGAATGGCAGGAATAGTCCACAGAAGCAACAGGTTCCAAGCAATGACAAACACAGTTTAAATGCAGGAACAAGTGTATTGAATATAAACAGGTGTGATGAATGGCAGGAATAGTCCACACAAGCAACAGGTTCCAAGCAATGACAAATACAGTTTAAATGCAGGGGCAAGTATGAGTTACCCAATTGCCAGGAGGCACGAGGCTCCAGACTAAGGAGGCAGGGGTCAGGATTCCAGATTGCCAGAGGCACATGGCACCCCAGGGAAGCAGACAGACTAGCTGAGTCCAGTGACCAGGCAGAGGTCAGGGCAACAAGAGTTCAAGCAGAATCCAGTAGCCAGGCAGAGGTCAGGGTCACAAGCAAACAAGCATAATCCAGTCATCAGGCAGAGGTCAGAGCAACAGGCAAACAAGCAGGGTCCGGTAATCAGGCAGAGGGTCACAATAGGATATCAGACAGTAGCAAAACAAAACTGGAACAGGGATAAACAAGAGACAAGCAGCCAGGTATAAACGATGAACTGCCCAGAGCACAGATTGAGGCAGGTATTAGAAGCTGTGAGACAGATGCAGTTCTAATCAGGTAAGGAGATTAACTCCTACAGGAATGGTGTAAAGTTCAGGGGCAGAACAGCAGCACCTCTGGTGGATTTGAGGTACTGCTGCCACATACAAAGTATAACAACGCTGAGCGTTTTTTATTGAAAATTCTGTAGGCTGTTATGCTTAAAGAATCATAAGTTACAGGAGCAGTGTGAGGACCGTACATCCTGGTGGGTTCTTTGAAAGTCACCTAGGTAGATTGTTGCCAACAAATCACAGTTTATTCAGTAGATGGCAATACAGGTAAGTAGATATATGGTCACCAGGCAGATGAAATCCTTACAAGCACAGCGTATTCAATTGACGTAAGAGCAGTTCCTAGTCACTAATCCACCACTGTACAGGCCAAAGGCACATGTTATATACCCTAAATTATTCCCACAGTGATGGAGATAATGGATTAGGGCAGTAGTGGTAATAGGTGGTAAGATAATAGTGCTAACTCTGGAATGGTGCCTCTAGTGGCTGGGGACCATATTTTCCTAGTGGAGGGGAAGCCTAAGAGTCTGGCCCAGGGTACTGTTATGCAATGACCTTGTTGGCCAGATGACAAATTTGATGATATTGTATTTGTATACACTCATTGTTTAGCCCAGACCTCTTGTTCTGTCTCATCCCTGAGTAACTAATCCACCTGGCTAAATTTAAGAATAAACCTGTCTAACGTATAACAAGTAGCATAAATATCCATGGAGTATAATAACGTATGTTAACAAGAGCATATGAACACAAATAGCAATAAACTGTAAACCAGTGAGTTGATGACAGCTCAGTAGGCAGAAAGAGGCAATGGAACGCAAGTGTCCTTGTGCTTTAGTCGCACAAGTCAAACTCACACAGCAAGGTTTTCACAAGCAGCCAATGTTGGTCAGTATTATGAGCTGGGGTGTGCTTGAGCAATATTTATATACCAAACAATGCCAGCACCACATAGAGGTGATGGAAAAGCGGAATAATATGAAATAATATGGAATAATATAAACATTCCCAGGAGTAACATATATTTAATGCCACTATAATAAGCATGTACAAATTCTGCCGAGCACTCACCGGGAGCCTGAAATTGTTAGAATATTCTTAGACCTGTCAGACGATTTCTAAATCATAATGTAATTTATTCATGGGCATCATACATGAAAACAAGAACAGATCCTTTCACATTATTCAAATCCATTTGACAATAAGCTATTCCATTTAGGCTGACAGCGATTCTTAATAAGTCAAGTAAACCACAGTATTGTGCATTCAGTTGTCGTGTTATAACCCTCTGTGCACGTCAGTGTTTGGCAGTATTTTACATATATGGGCATTTAAAAAGGAGCATTCAGCTGAAAAAAATGTTTATTTTGGAAACATTATGAAGGTCATATACAAAGCGCAAAGAGTTGGACAAAAGTATTCGGATGCTTGACCATTACACCAATAGGGACTGTAATGACATTGCATTCAAATACATATACACTTTAATATGGAGTTGGTCCCACTTTTGCATTGATAACAGCTTACGCTCTTCTTGGAAGGCTTTCCACAAGATGTTGGAGTGTTTCTGTGGGAATTTGTCCCCTTTCATTCTCTATAGAATTTATGAGGTCAGGCACTGATGTTGGACAAGAAGGCCTGGCCCACAATCTCCATGCCAGTTCATCGCAAAGGTGCTTGATGGGGTTGAGGTCAGGGCTCTGTGTGGGCCAGTCAAGTTCTTCTACACCGAACTCATCAAACCAGGTTTTTGTAGTCCTTTAGTCCTTGCTTTGTGCACTGGGGCACAGTCATGTTGGAATAGGAAAGGGCCTTCCCTAAAGTGTTTCCACAAAGTTGGAAGCATAGCATTTTCCAAAATGACTTGGTATACTGAAGCATTAAGAAAGCCCATCACTGGAGATAAGGGGCCTAGCCCAAACCCTGAAAAACAATCCCATATCATTCTCCCTCCTCCACCAAACTTCACAGTTGGCATAATGCAGTCAGGCAGGTAATGTTCTCCTGGCATCCGCCAAACCCAGTCCCGCCCATCTGACTGCCAAACAAAAAAGTGTGATTCGTCACTCCACAGAACACATTTCCAGTGCTCCACAGTCCAGTGTCGGTATGCTTTACACCATTCCATCCGACGCTTGGTATAGGTCTTAGAGATGTGAGATATGCGTGCAGCTGCTCAGCCATGGAAACCCATTCCATTAAGTTCCTGTTGCATGGTTTTTGTGCTTATATCAATGCCCGTGGAATTTCGGAACTCTTCATCTATGGAATCAGCAAAGCGTTCGCAACTTTTATGTACCATCGCCCTAGCAGTCATTGACCCCGCTCTGTGATTTTACGTGGTTTTCTGCTTTGTGGTTGAGTTGCTGTTGTTCCTAAAAATGTACACTCTACAGTAACACTTTTCTTCTTCCAGTCCCACACTGTATTACATTCCTCCCTCAACATCCTTCATCACATGCAACATTACCTCTGTAGTAACACATCCACCCACCATCACCTCTGTTGTAACACATCCCCCACCATCACCTCTGTAGTAACACATCCCCACCATCACCTCTGTAGTAACACATCCCCACCATCACCTCTGTGGTAACACATCCCCACCATCACCTCTGTAGTAATACATCCCCCACCATCACCTCTGTAGTAACACATCCCCACCATCACCTCTGTAGTAACACATCCCCACCATCACCTCTGTGGTAACACATCCCCACCATCACCTCTGTAGTAACACATCCCCACCATCACCTCTGTTGTAACACATCTTTCCTCCATCACCTCTGTTGTAACACATCTTTCCTCCATCACCTCTGTTGTAACACATCTTTCCTCCATCACCTCTGTTGTAACACATCCCCCACCATCACCTCTGTGGTAACACATCCCCACCATCACCTTTGTAGTAACACATCCCAACCATCACCTCTGTTGTAACACATCCCCACCATCACCTTTGTAGTAACACATCCCCACTATCACCTCTGTAGTAACACATCCCCACCATCACCTCTGTTGTAACACATCCTCCCTCCATCACCTCTTTAGTAACACATCCACCATCACCACTGTAGTAATACATCCCCCCACCATTAACTCTGTAGTAACACATCCCCACCATCACCTCTGTTGTAACACATCTTTCCTCCATCACCTCTGTTGTAACACATCTTTCCTCCATCACCTCTGTTGAAACACATCCCCCACCATCACCTCTGTGGTAACACATCCCCACCATCACCTTTGTAGTAACACATGCCCACTATCACCTCTGTAGTAACACATCCCCACCATCACCTCTGTTGTAACACATCCTCCCTCCATCACCTCTTTAGTAACACATCCCCCATCACCACTGTAGTAATACATCCCCCCACCATTAACTCTGTAGTAACACATCCCCACCATCACCTCTGTTGTAACACATCCCCCACCGTCACCTCTGTAGTAACACATCCCCCACCATCACCACTGTTGTAACACATCCCCCACCGTCAACTCTGTAGTAACACATTCCACTATCACCCCTGTAGTAACAGATCCTCCATTACCTCTGTAGTAACACATCCCCCATCACCACTGTATTAATACATCCCCCCACCATCACCTCTGTAGTAACACATCCCCCAACCGTCAACTCTGTAGTAACACATCCCCCACCATCAACTCTGTTGTAACACATCCCCCACCATCAACTCTGTAGTAACACATCCCCCACCATCACCACTGCTGTAACACATCCCCCACTGTCAACTCTGTAGTAACACATTCCACTATCACCTCTCCAGTAACAGATCCTCCATCACCTCTGTAGTAACACATCCCCCATCACCACTGTAGTAATACATCCCCCCACCATTACCTCTGTAGTAACATATCCCCACCATCACCTCTGTTGTAACACATCCCCACCATCACCTCTGTAGTAACACATCCCCCACCATCACCTCTGTAGTAACACATCCCCCACCATCACCACTGTAGTAACACATCCCCACCATCACCTCTGTTGTAACACATCTCCCTCCATCACCTCTGTAGTAACACATTCCACCATCACCTCTGTTGTAACACATCCCCCACCATCACCTCTGTTGTAACACATCCCCACCATCACCTCTGTAGTAACACATCCCCCACCATCACCTCTGTAGTAACACATCCCCCACCATCACCACTGTTGTAACACATCCCCCACCGTCAACTCTGTAGTAACAGATCCTCCATCACCTCTGTAGTAACACATCCCCACCATCACCTCTGTAGTAACACATCCCCCACCATCACCTCTGTGGTAACACATTCCACCATCACCTCTGTAGTAACACATCCCCCCATCACCTTTTTAAGAACTCATCCCCCACCATCACCTCTGTAGTAACACATCCCCCGTCATCTCTGTAGTAACACATCCCCATCACCTCTGTAGTAACACATCCCCCATCACCTCTATAGTAACACATCCCCCACCATCACCTCTGTATTAACACATCCCCCACCATCACCTCTCTATTAACACATTGCCCCTTCACCTCTGTATTAACACATTCCCCCATCACCTCTGTAGTAACAAATCCCCTACCATCACCTCTGCAGTAACACATTCCCCCCAGCACCTCCGTAGTAACACATCTCCCATAACATCTGTAGTAACACATTTCTCCATCACCTCAGTAGTAACACATCTTCCATTACCTCTGTAGTAACACATTTCTCCATCACCTCTGTTGTAACACATCTCTCATCACATCTGTAGTAACACATTTCTCCATCACCTCAGTAGTAACACATCTTCCATTACCTCTGTAGTAACACATTTCTCCATCACCTCAGTAGTAACACATCTCCCATCACATCTGTAGTAACACATTTCCCTATCACCTCAGTAGTAACACATCTCCCATCACATCTGTAGTAACACATTTCCCTATCACCTCAGTAGTAACACATCTCTCATCACATCTGTAGTAACACATCCCACATCACCTTCAACTCTGTAGCACATTTTCCTCCACCTCTCCCCTGAAATCTCCCCCCCTCCATTACCTCTGCAGTAACACGTTCCCTTCACCTCTGTAGCAAAGCACTCCCCCCTCCCCTCTGTAGTAACACAACCCCACTCTGTAGCAACAAATCAACCCCTCCCCAGTAGTAACAAATCACCCCAGCTTCTGAGCAATACATTCCCCACGCTTTACTCGCCTGTCCTCCCAGGCAGCAATACTCTATTTGTTATCAATTGGTGAAAACATAGATTTTCCATCGATTCTTTGAGCAACGGTAGAACGGAAGCCCAGGATAAAAAGTACTTTAATGAATATTAAAATGCTTAAAAACTAAAAAAAAATTATAATAATTGAATCGGACCATTCACCAATCATTATTATTATTTTTATCACTTACAATATTTTACCTGAAAAAAAAATGGCTGCAAATTTGCTGTTTACAAAACTCTGCAACTAGACAGGAGATGAAGCAGGATATCTACCCTACAGTATGTAACTGAAGCAGGCTCAGTAACTCATTGCACACTTTCTAATTTTACACATTTTATAACATGGACAATGATGGCATGTATACTGAACTAGTTTAATAGTTGAAACTGTGCACTTTAATAGACAAATCCTAAGGAGATGAATAAGCGATAGAACAACCACTTTAATAGAATGGAGCAAAATAAATTAATATAAATAGAGGATTATGGGTACAATAATTCTGTGCAAAATATCTGTCTGATACAGATGAATGTTTGATAGGGATGATTTTCAATATCAGGTCATACTTGCCAACATTTTAACCTGTCCTCCGGGTGATCCCAGAGAACAGATCATGTGACATGGAGTAGGGGGAGCTTTGTGACGTTGTTTCATCGCCATAGCCCCGCTCCCTAGTATAAAAAGCCGAAAATCACGGCATTGAATAACGGGTGACGGATCTTAATGACGCTATCACGTCAAGTTTCCCAAATGATAATGAAATAACGTAAACATATTTAAACTTTACTTGTCTTTGTCATGTGACCTCACTTTTAGTCAGAACTTCCTAGCCTTCACGCACCCACTACAGCGCCTGCATGCCCTGACATTGAAAGAGTTACGTTGGAAGCATCCTAAGGATTCACTTATATTTTTCCTCGCTCAATCCAGCTATTATTGGCTTGGTAATCAATACTAGAGATGGATGAATCAATAAACTGAATTTCATTACTTAGTTAGCCTGGTAGTGACATAATCTGTTACGAGCTGCCACGGTACTCGCAACAGCTCTCTGTGATTCTTCTGTCCAGTTTCTTGCTAGGCAACCAAGACGCTATCTTACCGGCTGCCGCTCTGCTATGTTCTAGCTAGTTGCTAAGCAGCCGGGTTGCTTCTTCAAGATGTTCTGGTGGTCATGCGACATAATCCTCTAATTCTGCAGAGGGGTTGTTTTTGCAGGTGCTTCTGATTGGTCACCAGTACTTTAAATGGCAGGGAGGGCTTTCCCTCCTTGTTTGATGCCCGCCTAGACCTTTGGTTTGTCTCCAGTAATCCCAGCTCGCTGCCTGCCCTCGAACTTTTGCTTTCTCTCTGGTTTATCTTTTTTACACCACCTGATGTACTACTACTTCCAGTCTCTAAACCCCATCGATACCTGGGTCCTAAGATAAACTCTTACTACACTGAGTATAAGTCCTGGGGTCATCTTAGTACCTGTGAAAATATCACCCTCTACCGGATAGGTGGCTTGCTATAGGTCAGTGTTGGCTAACCTGTGACACTCCAGGTGTTGTGAAACTAAAAGTCCCAGTATACCCTTCCAGCAATAAACTGCAATATATTGGCAAAACGTGCTGGGACTTGTAGTTTCACAACACCTGGAGTGTCACAGGTTAGTCAAACACTGCTATAGGTGAAGACTTCACTTAGCCTTGTTCTAAGAGTTTGTCTGGCTTCAGCTGGGAGCAGTTATATAATATATTAAATTTGTGCAGGGTTTTTATTCTATTGTACAAATTACCCATTTCTTTAGCCCCCTTTTTATTGTATTCAGTACTGTAATGAATCCCAAACCAATCGTTTCTGTTACTGTCATTACAAATATAGGTGTTCAAATACCCAACTAATACACGGACACCTGAACCAGTGTATTGTTTGCAATGTCATCATTTGCTATTTAGGTGTACAAATACTAAGGCAAAACAAGACCATTCCATCTCTTTTTATTGCATATTTTACTCTTGCTCCATGTTCAAGGGTGGTCATATGAGGATGAGGATCAAAATTTACCATCCTGAAATAAGCCTTAATTTAGTATGAGCAATTAATAGCAAATGTGCTCTTATGATCCTCCAGCAGGAAGTACATTGTACAAATAAAATGTTAGTGCCAGTGGTAATAAAGCCAAAATATTTAGAATTAAACAAATGTAATGGGTGGCAAATATTTGTAATTTGTACACAATGCAAATCAATCTGTGTATAACCTCACCTGACCCCTTATCTATAACATTTTGGAAATTACTAGACAGGTGAATCCTGAGATAGCCTCTGAGAAAACTATATCTCCCATCAGATCTGATGGCAAGGGCTGATGGTGAGGAGATAAGAACCTGCACAGGGCCACCATCCTCCTTTAGTCCTATTCAACCACCACCTGAGTAGATAGGTCAGCTCAGGGGAGCCTGAGAACTGGTCATGTGAAGCAGCAGCAGAACACCTGTAGAGTCACCTATAAAATTGAGAAAGGGACGACAGCACCCGGGGGCTCTCTAAGGTAGAATGAAGCATGTGGGCCTCCACCAGAGTCTCAGCCCACAAGGTGCTCTCTAAACTGATCATGTGACTCATTAGTGTTAGCAATAACCAACCAGTACTACTGCTTGTCAATCTGTTCATCAAAGGCCTAAAGAACTGTAAATGGTCAACAACAGGCCCATTTTGGATAATGACCTGAAGGAGGCTTAGATCCATGAATGTGACTACCAGGATATCAGTTGTTATGAGGCCTAACAGCAAATTGGGCTTACCAGGGCCCTTCAGCTTCCGCGCTCAGTGTAGCTGCCATTTGTACTGCTCCATGTCCTGCTCTCTTATTCCTTGAGTGTTGGGCTCTATCTGCATTGATTTATGAGCTCCCTGCAGTGTGATTGACACAGCAAGACTGTGCTGTGAACATTAAATTTGCTCCTTAATATAAGGAAAAATTAATGTTGCCGCCTTAATAAATAAATAATGATTGCCATCATTGTTCACAAGTAAATGTAACCTTCTCTTATTTATGAATGAGAAGATAGTTCAAACAGCATGCTGTTTGAGATATTTAGCCTATCAGGAGCAGATCTAAATCCAGCCTGCTGATTTTTCTAGTGACTTTTCTGGTGGTGTTGATTAAATTGCAGTCATTTTTGGTGTTTTGAAACCACCACACATCGACAGTGATTTCAGTTTTGACCCTCCAAACCACTGGATCTCTCTCCAGATCAAGTAAGTGTGGTGGTGGGATATTGACTTAACGTGGGAAGGAAATATATTAATTTAAAGTAGAGTGTGGTACTAATGTATAGTATGGTGGGCAATTATGGTTATGTAATGAAGTTATTAATGTAATGTGGGGGCTATTAATGCAAAGTGGAATTTTGTTAAGGCTATTAATGTTAGGTAGTAAGTAAGCTCTACAGAGTTTGAGTGAAGAGCACCTGAAGCAAGTGGGGGAGATGCTTGTCAGTACAGTTTGAGGGACTCATGTTAGAGGTACTAAGCGGGAATCTAAGTTCTTTTAGTACAGACAGAGTGCCATTAGTGACAGTGCTGTGTGAGCTGACATCCCAAGTCAGGAGACACAGGCTGTTATTGGCAGTAAATTGTAGAAGGGCCACACCATTTGCTATCACATACCCAGACACACTGAACTGCTATCTGCAGAGCACTGCTGCTCACCTGGCTATTGTGTATTGTACATTTGGAAATGTGCTGTTTTGTTGCACCTTGTAAAAGTACCTTCAGTACTAATAAAACAGGGTTGAACCTGCACCTGGAATCGGCTTGAGTGATGTAAGGGACCCTGTTTTATTACTTTACGCTTGCCTGTACCTGGAGAGGCAGAATGGGGAGGGCAGGGGCGTTCTGGCGTAGGTGAAGTACAGTAAAAGTGTGTTCATGTGAGTGCGGTTCTTACAGACCTGCATAAATACACATATACGCCTGTTAGGAGCTTTATATTACACCTGCATATCGTTTGCCCCTGCTGATGCTGCTGCTGCTACTGCTGATGACTTGTCATAAACCAGGCACATAAGCTGCAGCTGGCTCTCAAGGTGTGTGTGGCTCTGCATATGAAAATACGGAAATACTTTATATTTTTGTGCTCTTTTTTAATGCCCATTTTGCCAACACCTCTGCATCAGCCCCTGTATCTATAGCTGAATGTAATGTATATGTAACAGCACTTCATAAGCACATTTTTAAAGCACTAGTTTTGCACTGAGTGAGCTAGTCACCCTGCCCCTGGCCCCCCATTGGCTCACCACATGATGGGAACGACCTGACCAGCACACAATTGGTTAGCGATAACTTACATAAAAACACTTTCTACCCATTTCAACACTTGAGAGCCCAGATTTATACTGGCGGATAATTCATCCTTTTTACCTCACGAAGCACAACAATAACAACATAAACAGTGTGGGTATTGTTGTATGGAGATTAGATGGTAGGTAGACAATTTATGGAACCAAGAAAGACAAATCCAAAACGAAGGACACGAAGTTGGAATCAAACATAAGACAGTTAAGAGGTATCCCAAGCAGTGTTCCTTATTCTAGAATTACACTACAATGCACCTCTAAGAGTGCTTACGGCTTTTTAATAGAGGAGTAAAAGGATTTGCAATTGTTCATATAAATAGCAGCTGTCTAGCAAAAAAAAAAAAAAGAAAACAGAATGCAGTAAGCAGAAATCATTAAGGTATAATGGCTATGATTAATACACTGGTTGTTAAATGGTGGGTAACAAGATTAGCTTGCATCTTTCCTGCCCAATATATACTTAAAGTAATTGCATCTCTACAAAGTGCATTATCATCACTTCTTGCTCTTTATGATGTCATGGGACATCACTGCAGTCGAGGTGGAAGAATATTCCAGATTTACATTTCCAGCATACAGCTGTCTACAGGAGACGCATAAAACTGTTTATCTACAAATACAAGATTTATTCACTCTATATATTAGTAAAAAGGCAAACGAATGCAATTTGTACCGTACATGTGTAAACACAGTTCACAAGCCAGCAAAATAATCTCCGATAAAACTAAGTGGGAATCATAGGTGGATTTGGCTCAGTTATATTGAATGTTAACATCTGCAGCCACAGAAGATAATTTTCTGCTGTGTACTCAATTGGTATTCAAGGGTTTTAAAAAATAAAGTAGCTTTTATGAAAAGGAAAAAATATATTATTGTGTACAAATCAAGTGGTGGAAGTAGGGGTCTATACGGTAATTTGTTATACCGCCACTTCTCCTACTGCCTTCATTGTAAAACTATCAGATACCATTCACTTACATTCATATTACATTTTTCATACCGCCACTTCTAAATGTCCACTGGTACAAATATTATCACAGTGACAAGTGTGGTGTGTGTGTGTGTACACCCAGTGGTCGAAGTGGAGATGTATACAGTGGTATGCCATACCACCATTTCTCATATTGCCGTCATTGTAAAATTATATAATTCCATTCACTTACATTCCCTTAAATTTCCACGTCAACCACTGTATTTACCCAAACATCACTATATATTATTATCATTATTATTTTTTTTATTATTATTGTTATTATCATTGATTTCTAAACCATCACGGTGCTCTTGAGCGCTGATCAATAGGTAAAAGGGGGCATACTTAAAACAGGGGCGTGCAATCTAGACAAAATAAATGCAGGCATGAAAATAAAGAGTAGTGAGGGCTGACAATCTAATGGAAAAGGGCACAGCTGAGACAAATGTTGGTCTCAGTGGGACAGTTGTAAGGGTGTACTAGTGTCCGTAGAATCGGTAGATAGTAGGGTAAGCTCTAATAAATGCCAGGTTTTCAGAGAGCATGTAAAGATCAGAAGGCTGGGGGAGAGTCTGATCAGATGTGAGAGTGCTCCATAAGTGTGTTCAGAGAACTCTTGTAGACCTGAATGAGAGACGGTTAGAGGTACATCTAAGAGAGCATAAGGAAAAAGGTATTTTAAGATGAGGTTTGAGATGTATGAAGAGTTGGTATTGTCGAGAGCTATGTTGATGAGTAACTTGAATTGGATTATGGTGCATTTGGAGAGACATTGTAGTGTTTAGTTTTGCTGACCGGTACAGTAGATGTGGAGAATTGAGAGAAGAAGCCCAGGCCTCCTGTGGAATTTAGTAAGGATTCAAGCAGGGATAGATGGGTTAGAGGAAGGTTGCAGTAGTCTAGGTGTTTGATGATGAGAGAGAGGATAAGTGCTGTTGTGTTGTATCTTTGGTAAGGAAAGGGCATATTCTAACACTATTTTGAAGGTGAAGGGGACAAGACTGTGAGACAAACTGGATAAAGCAGAGGGTGAAGGTAAGTGTGACACCAAGGCAGCGGACTTGGGAGACTGAGGAAATTGTGGTGTTGTTGACGATAAGGGAGATTTGAAATTTTTAGCTTAAGATAATATTGGGACATCTATGGGCTAGATTTACTAAGCTGCAGTTATGAAAAAGTGGGGATGTTGTCTATAGCAACCAATCAGATTCTAGCTTTCATTTATATAGTACCTTCTACAAAATGAAAGCTAAAATCGGATTGGTTGCTATAGGCAACATCCCCACTTTTTCAAACCCGCAGCTTAGTAAATCTAGCCCTATGTCTCATGTCTGCTGCTTCTTTGTCTACCTACTTATTAGTATGTTTAGTTTGTACTTATGGAATTTTCACCTGTTTATTTGCTACATTATAATTGTACTTGTATGATTCATACTTGTAATATGAACTTGCATCATTTGTTACTATGTTTAATTTATATCTATGTGATTTGCATGATTAGAAATAAATGACAATGATGAAATAGCAGAGACAAAGATACATGAGATGATAGATTTGGGTACTGAGCAAATTACTTTACCAAGAGAAAAGGTGTACAGTGATAAAAGCAGAGATCCTTGTGGAACCCCAACAGGTAGCGAGAGTGGAGGGATTTATGTACCAGATGAATAGACACTGAAGGAGTGTTTGGACAGGTAAAGGACTGTATCATGAAGGCTAATAGTGTGAAGAGTGTGCTGAAGAAGAGAGTGATCAACAATGTTGAATATATCAGAAAGGTCCCTTAGACTTTACTGCAAGTAGATAATTGATTAATTTTGTGAGGGCAGTTGCGAAATGTTGAGACAGAAGTGTGATTGCAGAGAGTCGAGAATAGGTGGTTGCACTGAAGTAGGGTGGAGGTAAAGGGAAGTAAGTAATAGGGCAATTGCTGGAGAGAGAGGCTGGATTAAGTGATGATTTAATTTGGATTAGTGCTTGTTTAAAGGAGGAAGGGAATCTGCTAACTGTAAAGTTTACATCAATATCTTTTCCTTAAAAGTGAACAAAGAAAGAAGAAGACAAAGAAGACAAAGAAGCATCAGACATGAAACATAGATGTCCCATTATTTTCTTAAGCTAATAATTTAAAATCTCCCTTATCGTAAACAACAACACAATTCCTCAGTCTCCCAAGTCTGCTTGGTGTCACCATGAATTATTAGAGTGAGCTATTTGATATCAAGGTGCAGTAGGTGCAGTAACCCATAGCAACCACAGATATTTGCTTTCATTAAGTCATTTAGTAGCCCTTTGAAATCAGGAACCTACTTATGTGCAATTGCATCTGGCTTTAGGTGGGAGTTTATGGCTATGTCAGCCAGGATGGTGGCTTTTGCAAGGGTGCAAAATGCGTCACAGGCAATTGGAGGAGATGGGTGGATCAGGAATGTTCCTTGTCAAGTATGACACAGGGTGTACCACAGTAAGGGGCCTGCTGCCAGCTGATAATCATAGGGCCCTTTGTCAGAGGGTCCACTGCCGGTTGGATCACCCCTTGATCCACATCGTCAACATAATTGTGTCTGCATCTGACGCGCTACAGACACCTCTGACAATCGGCGGCAAACTGTGTGGGCTTAGTGTAATGACACTGGCCACGCATAGATTAAATAAAGAAGATAATGTGCCAAGTGACCTTATCGAGTGAGGATCTTGAGGGAGAGAGCACAGCTGGGGCCCATCTGAATGCATCTTACAGTGCAGCTTCACAGTGTCGGGTTATGATGACACAGCCTGGCACTACACTCCCAAGAAGCTACAAAGAAGCCCACACAAGGTAAGAAGTGGGTAAGTCCAATGGGGCTGGAGCTGGGGCAATGCCTATAACTGGTCTATGGCTCAGAGAATATTCAGTGTCTTATTATTATCAGACTGTCACACATCGGACCCACGGACTATAACAATGGGAACGTTCCAAGATCTAATTTTGCCCACCGCACTTTATACGCTTTAATAATTTCACTGGACCACTATATTTATTGTTACTATAGGTTCACGTTATGGGTGAGGACAACCTCGGATTTTACCTCATGGTCAATTTACATGACAGTGTTTAGGCTCTTTAGCATGTGCAACACATTGTAACACTTGTCTGCTGTTCTACTTTTGTAAAGCTATTCTGTTCATGGTGGTAGCACTTCCCCATGACTATACATATAGTTAAAATGAACAGAATAGATATGATTACTGCTATATAAATTTTAAATCTGGGAGTCAACGGCAACTAGTGGATTCATAGATGGATCCAGTGCGGAGATACCAGCCGTCTGACTACAGGTCAGAGGCAGGGGAGTGCTGGCAAACTTTACCCCAGGCGGCAAGACTCGCCTAGTAGGAATATTTTAAAGGAAAAAAAATGCAGACGGCCCAGTGACCCAGCCCAAGGTAACCCACTATGGGACCAGCCCGTGGGGAAGATGCCCCCCTGCCCCTCAGTCCAGCCTGTCCCTGGTCAGAGGTCTCTGAAAGACCATTTGGGCAACGGGTGTTGGGTTTCCATCCACTCACATACAGACCTGACCATATGTCCGGTTGCCTTAGTTAAGGTGCATGTGCTTTTAGACCACAGGGTTATGTCACATATTTGTTACACATGGACTTTTCTTCCCTGACTTAAACTCAATAGTCTGCTTGAAAATTGCCTCAACATGAATTATGCGGCTTTGACCTATGGCACTCTTTTTAGAGGTTTGGAGTAAGCTACCACTGTGGTTTTAGAAGGGTCTTCCATTGAAGCGATAAAGTGTTTAGGATTATAGAAGTCCAGTAACTACAGTGATGCGTAAAGTGGTCTAAACACGCAGCAAAGTCTGGAAGCAGGTTCTGATGAGCGTGCATTCCGGCCAAACCATGACAGCACTCATGTGCCGGAAGGAAACCACATGTTTCCTTCCGGCACATGATATGTTTGTTGTGTGGGACGCCATTAGCCAAAATCCACATAAAAAGGGGAGCCATGTGGAGCTAGAGTTGTGTGATAGTGGGAGCAGGACGAGAAACACTGTCAGAGCAATGGTACATTGATTACAGCCTATGGGGAATTTCAGGGCAACAGGAACCACCCATAAGTGCACAGAACATTAATTGGGCATTTTTCAGAGCATTTATTCACTGAGGCCTCAAGATAAAAAGTAATTTTACGTTACCTGAATTTAAGAGCCTATTAGGGAGTGCTAAATACCTATATCATAAATATATTGTTTCTTGTGCACATAAATATAGAGTGTAACCTGTTAACAGATCACTATTCTACCCAGGAAGTTGACAATATGGTGAACAAACTACATGATTGGGAAATCTCCATATTTATCATCATCATATTTTTATGGTGCCACAAAGTTCTGCAGAGTGGCACAGTGTGGAAATATAGAAAAGTATTTAAAAAATACCCGACAAGCAAAATAAAGGACAAGCAAAGGTAAAATACCAAACATTCTAAAATAATAAATTCAATAATACCAAGAAGTAAGCACAATAGCTTAAGTGTTATAGGCAAGTATAGAACAAACATAACATGCAAGAGGCATAATACAAGTACATAATACAGGTGGGAACAGACGAGATTAGAGGGGACCCTGGTCATGAGAGCTTACATTCTACACCCTATAACCCAATAACTAATTTTGGGAAGTTTGAGAAATCAGAAGTAATGTTAATATAGCATTTGTTACCATTATCTTATTCTATTTATGCCAAAAGTCGATGTGATATTTACATGTTATATTGATGAATGCATTTAATTAAAAAATAATAACATTTAGGTATGGGCACAAAAATGCTATGTACATAAATGACCCCTTACATTAGATGCTAGCTATTACTTTTAAAGTGTTGTTTCAAACAAGTGAATGAATGTTTGAGTTAATGCTTTGACTACAGCTCATTTGCAGCTATCACTTTATAAAAGGATCACGGATGTGTTCAGATTTTGTAACATTATCCAATGCATCTGGATGCAATATATTTTTAGATTTGTGATATGATGTAGTATTTTCTAGATAAAATATAGGCATAACATACATAAATGATTTTTTATTCTTATACTTTAGAACAGTCTTATGCAATATGTCAGCCTTTGACTTTTGTGGATTCACTAGTCCCAAGGCATGCAGGCACTTGTAGTTCCACAACAGCAAGATAGTGCCTATCACTGCTGTAAAATGACCCGGTACCCACTTTCTAGTTAGCAAACTATTATATGACTCTCGGCAGTTCTCAAAACTGTACATATAATACCAGAGCATTTTATTAATAAAAACCTAATGGGCAATTCTTTACTCCACGTGTATCAAAGGGAAAATGGCCTATAGAAAAAAAGTCCCATAGAAGTCAAAAAGCATTTTAGCTAATTACTTTGGGCTCAACAATTTGGATATCAATTTAACTAGTTACATCTCTATAAATTGAAACATCAGTATATTATGTTTGGAATGTAATGCTTACATCAGTAATTTGGCAATATTTTTCAATGGCTCTGCAGAATGGAGATTTTGGTTAATAATTCACTTCATTTAAAATGATGGCCAGTGGATCATTACAATACCTCACTCTTACCTATACATTATGCATAGAGCTTTGTAGACTTGCCAAATTTATTTTAAAATTGGAACTGACATCACTTGACAGCTCTGCTGTATTCTGCAGTTTTTAATTAAGCCATATAGCTCAGTGAATCTCACAACGTAGCCAATCTACGTTTACTGTACTCTATAAAACACAAACTTATATCAATGTCCCAAAGAGGAAGAGTTCCATGTGAATTCATTAGCTTACTTTTATTAGGGTTATTAAACATAACTGCAGTACCAAATATGACATTATTATAAATGGTTATGTATTTTCATTGTAAATGAGATGATCATGCTATTCTCTAGACTGCAAGCTCTTTTGACCAGCATTTTCAGAGTTGGTTGGTATTCATTTCATATTAAATAACTTTCAAGTACAGTACTATTAAAATGTTAGTACTATACACGTTATGTAATAACCTATATTGAAGCATATGTAGATGGATTAAATTTAAACACATGTTTCCAGGTAACATATTATATATGTTAATGGTCGGAGGAAGGACATTTTGATCTGTCATAAGTTAAAATACAAACTTATTGTCCTTATGTATACATTGCAGTTTAATTTATACAAGATTCATATAATTTGTAAGAAAAAAATCACTAATTAACACATATGTCTGTCACATCACTATGCCATGCTAGTTTCAAGACACATTGGGATATATTTACTAAACTGTGGGTTTGCAAATGTAGAGATGTTGCCTATAGCAACCAATCAGATTCTAGTTATCATTTATTTAGTACATTCTACAAAATGTGAGCTAGAATCTGATTGGTTGCTATCTCCAATTTTTCAAACCTGCAGTTTAGTAAATATACCCCATTGTCTCTTCTAATATAACAATATCATTCTCTGTTTTCTTGACAGCTTCTACGACAAAATATCTGATATTCTGCTAAGATGTACAACAGTTTAAATATAAGACACAGTAGCTCTGTAAAACATTTTTTTTAAAGCTTATTAATGTCTCCATGCTCTATCTAGGACAGAGGGCCACAACGTGGATAGGAACCCCAGATGGTATCATAGACTCTGATTTTGGGCTCCACTGATTGGCATAAATGCTAAACATTATTGCTCTTTTTCAGGTACCAAAAAAATTATATATTGATAATTGGGGTCCCAGAAGAATTGCACACTGACATTTGGGGTCCCAGAACAATTGCACACTGACATTTGTAACTCTAATAAAACTTCTTGGCTTTAACTATCTTCAACTGCCATTCTTTCTGCATCTGTAAGTAAAAATAAAAAATGTCATCTGCCTGTCTGAATTTAAAATGACAAACGTTAAATCAGTCTCCTGTCAACACAATTATGGATTAATATTTATCTCAGCAAATGAATGATTCATTTACCTCTTTTTAATTATCCTCTTTGTTTAAAAGATGTTTTAGCTTAAGAAATCTATTTTTATGAATTAATTAGCAACAGAGTTCAAAACAAAGAAAAAGTTACCTATTTCTATTACCTATTCTATGACAAAATTTAAATTATTTAGAAATTGCCTTAAAAAGCTGCAAGATTTTTTGTAACCCAGAATCCTTCAGCAATCACAGACAACGTCACTGCTCAAAGTTTGCAGAGCCAAAGTTACATGCTGTCAGGGTACTCACCACTCACGACACGTGTATCTGAATAGCTGTGTCCCCATGGGATGGTACCAAGCAGCACTAGGAACATGTTGGAGTAAAATATTTGGTACATGATAATATAACCCTCCAGAAGAAAATAACAAACAGATGAAATGTTACAGCCAAAGAGGGAGAAAACTGATCTGACCAAAATTGGGCAAAATGAGTGTGAGCTTAGTAGACCCTGTTCTCCTGAGTTCTGATCCTGTTAAAAATAAAGTCTGTTCTTCACATCTCTCTCTCTTCCTTGCTCTTCTTTTCTGCTTATGTTCACTAGCTGTCGTAAGTCATGTTAAGCTCAGCCTGCTCTCTCTTAAATGAGCAATGCTTCTGAGTGCCTCAAGTGTTCTGCAGTTACCAGCTCCATCCCAGTGCTATTGATTTCTGTCCGTTCAATTCTGTAGCAGCCAATCCCAAAGCGTCTGGTTTATGTAACAGAGCAGTAACAGGTCACTGAAAACCATACATTTGGAACACTCTCTGCAAGAAAGTAATACATTGCCAGAACTGTAGTTATTCTTCAGTGTGTGGTTTCTGCAAATAGACAATTTATTTCACTAAAATGCCTTGCTGTAATTATTTTGCTTCATTACATTAGCAGGATAGAAAGATCATTTACAATAAATTATACAGCAAAGTGTTTTGTATTTTATTTTCAATTGCAATAGTTTTGCCTTCTGCATATAATTAGCCATTTTATTTGGAACATAAGTTAAAATTGTACAGGACAATACATTAAGTGCCAAGGTAACTTTTTAGGCTGGTATAATATGTAATTTTAGGTCAGGTTATGTCAGCCATCTTGGTCCACCCAGAAGTGCTGCAGAGACAACAGGGCCAAGTGTTTCTAAGCATAAACCAGCATACTGCAGTGGCGTGGGGAAGCACTGGGACTTACAGGTAACAAGAATCCCCTCCTTAAATCCCCTGCTAGATCAGATTTGCTGTTCTAGACAATAATAAATGCACAACTGTCTCTAGCACCACACATGTACTTCATCATCATCATCATCATCACCATTTATCTATATAGCGCCACTAATTCTGCAGCGTTGTACAGAGAACTCACTCACATCAGTCCCTGTACTTTCATAAGTTCTTCTTTGTAGAGCAGTATGACTTTGGGACTTTGCGTTAGAGTCAGGTTTTCATTAAGTCCTACCCTAACCTAAAATCTTCACACCAAGCCAACACTTTAAGTTGTAAAACTAAACAAACTCTTATCTGGACCTAACCCCAAATCCTAAGTGAAGCCATGACTTAACCCTGATGATACCCTATTCTACTTTTTTTCCTTATTTACAACTTGCCACATTATAACTGGCTAAGGGATCTATTTAACAAACTGCGATAGCCCAAACATCCAGATTCGCTATGGCAGGTCTTCACTCAATTTATGAAGGGGTTAACACAGGAGTAATCAGAGAATTCTCCTGCATTAACTTACTTTTTGTTTGTTACCACAGGGGATTGTGATGCAAGGTATTTATCAAACAGTAAAAAGCATTGTTCTTCACTGTATGCTTACACCATCTCAATAAAGAAAAGTATTCCCTTCCTTTGCAATGCTCACAGGGTATCTCAGATATACAAACATGTTGGGTATAATATGCTTGGTCTGGAAGTAGTGTAAGCTGTCATTTCAGTAGAAGTATCCTTACGTAGTGCACCTGGCTTGCACTTCCATGTCCTGAAATGCAAAGTATGGAACACATTAAAATAGGATTGCCAGACTAGAGGGTCAAAGAAACAGGTCAAAATCTTTGTTAAGGAAATGATAATTTAATGAGAGGGGTGGATGGGCAAAAAACAGGTAGCCAGAATGCATAAACATGTGTCTTACCAGATATATTTTATACAAAAGGAGATCTATAGTTTTGCACTATAGTCGACTGTTCTCAACAACCCATTGTGGGAACCACTAAACGTTAACGCTGCATCTCCAAGTTTACTTGTCAGTCTGGTCTTCTCGTACAGTGGGCAATGTGAATGGTGATTGTATGTGTATTCTAAGAGTGCATATTATATCATCATCATCACCATTTATTTATATAGCGCCACTAATTCTGCAGCACTGTACAGAGAAGTCTATCACATCAGTCCCTGCCCCATTGGGGCTTACAGACAAATACCCTAACACACACACACACACACACACACAGACAGACAGACACATAGACTAAGGTCATTTTGTTAGCAGCCAATTAACCTACCAGTATGTTTTTGGAGTGTGGGAGGAAACCGGAGCACCCAGAGGAAACCCACGCAAACAGGGGGAGAACATACAAACTCCTCACAGATAAGGCCATGGTCAGGAATTTAACTCATGACCCCAGTAAATAATGTTAGGCAGAAGTGCTAACCACTAAGTAACAGTGCTGCCCATCTTATATATTGCATTATATATGATAACTCAGTTTTATAAAACTCTTTGAGGCTATTCCACTGAGGCTGTTCCACCTATTCAGCCACACTATCTAGAGCTCAATTAATTTACAGTATGTGATTTGCTACAATTCTTTTCTTTTTTTGGCACCTTGGTTATCATAGCTCACAATTCAATCACACCCAACTCTCTATTACTAAATTTTACTGTAAGTTGCTCTCCACACCTGCACTCCAGATGCAAACAATGCTTCTCTGTTTGTGATAGCCCCAACTATATGGCAGCTATTTATCTGTATGCTTTTTGTGGTCATCTTTGTTGTATGACCACTTTCATTCAGTGGCCATCTTAGATTTCTGCTGGTAGTTATATAAACGGTTCAGTTTGCAGGTCCTTACTAGTTTTCTGCTACTGGGTGTACTGTTTGCATCAGTGCTATTAACATTATTTTCTTCTAGTTGCTGACTTTCTATCTACACCCCGACCATCCCTGTCTTCTACCTGTCCTGACCTCTTGCCTTTAATTTGATTATCCAATTCCCCACCAATTTAATACTCTAGTTATGATCTATCATGGGTCTGGCCTGTTAGACGACTCTTATTTTGGACTCTCCCTTCTGTAGTATTGCTAATCATCTTCACAAGGTTACCTCAGAGGAACTGAGGGCTACTTGGACCCTGAAAGCCTTAATAAAGGGTTCTAGATGGATGCAGAAGGTTCACTATCACTCTAGCCCTGGGAAGTGTCTGTTACCAGTCCATAACATCCACATGCATCTTATATCTAGGTGTTTGTGGGCCAAATAATTAAAAAAAATACCTCATAGAGTGGGAACCACAAAATCTCTTAAAGGGCCGAATCAGATTGCCTCTTTTTGGATGCTGAGATTGTTGACAATTATATACATGTTCTGAAATATTTCAAGATAATATCATATGGAAAAGAAAGCAGTACAGGCAGCGCTACATTAGATTTCCCAATAAAACTGATAGTGGGGAAAAATGCAGAAAGGATATTAAAGTGATATCTAGCTGTCAAGTGTTGAGGTTTTCTATTCCAAAATTGTAGACAGAACTTGACCATATATTAATTTTACCTACATCTATTTTTAATAACCTGTGCAATAATTGATGATTCTATATTCCTTGTACAGTTAAAGAATACATATTTTTTGTTTGTTTGTTCTGCTCTCTAAATAATATCCATCTTGCAACCAGCTGATAACTAAATTCCTCCAATAGCTCTATAATCCCTTACAAGATTATAGTAACATAAATTCCTTGCCAGTATAAAAAAAAAACACTACCCTCCACGCTAATTTCATTATGAATTATAATTTATATATATTGTGGCAAGAGCCCGCTACTGCAGAAGCACACGCGTACAACTTCTTCCTTTTTATGGTTCTTTATTGTCAGGATGGTAATAATGTTTTGACACTGTATACTTGCACAGCAATTATGGAGACCCTATACGCTTACTATACATAGTCCAGCTCTCTGTCCAGATCAGCCAGCTAGCCCAGTGTTGATCTCCCTGAACAATGAAACAAGCAGGGTTTTATACCTGACACTCCTCCCACAGGCCTAGCTTGATGGGCAGGTGACACACCCACCTTCCCTTTAAAAGGAAACGCCTATCCCTGGCTCTGCTTAGACCAAGACACACCCTGTCTGTTTGCTGAGAGGAAGCAGCTTTTAAATCATGTAAGTTAACACACTCCAAACTACACATATGTTTTTACCTGGTTTAATCTCCACCTAGGTGCATAACTGTGCAATGTTTTATTCTAATTGTATACTTTATCTGCCTCTTGTCAGAAAAATGCCTCCCTTTATTACAAAATATATATATATATATATATATATATATATATATATATATATATATATAGTCCTTAAGCATTTTAGAAGACAGATGGGCAAATAAATTCAGCTATTTCTGAAATTTGGTTATATTTCAGAAATTCGACGTCAGAGAATCAATTCACATATAGGTCAGTGCATAAGGGAGCCAGTCAGCAAACATCAACAAATGCAACATGTTTGTAGGTTTATATAAAGAGCTAACAGCCTCTCAGACACTAGGAGCTAGATTTACTAAGCTCCGGGTTTGAAAAAGTGGGGATGTTGCCTATAGCAACCAATCAGATTCTAGCTATCATTTTGTAGAAGGTACTAAATAAATGAAAGCTAGAATCTGATTGGTTGCTATAGGCAACATCCCCACTTTTTCAAACCTGCAGCTTAGTAAATCTAGCCCTAAGACACTCTAAGGGGTATATTTACTAAACTGCGGGTTTGAAAAAGTGGGGATGTTGCCTATGGCAACCAATCAGATTCTAGCTGTCATTTTGTAGAATGCACTAAATAAATGAAAGCTAGAATCTGATTGGTTGCCATAGGCAACATCTCCACTTTTTCAAACCTGCCGTTTAGTAAATCTAGCCCTAAGGGTTAGATTTCTAAAACCTTCCAAGAAGGCAAAATGGAGGTGTTACCCATAGATTCTTGCTATCATTTCTCTATTACATTCTAGAAAGTGAAAGGTTTGATACATCTACCCTCAATTCTTCCTTGACTGTCCTAGGGGGAACATCTGTGGATGCTCTCCATACACTTGTGCGCACACTGCGTTTTATACATGTTTACCACTTGCGCATTGCCAAGAAACACTTGCATAAACTCTTCAGCCATTCATACAGCAAGAAGATGAATAATATCAGAGAAAAGATGTGCCTGTGCTTTCACAACTTCATGCCAATGATAATCAACCTGATAATGTAATTCTGCAAACTGTTCCCAATACTCCCTCCCATGGTGAGAGAAAATCTGTTAATAATCCCAAAAACTATTTTTTTTTATGGGAATGATTCAGAATGTTTTTTTAAAGAGAAAACTAAGAGCCGCTCAGTGTGGCATCTTAAGGACAGAGAATGGTAGAGACATATCAGCATTGCCTTATTTTACTTACACTTAATTACAAACTGCTGAAATGTTGGCAGAAGAAGTTTGACCTGTGGCAGGATTTAGCCAAATTTGTCATTAATTTGCCATGTTCTATATATTGTGTGTGTTCAGTGCTACCGGTGGGATTTTAACTAAAAAGGTGCAGTCAGATATCCCACATAAATATGGAAATGCTGATATTTAGAAAAATGGATCATAATGGATAATCCCCAAATGCACTAATTCACCTAATGCAAACAAGATTTACAAGTACAGTAAGTGCACTATGTAAAAAATTTAATGTGCCAGTCTACTGTATGTGTAACATATTGATTTACAGCAAGAAACTTATCTGCTACAAATAGAAACGGTTTCATAAGATACGAAAAGGAAAAGAATTTTGTCTTACTTGTTTATGTTTTCAGTAGAATCACCAGATAAATGTTCAACTGAATACTAAGGTGGTAATTTACAACACACAAAACTTTGGAAGCACAGTGCAAACTCCTCTTTACTGACATCATAAATCCTAATTTAACCTGGTATTCTTAGTTTTCTCCAACATGCATGGGTTGAGGGGCAAGATGACAGTGATTGCACTAGCCAATGGGAGGAGCTGTGTGGAGCAAGGGCACTCCTTTTTAAAATTAGAAAAAGGGGTTAGAGTGTTTTTAAGGGTAAGGTAAATTGTCATTCCACGATTTTCACACCTAGAAACAGTGATTTGGAAAATTCTACACAATTAGCGAACTTGCATTCACATTTGGGTGAAGAGGTGCAAATAGAGTTTCTGGGGTTTTATACATCTCTAAGAGATAGAATACATTATTATTTATAATCTTCAGACTGCACTCACCAACTGCTCAATAGACTGCAAAGGAAAGTGTAAGTGTGCATACTCCTTGTCTATCCTCATCTCCCCTTCCTTAATAATAAAAAACTTGGTGTGATGAAGACACACAGATCTCTCCAAACTAGGGATGGAGATAAATTCCCCTAACTGAAATTACTGATGCCACTGTATGAAACATCACACAACTACAGCTCACCAGACCTTATTGCTCTCAAGTATATTTGCTCTCAATACATCATGTGGTCTTTTACACATTTGTTTGATTAAGCAGTTTTTAATACTATACAAAACGTGTTTAATATAACACTCACCCTACAACACATTGCATATATTTTGCTTAAAAAAAACATTTGCTCAGTGTACATTTGATATTTGTGTGCAATCAAATGCATAATGGTAACATAAATCGACCAATAACCACCAATCAGTGGCAAAGAAAGAAATCTCTGTAAAACCTTTAGCCTAGTACCCTATTCAGCCCTGATTGTGATTTGGGATAAGTGACAATGCACTCACCCCATGATCCTCTTCTGATTTGTAGTACAATTGGGAAAAAATAAATACATAAAATGAATTGTAAAAAAAATAAAAAACCCTCTCCCAATGTCCTAAGGTTCAGAATGACCCAGAGTTAGAGATTCTCACAGAAGTGTCCATTATATAAACTGTCCTCTAAACTCTGATTGGTTCAAAACAATCGAACCACTGTAATATTTTGCATCACATCTAGATGTATCTAAATGGTTGGTTAGCTATGGAAGTAAAGGTGGAGTGAAGAGGGTAGATTAAGGCATATACAATTTGGCCCCTCCACTTGAATTCTCTATTTCTGTTAAAAATGCTGTGATTAATCCAACACCCACTTGCCATTGTCTAGGGTTCATTGTGATTCCTCTTAGTTTTTCACTTCTTACATTAATGCAATCTCTGAAACCTGTTGTTTCCACTTCCAAAACGTCTTCTGTATCTATCCTGACTTTATTAGAGATAATAATAATATACTCATTACTTTAGTTTCATGGACCCTCCAGGATATAATGAAAAACGCTAATCCAAACCTTATAAGCATTCAATAACACTACACATCTCCATCTCTCTTTTATCTCCTTATGGCACCCTACTCATACTCTTTATTCTGTCAAACACCTTTTTTTCATCCTTTATCATCACTTCCTATTTCCATCTTTGAGACTTCTCTTGCGCTGCTCCTAACCTCCTCTGGTTAAATAGTCCCTGGAAATGAACTTCTTCAGCTACATTGTTCTTTACCTACCTCCACTCTCCTATACAATACTGACATTGCTCTTTGTTGTGCTTATTTCTCCCATGCCATCCCTAATCATATGGCTTTTATCAATCAGTTTTAAAAGATAGCAGTCTGACCTCTCACATAGCCCTAGCTTCCCTCTTTACTGTAATCGAATTTGGTAGGCAGCCAAGACTAGTATTTTGCTTCTTTTTTTTTCTACAAAAAAGATGCAGCACTCTACAAAACAGTTAACCTTTAGTGCTGCAGAGAAGGTGATTAGTGTAAATGCTGTTTTATTAAAAATGAAAGTTATGTCAATCAGCTTATTTCCCATTGTGGAATTTTAATTTAAAAAGTGAGTGGATATCTCTTTTATACCTTGTACTATAATATTTAGTGTACTTGAACATAGGCCTTTTATTATGAATAGGGTCGGGCCATTACTGCACTCATGATGGGAGACATCTTTACTCCAGATAGTCCCCGTAGTAAATGTGAGTGGACTCACAGCAGCTCTGCACCACACTACAGTAGCTATGATGGACTACAAGCTGCAAGAAAGTTAGGTGGACTGTAATCATTTTACTTTTGTCAATGTTTGTGGGTCAACTGTATTGTGGAACTACATGGCACTGCATGCTCAGCCAAAGAGCAAGCTGGGACAGCCAACTGCCATACTCTAGATCATTTACCGTTATAGGGATCGAAACAAGGTGCATATGTTTTTTTTATATATTTTTACTTTTTACTTTTATTTTGCATTTTTTTTCAGATTTTATGTTACTTATTTATTACTAATGTCTTGTATGTAAGAACTGATCAGGTTTCACACACACAGATCTGCCTGTCAGTGGATCCTCCCTTCTGACAAAACATAGTGACTCTATAGGGATTGTCCTTTAAAATAAGCAAGTGTCCCTGTACTTTCTGATTGAACATACAGCGTTGAATGTTGTTTTAGGTGATGGTTCCTGGCTCCATTCTAGACTCCCAGCTGTAGTTGGTAGTAAGGGGCATGCATCTGTGGAGGCTTTGCACTATGCTTCCATTTAATATTTTGTTATGGAGAGATTAAAAAGAACCTTTTGCTACCCACATTCATTCCCTTGCCCAAGCCTGTCGCTTCCAACTACGCAACATCGCCCGCATCCGTCCCTTTCTCTCTCAGGATGCCACTAAAACTATCATCCACACTCATATTCCTTTCACGCCGCTCCTCCTCTGCCTCCCCTCTCTGTCTTGCCTTACACTGGCTCCCCTTCCCCTACAGAATTATTTTCAAACTCCTCACCACCACATACAAGGCTCTCTCCAACTCTACTTCCCCTTATATCTCTAACCTCCTCTACATTCACACTCCTGCCCGCTCCCTGCGCTCGGACAATGACCGCCGCCTCTCCTCCACTCTTATCACCTCTTCCCACTCCAGAATCCAAAACTTTTCCCATGCGGCCCCCCTTCACTGGAATGACCTCCCTCGTTCCATCCGTCTCTCTCCTACTCTGTGCTCCTTCAAACGTGCACTCAAAACTCACCTCTTCCTCAAAGCCTACCAACCATCCACGTAACCCCCTCATCTCCTCCGCTCGCTCTCCCTTCTCTCCCCCTGCCTCAACTGGCTCTGCATAGCCATAGTCTGCGTTCTCATGAATATTGAATCAGTCCACAACTACTGATACAAACTACCTCCTTCGTAATGAACTGATACGTTTCATTATCATACATATTGGTTCAGCTCACAAAAAAGCTGCCTCTACTTTGTGTAGGTGATAGATGCACTTTCAATAAGGTCTTTATGAACTAAGAATTTCAGGTCACAGGGCTTTTTTTTTAAAAAAAAACTGCAATTACATAGCATTTTCCTATATAGAGGAATATAAGCTTCCCATATGAATGGACTTCTCTCCCCTGCACTGTTTCATATGTAAAGCAGACAGGCCAGAATACAAGGTAGGTGAGCGTTCAATCAATGACACTTTACATTTATCAATTGCTTTTCAGTGTTTGGAACTACAATGCACTGCATGCCCAGCCAATCTGACGGGGCATCTGTAGCTTCAAGATATTTATACCCCATTCATACTGCACCAAAATCCCGGGTTTTTGCCGGGGCGAGCTCAAACGACCCGGGTCTTGGTGCAGTATGAATGGTACAAGTCAAAAATCCCGGGTCTAAAAACCCGGGTCTTCAACCTGGGATTTATCGAGGGGTAATTCCCAGGTTGGACCCGGGTTGCCTGCACTATGAATGGTGCAACCCGGGTTTTTCAACCCGGGTTGCACAGAAAACAAGCTGATTGGCTGTCAGCCTGTCTCTGGAGGATGATGTCATCGGTGGGAGCCCGTGGAAGATTCGAGAAGGAGTTTAGGGGAAATGGTCGATGGTGGAGTGCAGATCAAGATGAAAAGTAATGTGGTAAACAATCACCACCCACTTTTGCATCATCTTTATGCGTCAAAAAATCAGTCACCTTTCAATGACATCACCATTTTTTAGCCAATGAAAACTGCTCTGGTGATGACTCCCACAAATTGCCAGGGCACAGACTTGTGCAGTATGAATGGGGTCAACCCAGGAAATTCCCGGGTCCGAGGTGCAGTATGAATGGTGTTTCTGAGCTGGGACGCTCCTAGCCCCGGCAAAAACCCGGCTTGAAAAACCCTGGATATTGCCGGGGCGGCAGTATGAAAGCGGTATTAGATAGCTACAAGTTAAACTGGTATACAGTCAGCCACATAATACACTTAGAGCCTGAGTCATTAAGGAGAGCAAAGCATAAAAAAAGGAGTATAATTTACACCTGGGCAAAACCATGTTGCATTAGAGGGAGAGTTACATTTAAAATGTGGGGACAGATTTATAGTTGGGGTAGGGCATGTCCTAGATCAACATTAAATTTCAGTGTAATAATAAAGGTATTACGTTTTTCTGTGTTAGATGAAAAAACAGCCAGTATTTAACTTATTTGCAAAATAATAAATTAATTTGCACCCCTTGCATTGAAACATGGTTTGCCCCAGAGAACATTCACTCCTTTTTTGCCTTAATGACTCAGGCCTTTAAAGTGCAACTGCCTCCGTATTCATTGTAATTCAAACCACATAAAATATGTGCCGCTACTCAGAAGTGGAACTAGCGAGCTGTGGGCCCTGGTGTAGGGAGGAGGGAACTGGGGCCCCCGAATCTCTACATGTACCATGCAGCGGGCCCCATTATCTCCTTGGACCCTGGTGGACCGCACCTGCTGCACCAATGGTAGTTCCGCTACTGCCACTACTCATGAACCCCCAGGCTAAAGTTTAGCAGCCAGCCTCTGATTATGAAGCTTGCATTAATCAGCTTGTACTGTTGTTTATATATCTATTAATATTGTATCTAAGCTTGAAACCATGGCATAGTAAACTTTGCACAAAGGCACTGTAACCCATAGCAACCAATTACATAGTTGTTTTCATTTCTGAAACTACTGGAAAAAGTTACAGCATGTGATTGTTTAGAACGGGCTGTGCACATTGTGCTATTGTATTTATAAACCTCACTGTCCACTGTTTATCTGGGATACCATTTACGATAATCAGGGCAGCCTCTGAGGACCAAACCTACTACAGAGTGATTGGTGCCTTAGAAAACAACATATGCCATCAGCCCCAGCCATAAGAATAGATCCGAGAGATGAGATAAAAAGCCAAAAGCAGGTAAGACTTCTTTCCTTTTCAGCTAGTGCAGCTGCAGCATAGGAAATGAACTGCAGTAGGGACCACAGCATCTAGAGGTTTTCTATGAACCAATAGAGATAGTAAATAATCAATTTGCATGGCAGGTATCGTATATGAAGTTGCAGCTGTCTATTCGCATTACATAGTTGACATTTCCATTTGATTTTTGTATTGCATTGCATTTTTAAATGTATTACTTTCACATTTATGAATAATATGTAAAAAATTATGCTTTCTTGTGTATATGTCACTTAATTAAGTTATTATATTGTGTACAAAAAGGGTAATGTGCCCTCAGCATTAACTACTAACATTACCAAGTCACATTTCTATGTCATCACGGGTTGTGCATATAGACTTGTACTCTTGATGTACAGCTGGTGGAAATGCTAATGTTTCTAAGCTGGATGCACATAAGCAAGCTATACACCAGTGAACGCAAGGGCATCCAATTCATCTTCAAACACAAAGGGCAATTCTGACATCCTACGGTTTCATGGACGGAATGAGGAGGAGAAGGGGTGTGTGCAAGTAGTCGATGTGTACAGTGAGGGAGTGCCATGCTCAACAGCTCAAGCACATGCACATCCATCCGATTGAAGCTCTGGGCATCTCTAAAGTACAGGGCAGGTGTAAGTGTTGAGTGATAGTGGTGGCGGTTGCGTATCTATGCTAGAACATGTGTTTGCAATCAACAGCAACTTTAAAAATGCATTTTATGTACAGTTGGCATTCCTAACATTCTGATAAATATAATTTTCAAGTAAAAAAAAAAGTTTTTTTTGATTAATCACTATGGGCCCAATTCAATAAGGAAATTTAAGCAAAAAATCAAGTAAGTTTTCTTACTCAAGTTTTCTGGACAAAACCATGTTGCAATGCAAAGGGTGCAAATTAATTTATTATTTTGCACATAAGGAAAATACTGTCTATTTTTTCATGTAGCAGACAAATACTTGGTAGCTTTATTTGTACACTGAAATTTCAAGTTGGTCTAGGACATGCCCTACCTCAAATATAAATCTGCAATCACATTTTAAATTTACCTCCCCCTCCAATGCAACATGGTTTTGCCTTAATTACTTACTTTTGCTTAACTTTCCTCAATGAATCAGACCATAAGTGTACTAATGCAACCAACTTAAAATGAGCCCCAATGTCCTTGTAGTCACAAATCGCTATGCACTTTGGGCCTGATTCATTAAGGATCTTAACTTAAGAAACTTCTTATTTCAGTCTCCTGGACAAAAACATTTTACAATGCAAATTAATATTCTGTTTTGCACATAAGTTAAATACTGACTGTTTTTTTCATGTAGCACACAAATACTTGATAGCTTATTTGTACACTGAAATTTATTTTATAAATTTAGAAATTCCATCCTTGTGCTTTCTACTCACGAAGTTTATTACCTGCTGAGAAGAATTATACTATCGGAGATAAGGAGCTATTAGCCATAAAGGTGGCTTTGGAGTAGTGGAAATACCTACTAGAGGGTGCTCGTCACCCCGTGACTATTTTTACTGACCATAAAAATCTTCTCTATCTACAGTCAGCTCAATGTATGAACCCCCGACAAGCAAGATGGTCACTTCTTTTTTTCTCTCGCTTTGACTTAATTATAACCTTCAAACCGGCTTCTAAGAATAAAAAAGCGGATGCATTGTCTCGGGCGGTGGCCTCTTCCTCTGATATTGAAGATTGTTTTGATCGTCCCATACTGGATCCTAAATGTGTCAGTTTAGCTGCTTCTTCCACCAATGTTCTACCGTTTGGGAAAACCTTTGTTCCACCACTTCTTCGTAAAAAGATTTTGTCATGGTATTATTCCTCTCATTTTGCTGGGCATTCTGGAGAACGAAAAACATTAGAGATTCTCTCTCGAAGTTACTGGTGGCCCTCTATTAGGAAAGATGTTAAGGAGTTTGTGGCTGCTTGTGATGTTTGTTCCCAATTTAAAGTTTCCCGTAGAACACCGGCGGGTCTACTTCAACCACTACCCATTCCTTCTAAACCATGGACCCATATAAGTATGGATTTTGTTACTGATCTTCCTCTCAGCAAGAAATGCAATACCATTTGGGTAGTGGTAGATAGATTCTCTAAGATGGCTCATTTCGTCCTTTTGATAGGATTACCTTCTTCTTCTACATTGGCTGATCATTTCATCAAGGAAATTTTTTGAATTCATGGATATCCATCTGAAATCGTTTCGGACAGAGGAGTGCAGTTTGTTTCCAGATTTTGGCGAGCCCTTTGCAAAACCTTGGACAGACTGAAAGAGTCAATCAAGATCTAAAGACTTTCATAAGAATTTTTTCTTCAGCCAACCAGGACAATTGGGTAGATTTGCTTCCATGGGCCGAATTTGCCCATAATAATATGTATCATGAGTCATCTTCTAAAACACCATTTTTAGTTGTATACGGTCACCATCTGTCTCTCCCAGAATTTCCTGCCCTCCCTCCCACTCAAGTTCCTGCTGTGAAGGGTTTATGTCAAAAGTTTAAATCCATTTGGACTCAGGTTAAATTCTCTTTGAAAAAGGCATCTTCAAGATATAAATTTTTTGCTGATAAAAAGAGGCGAGCAATTCCAGCACTTAAAATTAGAGATCGTGTATGGCTGTCTACCAAGAATATTCGCCTGAAGGTTCCTTCCATGAAGTTTGCTCCACGTTTTATTGGTCCTTATAAAATTGTTCAAGTGATAAATCCTGTTTGTTTTAAGTTGTCTTTACAGAAGAACCTTCGTATCTCCAATTCCTTCCACGTTTCATTACTCAAACCTCTCATCATCAACCGATTTTCTGTTCCTTCTTCAGTATCTCGCCCAATTCAAGCTCAACAAGAGGAGGAGTTTGAGATTACTCATATACTTGATGCTAAAATCTCTAGGGGAGTCCTTCGCTTCCTAGTGCATTGGAAAGGTTTTGGTCCAGAGGAGCGCTCTTGGATCCGTGCAGATGATCTTAATGTTCCAGCCCTTCTGAAAAAGTTTTATTCCAAATATCCGGGCAAACCTGGTTCTAAGTGTTCTGTGCTCACCTTTAAAAGGGGGGATGCTGTCACTCACCGGACTGTTAGTGCCTCTAGGTTGGGACATGGGTCTCTCTTGCTCCTGCCGGCGCCTCTCCTGAGCCGCGGCCGTCCGCCATCTTGACTAAGATTGCGCATGTGCAGAAACCCTGAATACCTCGCCTCTAGTCTCATTGGTTAATTAATCACCTCTCAGTACTTAAGGCACCTGTTGCCCTATTACCTTTGCCTGTTCTTGGTTCTCATTCCTTGAGACTCTGAGGTGTTTCCTGTTTCTGCTCGTGTTATCCATTACCTGCCTGCTTCTGGACAAGTCTCCTCTCCACATCGGTAGTAGAACTTACCCGCTGCAGACTACTCTCGCTACCTTTGTTACCTGCCTGCTTCTGGACAAGTCTCCTCTCCACATCGGTAGTAGAACTTACCCGCTGCAGACTACTCTTGCTACCTCCGTTACCTGCCTGCTTCTGGACAAGTCTTCTCTCCACATCGGTAGTAGAACTTACCCGCTGCAGACTACTCTCGCTACCTCCGTTACCTGCCTGCTTCTGGACAAGTCTCCTCTACACATCGGTAGTAGAACTTACCTGCTGCAGACTATTATTATTATTATTATTATTAATATTTATTTATAAGGCGCCACAAGGCATCCGCAGCGCCGTACAGAGACAAACAAAATCACAATACAATGGGAGACAGCACAGTACAGTAAACACAGCAACTCAGTACGCTCAATGCACAGCTAGAGAGGGCGGGGAAGGGGGAGGGAGGATCCGCAAACGACGGGGCCCAAGAAGGAGGGCGCGGAAGACAGGGAGACCCCCAGGGGGGAGGAGGGAGCGAGAGTGGACGTGGGGTGGAGGACCCTCGAGGAGGAGGGCTAAGTAGCTGGAGAGCAGAGTTAGAAGTGGTGGGAACAGGAGGAGAAATGGCCCTGCTCAGAGGAGCGTACAATCTAAGGGGAGGGGTGGACAGAGAGAGAGACGCAGGGGAGAGAGGGAGAGTAGGGGGACAGAGGCAGAAGATAAGGTAGGAAGTTAAGTGGGAGACAGAAAGGCTTTAAGAAAAAGGTGGGTTTTTAGGGCACGTTTGAAGCTGGACAGATTAGGGGAAGTTCTGATGGAGGGAGGGAGCTTGTTCCAGTGGAGGGGGGCAGCGCGGGCGAAGTTTTGGATACGCACGTGGGAGGAGGTTATAAGGGGGGAAGAGAGGCGACGGTCAGAGGCAGAACGGAGAGGGCGGGATGGAGCATGAATAGAGAGGAGGGTGGAGATGTAGGGCGCAGTGGAGTTGGCGAGGGCCTTGTAGGTGAGTGTGAGGAGCTTAAAGAGGATTCTGAAGGGGACTGGGAGCCAGTGAAGGGCTAGGTAGAGGGGGGAGACAAAAGAGGAGCGGCGAGAGAGGAAAATAAGCCTAGCTGCAGCGTTAAGGACGGATCGAAGGGGATCGAGATGAGAGTGGGGGAGGCCAGTGAGGAGGAGGTTGCAGTAGTCCAGGCGGGAGATGATCAGAGAGTGGATAAGGCATTTGGTGGCATCTTGGGAGAGGAAGGGCCGGATGCGAGCGATGTTGCGCAGCTGGAAGCGGCAGGATTTAGCAAGAGAGAGGATGTGGGGACCAAAGGAGAGAGAGGAGTCGAGGATGACACCAAGGCAGCGAAGTTGGGGGACAGGGGAGATAGAGGTGTTGTCGACAGTGATGGAGAGGTCAGAAGGGGATGGGGTATGAGAGGGAGGAAAAACTATGAGCTCAGTTTTGGCAAGGTTAAGTTTGAGGAATCGAGAGGACATCCAGGAGGAGATGGCAGAGAGGCAGGCGGACACCCTAGAGAGGAGGGAGGGAAAGAGATCAGGAGAGGAGAGGTATAGTTGAGTGTCGTCAGCGTAAAGGTGGTAGCTGAAGCCGAAGGAGCTGATGAGTTCACCCAGGGAGGAGGTGTATAGAGAGAAGAGTAAGGGTCCCAGAACAGAGCCCTGAGGGACCCCGACTGGAAGGGTGAATGGGGGGGAGAGAGACCCAGAGGTGGTGACAGAGAAGGAACGGTGAGTAAGGTAAGAGGTGAACCAGGACAGGACTGGGCCGGAGAGGCCAAAAGACTGGAGGGTGTGAAGGAGGAGGGGGTGGTCAACGGTGTCAAAGACTACTCCCGCTACCTCCGTTACCTGCCTGCTCCTGGACAAGTCTCCTCTATACATCAGTGGTACAACTTGCCTATTGCAGACCACTCACGTTGCTCCATTACATGCCTGCACCTGGACAAGTCTTCCCTTCACATCAGTGGTACAACTTGCCTATTGCAGACCACTCACGTTACTCCGTTCCACGCCTGCACCTGGACAAGTCTTCTCTTCACATCAGTGGTACAACTTGCCAATTGCAGACCACTCATGCTATTCTGTTACACACCTGCGCTGGACAAGTCTTCTCTACATATCCGTGGTGAAACTTACCAGCTGTAGACCATTCATGTTTCCTTGTGATATAGCTACTACTCTGTATGGTACCTATTAGCTGGACTAAAGTCTACAAGTGCATCTGTATTGTAGCTGCAAGTCGCTGACTTTTCTACTATATTGTTGATTGGTCTTTGCCTAACGTTATCCAGTTATCAAGTACTGGCCTGCTATATGCTACCTGCGTGCTAAGGCACTTGGACTCTTTTCTCATTTTATCCTGTTCACTAAACTGCTGTACCATCACAGTTCCACGGTGCCAAGACTCAGCATTTATACTATTGACATTCCTTTCCTCTATTCTACTGTATGGTTCCACTGATTCACCACACTACCCAGAGGTCCGCACTTCTGGTAAGTGTAGCTACACCTGGTGAATTCTGGGTAAAACTCCTAGTGCCTGTGGCAATAATGTTACAGCTATTGAGCTTTAAAGTGAGAATTACAATCAAGATTGCATTTGGATAATTACCTAACTTTGTCAGGTAAGAATCACTGTATTAAACTGTTAATGACGTTATTTACATATATTGCAAGTTGTACATACACTTGTGAATTTGAAGTTAAGCAATTTTACCATCATCATTGTTTCCCCCTTATTTACCAAATGCACCATTTTGGTTTGCCCCAATAAAACCTGTGTATCATGGGAGAGACAGGCAAAGGTTTTCCAAGGTCAATACTTGGAGACCCAGCCCACATCTACTTCCTGAAGAAAGACTGACCTGGGTGGAGGCACTAAAGACTTCAAGAATAAGTGAATCTTTATTCACCATATTACACTCCCAGAGGTTACAATAAGCAACGTGTGTGCTTTGTAAGAAACGCAACAGTCAGCATACTACAATGATATATATATATATATATATATATATATATATATATATATATATATATATATATATACACACAGCCTTTGCTTTACCCATAAATGATTATTCAACATGTTTCCTGCTCTGTTTTCTTATAATATGAGACTAATCCTCTTCCATAGCTTCTCTCCTTACATAATATTTGTATTTCCTTTGACCTGCCAAGTACTTACACCTAATTTTAACAATGACTCTAACAGACTGTGTTGTTTTAGCTGCTTCTGTTTTTTCATTTTCTACATAATGGCTAACAGATGTCAACTATTTAATAGCAAGAAAATGTATATGCATCAATAGGGATATTGATTCAAGAGTGTTTGCTTAAATGCCTCTATAAAAATCACAAGGTACGTGTGCCACTTGTTTCATGGAAGTAGATTTCTGCTAACTGCTCATTGTACAATGATAATAAATTATTCTCTACTTCACATTCTAACTATACTTTATCATGGTCTGTCAATAAATACTAAACACTGTTTCTAGAAATAAATATTACCACTGATTGGACCTTCTACTCCACTTTATTGTTTTGATTGCAAATTCTTATTGGTGGATTGTTCAAGCAGCTAAAGGGTTAACTGATCATTGTACTGAGCTCTTACTGCTCCTATCTTTAAGTAGACAGAATACTGTGCATTAGTGGCCTGATTTTGAGCTGGACATAAGTGCACAGTAAAACCATACTTGTCTGCTTTCAGTAGGCGACGTCTGGGAGAGGGGCGTGACTAGATGGCGGGAGGGGGCGGGCGCCTTGAATCGTGTCAAGTAAAATGACGTTTTGTCACGGGGGTCGGGGCCAAAATTCGCCGAGAATCGCGTCATTTTGCCAAGGGAATTGCGGGATGCGGGAGAAATGCCAGCTCTCCTGGAAGTCCGGGAGACCGACCCGAATTTCGGGAGTCTACCGGACTTTCCAGGAGAGTTGGCAAGTATAAGTAAAACAAAGCAGAGTTTTGAGTTCACCTAACTTCCTGGCGTCTATGAAGAAGAAAATCGAGGGCATGCAAGTGTAAGTTATTTACAGCAGTGGCATGTACACATAAGTGTAGCTATACCTTGAAAATGCAGCCTATTTAGTTACATTTCTCAGATGGTGTATCATTTGCAGCTCCTGAAGCCCTAGTTTACAGATTTGTGTTGATTCACCCCCCTCCATAGCAAACCAGCCTCATGCTGAATGGCAATGGGGCTTATTCAGGCATAACTTGGGCTGCAGATTTGGTTTAAAATGATAAAATCAGTAGGTGTGTTAGTGGAACGAGCAAGTCCCAGCAAGTCCTGACAGCCATTGACTGAGTGGGTATGTTGGTACTTGGGATACTTGTAGAACTAGCAATGTATCCTGAATGAATTTATTTTATTGACCTTAAGGAACAGACAATTAGGCTAGGTACACACTGGAGGTTTTCCAGCCAATTATCATTCGGTCAGATATCGCGTTGGTGTGTATGTGGTGACCGAGTATGATGGGATTTCCTTCCCTTACCTTGTCCTCCAGACACGAGTCAGGTTCTTTTTTGGTCGGATATCCGGTGGTCAGGAGATAAATTCTTCAATGAAAGGGACAAGGATTGGTCAAATAACTTGGGTTTATTAATAATGCGGTAAAGATAATTTTGGTTAAGCCACCGCGCCACTGACCCCTTCAACTCAATGGTAATAACAAAATATGCATTTTATCAACATAGAGCACAATAGCATTTAACATATAATATACAATAAATGAATTTTCAGGTAAATCACTTAACATTAACATTCAACTAAAACATTTGGTGCACCAATATTATTCCTGGTAACGTTACCATATTTTACACTCAGTCCTGGGTTGAACTGTGCACAGGAATTTAGTAGAAGTGGTGCACGTGGTTGGGGCCCATAAATTACTTTTTCACGTCAAATAAGCTGATGATCTTTTGTATTACACAGTCTCTCTTGTGTGTATTCACAGACCTCTCTATTTTCTCTCCTCTCACACTGTTCTCAGTACATAGCTCAGTCTGTTTAGTGTGATGTCACAGATCTCTATACTGCTTATTTGTTTTCAGTACTTTCCTTTTTACTCACACCTCTCTTTGGCTCACTTCTTATCTTCTTCTCTTCTTACACTTACTTCACTTTTAATCTGCTTATAGATCACTTTGTCCGATTTTCATTCTGTCCCTATTTTTCTCTCTCAGTCTATGCAGACACAGGGATCTCTCTCCCTCAGAAGTCTAGAACTTTCCTCTCCCCACTGCCTTCTGGGAGTTCACAGTTATTACCAAAGTTAGTGGACTTGTTGCTATGCCACACACTCCTCCTTCCTGTTACTCCCGGCAACCACCAACCACTCCCAACTGTCACTTCTCCCTCAAGAAAATATATATATTTTTAAAATCTTTATAAACACTTTTAACAATTAACAAATTAAATTAACAAATTAAAAAAATATAGATACACCCCAGGGTACTCAGATTTTGGGGCACCACATGTATACTGACACGATGAACGAAAGTCGTTTCCAAAGTGCCTATTTGTCGTTTCATTTGGTTGGTCGTACTGTTTAATAATCACGTTCCAATCACATTCCGATCATGTAGTGTGTATGCACTCACGATCACAATCTCCATAGAGTCATTGTCTTTTCAGCCATTGTCGGCAATGAACATGTCCCGGCGAATAAATGTATAGAGTGCTTTAGATGGAATAACAGTAACAGAAGCTAACGAAATTCGTTATGACATGTGGATAGCTATAACAAGGCAGTTAATCAGTACGACAGGAATGAATGAATGAATGAATAAATTAATAAATGAATGAATGAATGAATGAATAAATGAATGAATGAATAAATGAATGAATGTATATTGTGCTGACATTCTCTAAACGACTATAGAACCACATGCAGATGAAGAGCACAGATCTGAATGTAGTCTAGTGTTGTGTACGCATTAATCACCTGGTCCTTCAGACGTAGGTACAATCGTTGTAGATAACAGACTGGTCAGAAAATTCAGACAAAGCTGCTCTGATTGGCTGTTTACATATTAGCCCCTTTTATTTATTTGCTTTATGGCTCCCCTAGTACTTCTTGTTCTATCAGGGTTTTTTATTTATTGTTTCCCATTGAATTACTGCAGTACAATAGACAGAACAATACCTATATTTTTAGGAAAATAATAAAGTGGCAAACAAGGGATTTGAGTGAATTTTTATTTCATGTAAAATAATACAACAGTTAAGGGTATATTTACTAAACTGTGGGTTTGAAAAAGTGGAGATGTTGCCTATAGCAACCAATCAGATTCTAGCTGTCATTTTGTAGAATGTACTAAATATATTCTAACTAGAATCTGATTGGTTACTATAGGCAACATCTCCACTTTTTCAAACCCGCAGTTTAGTAAATATACCCCTTACTGTCTGTGGGTTTTTTGTGGAAACATATTCGAGCGGGCTCTGGTTGAAAGACCATGCTGGTGTTTGTATTTCTACAAGCGTTATCAGGCTAAAGCAGTCAATGGCTGCCAGTGCACAAAAATACTGAATTATGAATTTATCACTTTAAATCATTACCCCAGCACCCATTGAGCATGGGGTGCTAGGATGAGTCCCAGTGTTATTCACACCATAGCTTCTAATTGAATCCCTGAAAGATAATACACTACCAAAGCATTTTGTCTTTAATGGATAATTCCACTTTTATTTTTAGTTAACATCCCTCATATCACCAACTCGAAAAACAGGTTCAGAGAAATCCAGCATACTGTTCTCACTTTGGAAGAAACTGCCTTATGCCCTTTGTCTCATTGATCTGCTCCGTCTGTATATTGTTTTATCTGTTGTTTTCACTGTATGGTGTAAAAGCAAAAACAGTAACCTTTTAAGTCTATGTTTAATAATTTATAACTTTTGTAAGCCAGGAATCTTGAAAGTCTTAGGGCCTGAGTCATTAAGGAGAGCAAAGCAAAAAAAATGAGTAAGTTTGCTACTGGACAAACCATGTTACAATGCAAGGGGTGCTACTTAGTTTATTAATTTGCACATAAGTTAAATACTGGTTGTTTTTTCATGTAGCACATACTTGATAACTTTATTTGTACACTGAAATTCTAAGTTGATCTAGGACATGCCCTACCCAAAATATTAATCTGTCCCCACAATTTAAATTTACCTCCCCCTCCAATGCAACATGGTTTTGCCAAGGTACAAATTTACTCCTTTCTTATGCTTTGCTCTCTTTAATGACTCAGGCCCCTTGACTAGAGCCAAGAACGCTGCACAAAATCAACAGGGCCAATAGAAAAACTGAGAGGTGCAGTGATACCCATCCATACCCTCCATGGATCCTGTTCTTCTCTCCTAGAACTGAAATCCCAAACAGGGCTTCACTGCGCATGGGCCGGCACTATTGAATGCTAGGAAGAGCAGAGTGGACTCTTGCATTTTGGTTGGATTGACATCACCTTCACCTTTGCACCTCATAACCCTCACACCCTGAGGCAGCTTTAGTTTTCTGCTGACTTTTATAGTAGTACAAGCAGAGCCGGATTTAGACCTTATGGGGCCCATGGCAAGATACTGGTTTGGGGCCCCCTCCCTGAAAAAATCCATAGCACTATAGCTTTTTAGCATAGGGGGGCAAGTATATAGCACTGGCCCATAAGTAGCGGCCCATTTTTAAAGGGTGGTCTCACCACCGGCCCTGGGAGGGCCCTCTGGGGACCGCTGGGCCCTAGGCAATTGCCTAGGTTGCCTAGTGGTAAATCCGGCCCTGAGTACAAGCACATCCTGGGGCTCTTCTTAAGTAGAGAGCCGAGAACAGATTCTTGTGGGACCCTAAACGATAGTGGGAGTGTAGGGGAGAGCGTGCTAGAGATGGAGATACTGGGGTGCATGCTGGGTTAGGTGTACGTGCCAATCTGTACTGTGCATGCCCACAAAAAAACGGTGGATGACTAAGTCCATAAGCAGATCTGACACTTCCACCTCCATAAGCTTGGAGAGGCGGAACGGGGGAGGGAATAGGCATGCAAATGCAGACCATGTATCGTAAGGGCGGATTTGCATAATAGCAAACTGAGGCAGAACTGCAGGGAGACTCACAAACACCTGTCAGGAGCCATATGACTTGCTGGTGCCTGAGGGCTGGTGCAAATACGCAGTGATGATGATGACGGTCGCCAGAACTAGCTAGCCGCTTCTGATTGGCTACTTGTGGATTAACTTCCGAAACTTTCTTCATTGATCGCGCCTATATTGTATGATTGTGTGGCCATATTTTAAAATTAATTGTTTTGCTACTTTATTTCATGCATAGGTAGGAATATTATATCTGCCCTACTATAAAGGGTTTTATATTTTAATGTGAAACTGATCTGGGGGTAAATGTATTAATCTGTGGATCTCGCAAATTGCTGACATTTGGCGAGCAAATTTAAAATGGCATTGTGTTTAAAGACACCTGGACAGGATTTGGACAGCCTCTGGACAACTGGGGGTAAATTTATCAAGCTGCGGATTTGAAAAAGTGGAGATGTTACCTATAGCAACCAATCAAATTCTAGCTATCATTTTTTTAGTACATTGTACAAAATGACATCTAGAATTTGATTGGTTGCTATAGGCAACATCTCCACTTTTTCAAACCGCAGCTTGATAAATTTACCCCCTGGACTGGATCTGGACAGTGGCTGTTCCCTTTGTGATCCTAGCAGCTCTGTCTATTAAGCTGGCAGCTCTTCCTTTTAGCCTGTCTGCTTTCTCTGTATGACTGACAGCTCTCTGTTAAACAAGCAGCTGTCTCTGGTAACCCTTTGTATTGGAATGTCAGTCTCCCTCATTGCCTTCAGCCTCTCTATAATGGCATTGCCACCTATGGCTGTGCAACTACTCAATCTTCCATTGGTTTCTGTGCCCACTTGTAGTCTGTCTTGACTCGGCTGCACTGCTTTGTCTTCTCATCGGCTTCTTTCAGACAGGCGGCTGTCTCGGCAATGGATGCCCCTCTTTCTCTGTGAACATACCACCACACCTTTCTATCTCTGGTGCCAAATGTCTCACTAGTGGTGGGCTCTGCTCTATGTCACTTCCTGTCTCTCTGCTATTCAGGTTTTCTGGGAAGTATAGTTTCCAGAACCCAAACAAGCATTGGACTGCCTCCAGCCAGTGGCTCCTTCTGCTTAGCTGAAAGTAAGGGACATTTGCAGCTGGGTGGAGTTCCCTTAAAATGAGTTAAACAGTTCAGGTACTTTTCCAATGGCAACATTCATAGATAACAGGAAATAGATGCTGAACTTGGCAAACAACAGCAGACTTTAATGGAACTTTATACATGTTTGCGAAAAATCTGGAATTATGAATAATGCCAGTAATCTTGGTTTGAGGCATCATACCAAAATTCCAGCCCAACAGATTGTGACTGGAAAACCAAAATTGCACATACAAATCTACAACATATGAGTTTTCATAAATGTTCATTGCATTTTTGATATTGGGCTAAATAATATCACGTGAGACAATATTTTACGGGAAACATATATGTCTACTTTCAAACAAGAGACTTCCATTAAATATGATAGGTTACTCATGCATATTTTCCAATACAACTTGGCACCTGTGAGTTTTAGTTTACAATGTACAACAATGTTTGTCTACCAGTGGAGTAGTATTGTTGTTCTGTGTAACAAACACTTCTTTGTAGTCTTGGAACTGTCTGAAAAGCCCCCTCCCACATCAAACTCCATTTTGTCTTACCTTTTCTGCAGGCGTTAGCTCTGTACAGGGTTAAAACACTAGCTCCTTTAACAATGCTGTAAACAGGTTAGTGATTATATTACTTAGGAGAGACGGGTAGAGTTTAGTGCTGCTATTGGATGCATGCATGTAATGTCTGATGGGAGTGTCAGTTTATTTCCACAATCATCTCACACGGAATTATCTGATATAGCAGACTATATTCTCCCACAGAACTTCATTTTGAAAAGATACACCAGAGTTTTCTGGCGGCTTTGAAAAACCAATCAGATCCTAGCTATCATTTATTTAGTACATTCTACTAAATGATAGCTAGAATCTGATTGGTTGCTATAGGCAACATCTCCACTTTTCAAACCCGCCGGAAAACTCGCTTGATACATTTACCCCCAGAACTCTGTTACCAGGAATCAAGTTCCTACAAAAGGTATTTCAGGAGGGCAGAGGCGAGGTCACAATAATAAAACAAAAACACAGATACATTTCGTTTCAAATAGTAGCCTTATTAAAGTTATTATTTAAAGATATTTTGACTTATCATCTGAATAATGTAACTATAATATTTCCTCTCATTAGGGCAATCTATCAGTTGTTGCTGGATATTTCAGTCAACTCTATGTCTTGTTCTTATTTTTTTATTTTAAACTATAAGTACTGTACAAAATTATTATCTAATGTGATTAAATGGAACACGCTGTTGCAGCCAGAGGGGTATTCAGTGCTTTGTAATTTATGAGCTGTACAATCTAAAATATAATTAGAGCCTGTCACTAATTTTGTGAGATGAATGCCCTAAAATAGGAAAACTACACCAGTGAGCGATTTGTATCTACAAAAACTGCAATCTCTCGTCTCCATCTTCTCCAAAATTTCAAAACATAGTAGATTCTAATAGAAAATGCATTAAAGAAAATGAATATATGCACAATGCATTCGATTATCTGGAAATGTTTTTTTTTTGGCTTCTGCTGATGACTAGAGTGAAGTAATTGGCAGACTAACACTGAGCTTTTAACGGTAAGTGGCTGGTTCTAGTCTGTCTGTGTATGGAAAAGGCCGAATATCATTAGCACCTGACAGCTGATCAATGACCTACGTGAAATTAGTAAGTGGTCCCCTTCCAAATTTATTGAACTAGTTACCCTACTAAGGAACTGCAATTTAATCATTATTATGATTTCTATATGTTAGCATAAGCACCAGATTAGTCATTAGACTTTAAAAAAAAAATGCTTCTTTCCAAATGCTGATGTCTAATTAGAGTAAAGTTATCTTTTATAGGGGATTATGGGTCGCTGACACTCATTTTTGTTTTTGTTTTTTTCATTTGTTAATTGTGAGAGAACACACAGTGAGTGAATGTCTAGAACGAGATCCAAGTGCATAACAAGCCCCGTCTACCATTAGTTAGTAGCATGTAATGATGTGGAAGGTAAAAAGGTCCTGGGTTAATTTGCAATGAATTTCGCTTCTAGCTACAGGAAACACTGCACAGTTATATAGTCGCTATTTAATAAAGTAAACATTTGTAACACATGAATATTAATGAAAAACAGTTATTTTTATTCTGCAAAATTATAAAAAAAGGAAGAGTTGAAAGGATGATTATATTAGCATATAGGATATGTCTGTGGATATATACATTAAATGTGATCATATACAAACTTTAATATAATTACCGCAGCTTTAGGCATTATTTCATTAGAAAAACAATTTGCTTTTAGCAACCCTGGATTGTCAGGTGACCTATTCTTGGCTATCTAGAAGGCAGGAAGTCTATTAGGCCAGAAAGGCTGCAAATTTTTTTATGCCAGGTTTACATTAACTATAGGTTTGCCTTATATGTACAGAAAAGATACATCCTGCTAATTTTTGGCCCCAATAGGACTGTACAGGCCACGAGTTAGGACGCAGTCAGCATTTTAAATGGAGCGGCGAATGATTTTATTCTTATAAAATCACCACTTCTAATCAATGTTATGCTTTTTGCTTATACTGGAAAATGATAATGTTTTTTGAATTGCTAAGCAATCCCCGGAGACTATAGGAAGATAGAAAACCTCCCCCTACAGGGGAAAGTCAGGTGGGGTGTGGGATGTTGGGGCAAAATCAAACTAATCCTTCCCTATATAACTTTGCGCTCAAGAGTGCCCCTAGTGCCCTGGTTCAAATTTCATCAGCCTGCCCATGAAATGTCAGTCAGCTGATAATGAGGTATACAGATATGCACCCTCTATACATATATGCACCCTCCCACTGTAGATCCTGGGCAGCCAATTCAGTATTTTACCTGCTTCCTTATATAATCCATTTGTGCACAATATATTATACTGTAGTTTGATGCCACTTCATAATTCTCTGACATTATTATTATTAATATTATTATTTTTATTATTTTTTATAGAGTTATCTTATTACCCAGTGCTGTATATAGATGGGATTGGGATACAAATAAATAACGTATAATGACATGGAACAAAGATAAAGGTAGCCCCAGGGGCGGGCTGGACCGGGGGGCAGGGGGGAAGAGGGGCCCCGGGCCGCTCAGTCTAACGGCTGTTCGGGCCGGCCGTCCATCCCCCCGTCCCCCCCGTGGATGCAGTAATAGCTTAATTTTACCGGCGGCCACATCACTTGTCACGCGTCATAATGAAGCGGCCGCATCGCGTGACACGTGATGTGGCCGCCGGTGTGCCCCCCGGGCTGAAACCTGCCAGCCCGCGTCTGGGTAGCCCTGCCCAAATGAGCTTACAATAATAACTGATACATACGGTAGTGGATTAACAATTGTAGATGGTGGTGGGGAGAGTGTGTGTGGCTACTGTAATGCATAAGCATTATTAGCAAACAATATTATAACAGCCACTGGTGACTGGCATTTCTGTGCAGCTACCAGTAGTACAGTTGGAATGAGGAAAAACAGTGGATAGGTGGAGACATGAAAGATGAACCAGTCATTATAGAAGTTTCAAGAGAGCCAACTGCTGGCAACTATGAATGTCCCTCACCATTTATCTCAATGGAACCTCATCATCTGGCTCTGGAAAAGGCTTTTGCTCATGTGCTGCATTAGCGCTCTCCTGCCAGCTCGAAGTAGCTGTGTTTTGGACATTTCTCTTTGGCATCATGCTTGCTGCTGGACTCAGGGCCAGGACGCCTGTTCCCCACATTCCCAGAAGTTATGGCAGCTGCTATTGTAACCAAGGAGGGTGAGGAGACCATAAAAGGAGGTACATGGCGGTCTTCTGACGCTCATATCTTGCAAGAATGGTTCAAACGGATTGATCTTTACAGGCTCATGGTTGACATTGCCTATCTGGTCAAAAGAAAGTAACTGAGTATACGACAATGTGGCCCCGCTGGCTTGAACTTAAGGAGTCACCGTCCTCCCCCACTCTTATGGACTGTGGATGGCCTCCTGTGGCTAGAGGATTGCCTGGGCAGACATACTAGTGGGCGGGCAGAAGCTGAACACTTTTGTCTGGCATCCTTATCCTAGCTAAATTTCCCCCCATGAAACGAGGAGTCCCTCTTTCCCCTCACTCCTCCTCCCATACACTATTTTTCTCTTTTCCTCCTCCCCTTCCCTCTTTATCTCCTCTTCCACTCTTCTCTCTTGTCCGTTGTGTCTTGTTTATATTTATACTAAGCGTCATTTATTATAGGTTGACAAACTATGATCCTTTTAGTTAATATTACTTTTGTATTTGGTCCATCTGCTGTATACATGTCTCTATTCTTTCTATAAAAACAAATTACACATAAAAAAAGGAGGAACAGAAAAGTTAATGGCAGTGAAAGTTGAACTTTTTGGGTCCTGCAGTTGAACATAGATGGTATTCCAGTAGATCATCTTTGTCTTTGGTGTGATGACTCTACTGGGTACCAGCTAATTTCACACTGCCTTCAGAAATGTGTGACTGTTTTATAGCTGTGAGCAGATGACTGGGTGAGAGATAGGGCACATAGCTGATCTAAAGAGCAGTCACCTAACTGCTATTCACATGCTACGTACAAGCCAAGCACATAAACTCATCTTCATCTCTATCATGAAAAACAGGTTTTCATAGCAGCCAGAAACAGATTAACCCGGTGATGTCCTCTCTTACAGCAAGTTCGATAAAAACAATAAAGGTTTATTTGCACATTGTTGTTTGCCTTAAAGTGCCATCCCAGTAAACACTGGAACAGTGAAAAACGTGGTTTGTCATAGAGACCGCATACAAAGACAATATTAATTACCACTAGAATGTGCGTGAAATAGGAACACAACAGAAATGTGAGAGAAGTTCCATCATTTCGATTCTCAAAACTATTCAGCTTTTCTCTGAAGTGTTGGAGTATAATGATGTTAATACAGTGACAAAATAATTGGATTTATTGTCATTGAGGTGAACCTCACCTTTCTTGCAGATTTAAATAGTTATCAATTTCAGTAGTATCATGAACATATGGCAATTGTCGCTGAATAAAGAAATGAAGTTTATTGACATATATAACCATGTGATGTTTCCCTGCATTCCTTATAGGTGCAATGTTGCTGGATGGGTTAGAAATTTTTCAATTGGTTTGGGGAACTTGCAGTAGCCAAAACCAAACAAATCACTTCTTTATACAGAAGAGCTATTTGTAGAAGAAAAAAGTGGAGCTGAGTTCAGCAATTTTTGTGTGGTTGCCGCTACTAGTCATCATTATCATCATCAACATTTATTTATACAGCGCCAGCAAATTCCGTAGCGCTTTACAATTGGGAACAAGCATTAATAAAACAATACTGGGTTATACAGACAGACAGAGAGGTAAGAGAACGATGGAGCTAATGAGGATGTTGATAAGGATGATGCTGTTTGTGTAAGTCCTGCACCAGTGGAAGCAGTTCTTGCACATGATAGAATGAAGGCCATTGTCATGCCTGGGCATAAGACCAAAAAATCCACCTCTTATGTATGGAATTATTTTTACGCAAATCCTGACAGCAGTTGCCTAGCTATTTGTAGCGTTTGTAAAGCCACAGTCAGAAGAGGTAGGGACCTTAACCATCTAGGAACCTCATCCATGTTACGTCATTTGAAGCGAACTCATGGCAAGGTGTTGGGAAAATCAGAAAGTTATGCTAAAAAAATAACAACAAGCAGTCCATCATCAGCTAGGACCCTTCTCTCACCTAAATCCCGACACCTGCAATCTACACCCACAACACCGTCCTTGTCAATATCCTCAGTAGCGATTGGAGTTAGTCCTGCATCCAAGTTGCTAAGGCTAGATGACTCCTCCACTATCCTGGATTCCTCATAAGAATTCTTGAGCGTTAGTCCCACTGCTGCTGCTGTTGCTGGGGGTGAATCTTCATCCCAGAAGCAGACCAAGCAGAAGACTACTAGTAGTTTACAACAATTGACTGTTAAACAATCGTTTGCTAAAGGAAGCAAGTATGAAAGCTGTCACCCAGTCGCAAAGCGGATCACAGACTTCATGGCGACTATGCTAGTATTAGATCTGCGTCCAACATCCACTATTAATGCAGCTGGTTTTAGACAGCTACTTGAGGTCTTGTGTCGCCGTTACCAAATTCCATCGCGACACCATTTCAGTAGAAAAGCTATTCCTCACCTCCACCAGAAGGTTTGTAAAAATGTTATTATTGGGCCGCAAAATGCCATTCTACCCCCTGTACACTTAACCACATATATTTGGACAAGCGAAACTGGGCAAACTAAAGATTATATGACTGTGACAGCCCACTGGGTTGGTGATTTGCCTTCACCAGCAGGAACAGCAGCAGCATGTACCCAAGTACGTCACATTTGTCAGAGGCAGGCTACCAACTTCACTAAGAGGCATATAGCTGACAATCTGTTATGAAAACTAAGGGATGTCATTGCAACATGGCTTATCCCGCTTGGACTCTCCTCAGGATATGTCATTTCTGATAACGCCACCAATATTGTCAGAACATTACAGCTAGGTCAATTCCATTACATTCCCTGTTTTGCTCACACAATAAACTTGGTTGTGCAGAGCTTTTTAAATTATGATAGGGTTGTGCAGGAGATGCTGTCTGTGGCCCATAAAATAACTGGACATTTCCGGCATTCAGCAACAGCGTGTAGGAGATTGCAGCAACTGCAAGAGCAATCTAATTTGCCCTGCCACCAACTGAATCAAGAGGTGGTGACAAGGTGGAATTCTACCTTTTAAATGCTTCTGTGGATGGAGGAGCAGCGAAAAGCGATCCACGCTTACTCCACAAGCCATGACATTGGGAAAGGAGGGGGAATGTATTTTAGTCCAGCGCAGTGGAGAATATTTTCCGTGTTGTGCAAGGTGCTGAAACCATTTGAAGTAGTCACCTGTGAAGCGAGTTCAGACACTACGAGCTTGAGTCAAGTGATTCCCTTAATTAGACTTTTGGAATAGCAGCTTGAAAAACTGAAGGAGGAGATGAAACAAAGCAATTCCGCTAAGTATGTCGGACTTGTAGATCAAGTACTTTATTCACTTTGCCAGGATCCAAGAGTTATCAAAATCTTGAAATCAGATCACTACATTTTGGCGACTGTGCTTGATCCAAGGTTTAAAAGAGCAATGTCTTCTCTTTGTTTTCAACTGACCCAGACCTCAAGAGATACAAGGAGCTCCTGGTGAGCAAGATGACAGTTCAAGTGTTACATGACAGGACGGAGTCTCCTCCTTCAGTTTCTCACTCAACTGCTGCTGGAAAAAAACTTAACTTTCACAAGAGACGTAGGGATGATGCAAATGACTCAGCATAAGATTTTGACATCTGGTCTGGTCTGAAAGAATTGCCCAAAAAACATGACACCGGTAACTCCACCTGATCCTACTATCAACATCCAAAGGATGGTGGAGGATTATTTTAACGACAGCATAGAAATAGACACATCAGAAAGTCCCTTTACATATTGGGAGGAAAAAAAGTGAACTCGCTTTGCACTACCTAAGCTGCCCACCCTCTAGTGTATACTTGAAGAAGTTTTCAGCACAGCCGGGAACCTTGTCAGCGATCGGTGTAGGAGGCTACATCTTCAAAATGTGGAAAAGATGATGCACATAAAAATTAACTACAATTTCTACGAGGAAGGCTTTTCCCACCAACATCAAAGTACAGAGACTTCTGTAACCGTGGATTCAAGCGGGGATGAATTAATAATGTTTGAGGATGAAGTACACACTGATGAGGGTGAGGATGAGGTTGAGGATGGGGATGAGGATGAAGACAACAGCATCTTGCCACAGTAGAGTTCATTAACAGCACTGTTACCTTAGGTGCCTTAAGGCCATTGTTAGCTTGTTTTGTGGGAGCCCAAACAAACCAAGCACTTCAGTCACAAACGTGACACTCCTTGTCGCTGAAGTGCTTGGTTTGTTAAAGTGTGCATGTCCTTTTTTTAGATCCAACATAAGGGTGGGTGGGAGGGACAAAAAATGTTCCAAATCCTTTTCTGCAGGGGCCGGTGACACATCCATTTGTTTTCTCAGGTCTCTTGGCTGTTTTTTAAACTGAACATATTTATCGTCCTGCCTCAGGGCCACCTCTGTATTATTCTTCTGAAGCACAGTGTATCTCTCGTGCACTAGCTCGCTTAAATCCGGATTCTCATCCGGTGGGTCACGTTTTAATTTAAGTACAGTCTCCTCAACTGCGTCTATATATTGGTTTAAATCTCTGTTCAATGCAGCGTATTCCAACATGACGAATTCCATGCTGCCCACATGTTCCATGTCACAGTCTGTCTGAAGCAGATGTAATGCCACTCCAGTTGTAATATCCAGTCCTGTGTCTACATAAGTTTGGCAGTTCTTCAAGGATGAGAGGGAGGTATCCAGAGAGGAGAAGGAGATTGAAGATGCAGCACGAGCAGACAAGGTTTAATAATGTAGAGTTCATTGACAGCACTGTTGAGCTTAAGGCAGCTAAGCGTTTGGTAGCTTGTTTTGTGGGGCCCAAACAAACCAAGCACTTCAGCCACAAAAGTGGCACTCCTTTTTGCTGAAGCGCTTCCTTTGTTAAACTGTACATGTCCTTTTCAATATCTTACATAACGGTGGGTAGGAGGACCCAAGGACAATTCCATCTTGCACCACTTTTCTTTTCTGCAACTGCTGTATGGCAATGTTTCCTAGATGTGCTATGAACTGCCGTGTCTTTGTGTCGTTGCTCTGTTGCTTAGCATCCAGCCAGGTCTTTGTCTGAAAGTGGATGGAATTAATATTGTGACCTGTGAGGTGGTCAAAATTGACTGAAAATTACTGGAAAATAATGTTATTGAGGTTAATAATAATGTAGAAACAATAAAACAGCAACATTATGTGATTTTAGTATATTTTAGCATTTTTCTAAAACTTACAGATCCAAAACCAAAACATGCCAGGGTGGTTTTGCCAAAACCAAAACACGAACTTTATCCAGATCCAAAACCGAAACCAAAACACGGGGGTCAGTGAACATCTCTAGTTATAATACAAAGTTTTTGGAGTGATTTTAGTCCAGTCATCCAAAGTTGCATGTACAGGTCATGGCAAAACCATATGATTTGCACTCCTGCTATAAAATAAAACCTATTAAGAGAATTGTGTTCTATTCTGTCATTATTTACCTAAAGAGTGTGTTTCCTGGCATGGACATCTGGCATCACTGCCACACTTTCATTTTAAGAAGAGTAAAATTGGTAAATGGTGTACAGTACAATACAGTAGGTCATTTCCCCCAAAATGCTCATTCAAATTGCTCTTTCACTGCTATATTTACTAATCATTGGCAACCGGAATAAAATGAGCTTGAAAATTGAATTAAAGGTACCAAATTGAATTAAAAGATGTGTAAGACTTTATGACCAGCCCATTTACAAGGCTTCACATGCTGGGCTGGATACAATTTGCCCATTGCAAGCAACCAGAATCTAGCTACCATTTATCTAGTACATTCTACAGAATGATAGTTAGAATCTGATTGGCTGCTTTAGGCAACATCTCCACTCTTCATTTTTAGTAGGTTTAGTAAAGCTTCCCCATAGAAATTGATGGCAGGAAAGAGCCTACAGGTCCATCTAGTCTACAGTTTTATGTGGGATTTTTGTGTTTAGTGATTTTCTTTTTTTTCCGAATTTTTTTTATTTAAGTAGTAACAGTAGCAATATGTTTGTCCCACGCATTCTAGAATTATTTTATTGTTTTAGTCTCTAGTACAACTGTTAGGAGACTATTCCATTTATCTGTGATGTTTTCTGTAAAGAAGTTCACCTGGTGGAGTGAAACAAGTTTGGGAAATCCAGTTTAGTATAGATATACTGCATGCACATTCTGCACTGCACGATTGTCCACATGTCACAGAGGGACACAGGTACGCATTTAGGGGGGGTTACCAGTTGTTCGGAAGCCCCCCTCCAGCCAGAGTTTTGTAAGGCTGGTCCCCATCCTTGGGACAGGCCATGGATCTACAGATCCATTCCAATCTGTTCCAGCCCCGGCTGTAGTATGCGCCTTGCCCGTCATTCACGGGGGGCGCAGCATGTCATAGTACAGGAAGTAGAAGACAAAGGAGTCTGGAGTGTACATATCCAAATGGAAGAAGGTAAATTAGTGCTTATTGTAATAAGGGTGGAGGCTTGGGGGGTAAATGTATCAAGGTGCGATTTTGCTTTGTCAGCGATTTTCTCAGGCGAGTTTAAATTCGCTGGTGTATTGAACTGTGAGTTTAAACTATTAAACTGTGAGTTTAATACAATATAAAATCACCAGTAAAGTGTTTCTTTCAAAATCGCCTTTCTCAAAATCGCTACAAATCGCAGTCCAGACGTTTTGTCACTCCAGCTATATAAATCGTCAAATGTACGAAGATGCGATATTGAATTAAAAATCACCAGAATTAACACACTGCTTTCTATTGGTGAGATTGGCAAACCCATCACTGTTACACTGCTGGTCAAGGTTAATATTGCAGGAGGCACAATACAAGTTTAAATAAAGCATGATTTTTTGCTTAAGAGGGGCAAAAATGTTTAAAAATTATATTACTGGGGACAAATTATTTTATGAATAAATTATTTTTGCACATTTGTCTAATTTATTTTTTTATTATTATGTTGCCTTACTATCGAATTACCTGTGGTGCAATAATTTTTTTCTCATGACATGGCAACACTTAATAATTCCACATGGGGAAACAATTTCAATTACATACTTGTGGCACTACAACACACTGCATTTTACAGGTATGATTAGCAAACACATCAGCCATTGGTCTATGCAGGCCAATAAGGGCTATAAAAGGGGACCCAAATGCGTAAATCAGCGACTTTGCAGAGAAAATTTAAAGCGGCAATGGCTTTTAAAGGCAAATTTGCCTTTAAAAGTCCAGATATTGTGTGACTATCCGACTCAGTAAGGACTTTGTTCCAACTGCCACAATAGTTGGGATGTATGTTCTGCATCAGCCTCAGAGTGTCCCAGCTAATACAAGAAAAAAAAGTGGGATGATTCTCTAATTGGTGCTTATGACAAGAGAGGCCGTAAAGCCGAATGCTCTTAAACTCATATTTTTGTGCATTTTTGTAATGGCACTTACCTAATATGGGTTAAAGTTTTGTATGTTGCTTTCAGCCAATGGTATCTGCAGGGAGGGTCATGGGTTCCTCTATATATTCTCTCCCCGGTGGTGCCTAGGCCTCTTTTTGCTCAAATCCCCCCCTTCCTTTTAGTGTGCCTGACTGATTTTCCATTTACCGATTTTCGTCACTTACAGACGGGGCACAGAAAAGCCAGAAAAGCATTGCAGTCAGCGTCTAATACATATGGTGCTTCCACTGATTGGCCACAGATCACTGCCCCCTTCCAAGTAACGAGGCTCTTGGTACTTTTTTGTGGGGGGGGGGGCCTTAACCTGCTTTGTGTGGGGACGTCATTGTGAGTCATAAGGGAGCGTAGTCACTCTGACAGCAGATTTAGCACCGGCCAATCGTAAGGGATTATATCCTGGGTACAGTGGTTTCAGGGCATGCGGCCATTCAATGTTTGGTTTTTGATATTAGTCATTTAGCTGACTCGCAATCTGCTTTCTCCACCACCATTCTTGTTTTAATTCAACTGTGACCTTATTTGCCAAATTTACATTTTGTCCATGTTTCTATTTATCACCTACAGTAATAATTCTCAACTTGTGTAAGAGGTTAGTGTGCAATGAAAAGAGGCCTCGAGAGTATGCAGTTTATTGGTGAGTTAAAGACTGTTTAATCTTTAACATAAAAAAACTGAAATAGACTAACCCCACTTCCTGTGTTACTTTAACGCAGAGATCAATCCATTTATGTATGACTTTCAATCGTGTCCAGGTTTAAAATCCACTGAACCTGTGTGAAATCAGTTATTGGCTGTCTATAGTCTGCTTGTAATATTGTTTTAAAATTGATGGAGCCATGCATGCTATAAATAGCGAAAACTACACACATGTAAACTAAATTAAATTAAAGACAATTTTCCAGCATGTGTTATTCATGTGTATCTGATCTGTTGTGCTCACCCACTTTATGGCCTTTGGAAACACCCCAATAAAAGTAATCCTGCACTTAGTTTTGTGGGATGGTGAAAACTCTGGATACTGTGTGTAAACCGTAAAAATGTCAGAACCTTAGTTGCGCAATGACATATGATGTCACATGTGATGTCACATAAAAGCACTTCACAGAATTGCAGTTTGTAAATTACATTTCCTGCCCAGTCTCCACATCTAGATAGCGTAAGTACATTGCAGGTATATAGACTTTGATTGTCTATTTAACTCTGTTTCCTCTGCTCATCACTGAGTTTTGACAGGATTTAAATTAATGTTGATTACCACTCATCGTGGTCACTGATTATAACAGGGTTGTCAATTGTTTATTTATTAACCTTTACTAGTATAGCCAACATAATATGTTCTGCATTTGCCGATAATGTTTTAATCATCCACTTGAATCCCTGACCCAGTAGAGCTTACAGTCTAAATTTAACAAACCAGTGTTTTGTGAGTGTGGGAGGAAACCAGAGCACCTGGAGGAAATGCAAAAACAGGGAGGATAGTAAACTACCCCAGCAATAAGTGTTGTTCTGCAGTGACCAGCAGGAAGGTGCAAAAGCAGGTCAGTCCCATAGGTTAGAAAAGAGGCATAAAACAGCATGGAGATTGAATAGGTTTTATATTACAGAATACTATATATCATACTTGCCAACTCTCCCGGAAAGTCCGTGAGACTGCCGAAATTCGGGTCAGTCTCCCGGACTCCCAGGAGAGCTGGCATTTCTCCCGCATCCCGCAATTCCGTTGCTAAAATGCCGCGATTTACTGAGAATCGCGTCATTTTTGCCCTGCCCCCCTGCGACAAAACGGCATTTTACTCGTGGGGGCCAAAATGAAGCGACTCAAGGAGCCCTGCCCATTCCCACCCTCTTGTCACACCCCTCTCCCGGATGTCGCCTACTAAAAGTAGGCAGGTATGCTATATATTGTGGTCTTAAGAGTACTAAAAGTCACATTGACTATACAAGATGGTCTTTTTCTAATTACGTTTCTGTCATTTAAACCTTTTTAATCATGTTTCATCATACTGTAAATGTTCCTATTTTGTGTTGTTTTAGATATTTTTTTATTGAACACAATGCAGATATGCAGTATGAACAAGATTAATATATTAAGTTTTTTATAAATTCAGAAAATATTTTTCAGCTAGTCATTCTTCTGACAAATTGTCACCTATTTTCACTGCTACCAAAACTCACAGCAGTGCCCATAATGAGACAAGACCAATAAATCAGAATCTGCAGATTTTTGATAAATGCTTTTGTTCAATAAAAAAAAAAAAAGACATCCGCATTAGACTCATCCCATTTTATCCCCATTCAATTATCCTGAGTAGCCTGGGATAACTGTTTCTTGTCATAATTAAAATAACAAATAGTTTTCTTTAAGCCACTGTATATTGCTTTAGTTTCTTTTTTGTGCGCTATCCTACAGTATATTATAAAATAAAACCCTTCTGAAAACCTTAGAAGAAAATCTGACTTGTAAAGCCACTAAGTGAGAATAAAGCTTAGGGTAATTATCTCAGAGTATGTTATTCTGTGTATTATGCTTATTATTATTATTATTATTATTATTATTATCATCATCATTGTTTATTTATAAGGCATCATAAATGTTTGTTTGATAAGGCTGACCAAGGAGATGCAGAGGTGAGACATAGAGTAGGGAGGGCCCTTCGCATGGGAGCTTATAGTCTACAGCAGAGTTTTTTAACTCCAGTCCTCACGCACCACAACAGCTCATGTCTTCAGGATCTCTTTAATCATGCACAGGTGACCTAGTCTACTTGTCTGGGTCAGTAATTATTCTACCTGTTCCGCAGACAGAAATCCTCAAAACATGAACTATTAGGGCTGGGTGAGGACTGGAGTTAAGAAATACTGGTCTAGAGGGAAAGAACCTAGTAGGACATGGAGTGGACACGGGAATGGTGAAGGCAAAAATGCAGATTTATTGAGGGGGTCTCCGTGCCACACTACATGACTAACCCCTTCCCATCCTTTTCTAATACACAGGCAATTCTGCACTATTGTTAGGTGGGCGCAGCTTCCCGTTCACGAGCAGAGCCGTGTGAAGCAGGTCATACATCCCAACTATCCTTGAAGTCATGACTGATTGGAGCAGTCACCAAAAATCAGGACTGCCCCACGGGAATCCGGACAGTTGTCAAACTGTACTGTTCCCTCCTACCTGTTCTTCCACTATTAAATAGCCTCTAGGCATTTTGCATACATCTGTACTCCTCATTCCAAATTATTTTTCTTTGTTTTAAGCATAGGGCAGCACAGTGGTTAAGTGGCTAGCACTTCTGCCACACACAGGGCCTGATTAAGGGTTCTGGCCGCCCTAGGCTAATACGGCCGCAGCGCCCCCCCCCCGAATATATAGGTGTATAGGAACACTCCTGAATATGAATGTTCAGGTGTATTCTCCAGCATTCAAATTTAGACAGATTGTGCCATTGTCTCTTACCTGTTCTTGCTCTTCTCTCTTGCAACTTTGTTATCCTCTCGCTGGCTTCTGGAAAGTTGGCATCCTGTTTTGAAAATGCAAAAATGTATTATAATGCAAACCCTGACTGATTAGGCCCTTTAGTTAAAACAAAACACTCCATTATGGCCAGCTAAAAGTACCCCATTGGACAGGCATATATAAGCAATATCTGAATATTTGTTGTCAATCAAATACAAACCTCTACCAGCCCCATCTCACTAATATTTAGTATTCTAGTGATTGCTGAGACCACCCATGTGACCACCACACAATCATGAGATTCTGCCCCCCAAAGCTGCTGTATTTTTTAAATACCCCCTGCAGCCATTTTCCTTAACCACAACCCCCCCACAGCCATTTTCCTTAACCCCTGCTGCAGCCATTTTCTTTACCTCCCATCCTGCATCCGTCCCCCTTGCAGCTATTTTCCTTACCTCCACTCTGCTAGCTAGCTATCCCCCCCGTCACATCAAAACTCCCCCAGTCACATATATCAGCCCCCCTCCTCTGCCCTCCTTCATACATATCAACCTCTCTCCCTCCCTATAGATTTTCATGGCAGCCCCCACCCCTCCCACCCTATAGATTTGTATGACAGTCCCCCTCTCCCTCCCTATACATATGCATGACAGTCCCCCCTCTCCCTCCCTATAGATATGCAGGGTAGTCCCCCCCTCCCTATAGATATGCAGGGCAGTTCCCCCCCTCCCTATAGATATGCAGGGCAGTTCCCCCCCCTCCCTATAGATATGCAGGGCAGTTCCCCCCCCTCCCTATAGATATGCAGGGCAGTTCCCCCCCCCTCCCTATAGATATGCAGGGCAGTTCCCCCCTCCCTATAGATATGCAGGGCAGTTCCCCCCTTCAATTACCTGTAGTTGTGCCAGCGTCGCTCCTCTCCTCAGATCAGCAGATAGGAAGTGAAGATGTCCTGCTTCCTTTCTGCTACACAGCAACAGGCAGCCTGGCGATTGGCTGTGTGTTGCTAACCACTGACCACCATTGCTTTTGATTGTCGAGCCCTCCACCCCCCCCCCCGCGGCGACCCCCCCCTCCCCCACCCCGAAAAAAAAATGAATGAAGAAAAAAAAAATGTAAAAAAAAAAAAAAAAAAAAATTTTTTTTTTAAAAAAAAAAATATCCACAGGGCAGCGCCCCCCGGGACCCAGCGCCCCAGGCTGCAGCCTGGTCAGCCTAGTGGTTGATCAGGCCCTGGCCACACAGCACTGGGGTCATGAGTTCAATTGCCAAAAATGGCCTTATCTGGGAGGAGTTTGTATGTTCTCTCCGTGTTTGCATGGGTTTCCTCCATGTGCTCCGGTTTCCTCCCACACTCCAAAAACATACTGGTAGGTTAATTGGCTGCTAGCAAATTGTCCCTAGTCTACCTCCCTCTCTCTCTGTCTGCTTGTGTGTGTATGTTAGGGAATTTAGACTGTAAGTTCCAATGGGGTAGGGACTGATGTGAGTGAGTTCTCTGTACAGCGCTGCGGAATCAGTGGTGCTATATAAATAAATGGTGATGATATGCTTCTTAAAAAAAAAAATATACAGTTATGTAGAAAAAAAGAAAAGCAAATTAGAGGTAAAAAGTTCAGAGACTTAATAGCAAAAAGAGCAAGATTAGCCCCATAAACAACACTAAATGACAAAAAATAAACTAATGTATTAGAAGCAAATTAGAGGCATAATAGATTGAAAACAAAAATAGCAAATAGCGCAATCTATATAGTTCCAGGATGCATAGCTCATAAATATATATTGCTTAGAATCTAGAAAATGCAAACCGTTGCTGAATTATTAGAGTGCAGGTTGTATTAAATAAAAATATTAAACTAGAAAATATCATAATAGTGAAAAGAACAAAGAGGATCTTGCTAAATATTTAATACTTTTATTTATCCTGTTACTGATTTACCACTAAAAACTGTGAGGAAAAAATTAGCATTTCTAAGATTCATTCTTTTAGGTATATAAAGAAGTAATTTTATTATACTATCTACTTAATCATTTCCTCCATGTAAAAATTAATTCTTCAATTGAAGCTAATTTCATGTGCAAAAAAATTGGCGTGTTCCATAGATTAATTTTCCAATTTACAGTTGACAATAATCATACCACATACATAGAAATACCATCAATTATAAGTTTTATAATGAACATGAATAAAACGCATAGAAGACAGTGTTTCTGCAATCGGGAAATGAAAATGCACCTGTTTCTTGCATTCTAAATTTAACCCAAATGTAACATAAAAAGAAGAGGTAATTTTTAGAGACAGCACAACAGAAGGGAAACAATTAGTAAAGCAAAACAACTACTTTGGTTTAAATGCCACTGACAAATTTTACTTGACAGGTCAATTCATGTTGTCATTTAATTACAAAACTGAGGTTTGTTTGCAAGTAAGGAGGGAGCACGTTTCTGCAAAAGGGGAAAATCAACAATTATGTGTAACATTTAAGTGGAATGTGTCTTAGAAACAGGTTGGTGATTTATTTCAATGCTGTGGTGGGGACTAACAGAGGAAGCACATTTATTTGAGACAAACGATGCATTGCGGAATGTTGCAGTGGAGAACATGAAGCATGTTGTTTTCTAATGGCTCTACCTACTCAATACAACATGCATGTAAATGGGATGTGCCTGACCTGTTTTTCTCAAATAAACCACTTTTAGGTTATTTTATGTTTTACAGTTCAGTGGTGTTATGAGAACCTAATAATATGCAATATTATTTATCTTTTTTATTATTATTGTGCATATATGAACACTTCGATATCTAGACTGACACAAGGGTTATGGTACAACACGATTTTATTTTGAGGTCAACAGATCAGAGCTAGAGACCCCAGATATTAACAGACTAAAATAACTGACAAACATACATTATCTATAATGCTGGGTACACAGCACAGTGTTTTCAGTAGATAATCGGGTCAATCAGATGATAAGCAAATGATTGGCCCGATATGACACTAGTGTGTACCCTGCAACGAGGAACGATTATCGTTCTAAAGCACATCATATTGTTGAATGAGATTTGTAAACTGAAGTAATAACGACGGAATGATCTCGTTCTAATTCTGCAGTGTGTATGCACTCTGCAGAATTGGAACGACAATTTAGCTATATCACCTGTCACTGAGAGGAGACCATGAGTTGCAACCAATGGTTAAGACAGATGAAGACCACAGATCAGAAGGTAATCATGTACTGCGTGTACATATGAATCGGCATGCTGATCAGGACTTTTTTTTTATCTGTCCTTGGTAAAATCGCTTAGCTATCACATCATTAGGATTAGAACTCCCCAACAGTTTGGCCTTGAGGAACATTAACCAGCTGATTGCCATTTTAGCTCATGCCCCTAACCCTTATTAAAAACTATACTCTAATCTAACTTTGCTATCCTATACCAGACCTAACTAATCACTAATGTCCTATGCTAATAACTAACCTATCTATCTATCTATCTATCTATCTATACTATACATGTTTAAATAAAATAAATGATCTACACAGCTGTCTCAAGGTATTCCTTCACAATTATTAGCAGTTGCTATACCGGTAGTTACAAGTATGGTTATATGTAATATACACAACGTTTATGTACGGTTTATTGTTGTGTCGTTTTCTATACTTCTGTTATTAGTTTTGTCTTTCTTGCCTTTCAAAAACTAATAAAAGTATGAAGGTTAAAAATGAATATTATATTTATTCTGTATAAATAAAGAATTAATATATTTGTTTAGTTGTAATTATCATCATCATAATATTAATACCCATAAAGTGATTTTCCAAGAAAGAGGAATAAAAGTGCTAAACATATATTAGTTATGCAGCCCTGATACAGTGGGTACATTACCCATCTTATGGGGTTTGGCATCTAAAAAATGACCATGAAATTGGCAGACACAACCTCTAAGGATGGTCACACACTCTGATATCACCAATGGCATCAGGCAACTGGTCTGTTATTGCACTGTGTTTGGCCTCTAAATCTAATCAACATTAATTGGAATATTATTGGTTATAAAGGGAAATGATTGCTATCTGACATTAACAGCCATCGGCAACTGATCCCTCTCCGCAGCCCAACTGATTTCAAATGACACCGTCTTGATTTTTAGTAGCCACCAGAGGGTGACTGGGCTAGGGGACAGGGGGGGCGGTCCCATAGTGGGCTACTTTGGGCTGGGTCACTGGGTCACCTGCATTTTTATTCCTTTAAAATGTTCCTAATAGGCTCCTGAGTCGTGTCTTTCCCCCCGGGCTAAAATTTGCCAGCCCTCCCCTGGTAGCCACCAACAATATAAGATTTGTCTTGAATATTGATGATGGATCCCTTTACACATTTAGGTTGTATAGCTGATAGAGAACCATTGATGCACATGATAATCAGTACAAATAATAATAATTGTTTAACCAACTTTTTACCTTTAGGCCAGGTACACGTGGGCATTAAGAATCACCTGTAGAATGCATCAAAACTTTGTACTTCATCCTTGCTTTTAGCAGAGAGTTACAAGCATGTTATGAAAGCAGTCTTACAGCATAGTGTACTTAATGAGTGCTGCCTTAGAAATCCATAAAGCCATTATATTGTACTGTTAACCCTTCTGAACACTGCAGGCAATCTCAAAATTGACTCAAACCAGCAGATTGTCAGTACATGGGTGTACAGGTTTATCTACTTGTTTTTTCACATGTTGAATAGGCTTTACGAATGCACCCTTGTGTACAAGCCGTTGTGCTCGTGTTTTAATAGATACTTTGTATATAAATGAACTATAAATGAACCTTTGTTTTTCGTTCTCCTCTATTGTGTAAGCCATTAATTGAAATTCTTTTTGGCTAATATTTAATTTACTAATGGTAATAAACCTTTATGTTTTTCTTTGCAGGTGTTAATCTAATAAGATGTTTTTTAAAAAGTAGTCACTTCATTAAAACACAAAAAGGAAAAGTATCTGGTAAAATGCGAACAATGGATTTTTGTTTAATGGAAGCAAATTGTTAAATAAACATGAGGGTTATTTGTACAGACTTACAGCAAGTACATTGTTGGAGGTTACTATTGAAGGCTTATCAGAAATGAAAGGGGGAAATGCTATAATTAAGAATTAGTCATAGCAAACTAGAGAAACACATCAAAGGATATGATGCCCAGCAGCTTTTAGTGAAAGCTGAAGGCTTTTTTTAGTACTTCAGAGTAATATAGTGGTAAAACAGGCAAAGATATAAAACTTAACTCATTGCCATTACATACTAAGAATGAAGAAAAACTGTTAGGAACCAAGTTTCTATAATCATTCTCTTGCAACAAGTGACTGACATAAGGTGAACCTAATGTCTGCACAAAGCGGAGGCAGCCATTTTGTCGACCAACCTAGATTGATGAAAATACAGCCTATGAGTTCACTTGGAAACAGTGAAACCACTGAAATTAATCAGCAAAACAAATGTCTGCATTTTCCTGAATCTTGGTACGAGGTGGCACGCAGTGCTTCATTGCGGATAGTTGTTCTTAGTAAACTGCATTTTCATAAATACTGGCACTACCAACAAAATGGCTGCCTCCATTGTGTGTAGACGATAGGTGCCCACGCAACCCACTTGTTAACTACATTTAAAATGTTTTCAGTATCCAAAATTTTTTGTAATGTATATTTTCTCATCCTATGTGTTTGTTGCTTCACAAATGACACCATACAGCTTTAGCACACATACATACTGCATACTTGCCTACCTTTAATACCTCCCCACCTGGAGATCCTGGAAGGGAGGTAATGTGAGCAGTGCAGGAGGGGGTGTGGTGACGCCATTATGTCACCATGGCCATGCCCCCTGCTATGAAATGTCAAATTTCACGGTATTGCATAGCCAGGGACAGGGCTTAATAATGCAAGCACGTCATTAAGCCCCATCTCCACCAATGATTCCCTGAAATTCGGAAACCTCACGGAAATTCCGGGAGAGTAGGCAAGTATGACATACTGCATACTACATTATACATTATCAGCATGTATGTGAATAGAGTAAACACATATAGACAATATTTCATTCCAAAATCAAGGGGGGAATACATTTTTATACAACACTACACATGGCAGAACTAGGGTTACAAATGATGAGGATTTTACAGGATTTCCCATTTATTGAGTGCATTCCACTTAACCTTTCAAGTGCCAGAAGAGGTGTGGCCTCATTACATGGCTGTGGAATAGTTAGATCAGGGTGTGGTTTTAAAAGATCTGGTCCATAGTTTAGATAAAGTTAAGGGTGTGACTTAATATGTTCTGATTTTTCAACCAGGAATGTTGTGTGGTAGGTAGGTGTGACATTTTTATTTGCTGTATCTGGGAGACAAACCAGAAGTTAGTAGAGTAAAGTCATTGTGAACTGGATACAAAACGGGTTGGGTATGTTTGCCAGATTACCATAATGCCGACAGTGCTTATATGTCCGATAAGAAATAAATATAGACTGACCTTAAAACAGTCAAACCACATCGCTGACAGTGTTGACCTAAATTCCGAAGAGTGGAAATCCTGATAGTACATCTTCACGTCACTTAAAATGGCGATCGTGATATTGGCGCTTTTAATGCGGCATTGCCTAGTCTCCTCCCCTAACCCTAATTCTAGCCCTAAACCTTACCTTAACCCTAACCCTAAACCTAACCTTAATACTTACATTAGAGTATACCAGTGGCGAGCGGGTTCGGCATTGCCGCTTTAAAAGCGCCAATATCACATTCGCCATTTTAAGTAACATCAAAATGCGCTATCAAGATTTGCAGTTTTCGGAATTTAGGTGAAGACTGTCGTCTATGTTGTGTGTCTGTCTTAAGGTCAGTCTACTTTTATTTCTTATCGGACATGTAAGCATCAACATTTTTATGTAGGTATACTCACTGTCGCATTATAGTAATCACGAACATGACTACCACCGTACAAAATGATCTCCCATACAAGTAAAACAAACCACTGATATCCACTTTTACTTTACATATTACTAATAAATACTGTCCCTAAAACCAGCCCTTAAATTGGATATAGAAGATGAAGGGAAAAGTGCAATTTCCTGGTATTTCTAGATTGCTGTGACAAACTCAATATAGCAGGGAGTTAATAGTGCTATTAGTCAGCTCTCCAAGTCCTTTCAAAATTCTTTGTACAGTTGAAGCAGTCTTTATTGCCACATTAAGTTCACTTAGCTCACTAATATAATTCTACAATTACATATATCTATATAAAAAAAAAATTCCTTTGAAAAAATAGGGATCAGCAGTGACGTACTGTGACATCTGCATTTTATTGCACTAAAGAGTCTGCAATATATGTATGTCTAAGTAATATTGGTAATATAATTGTTTCATAATCACATCACATCTGTGCAGTACTTTTTCTGATGCTGTGTACATCCTGCATTGAGCTCATACCGATGAACTTAAAAATACAAATAAACTGTATATACGGTATGTACAGCATGTAGTTATCATACTTAGCTATAATATGTGTTCTATAAAAGCGCATCCATTGAAACACATAACTGTTTATTGCTAATGTCCTAAATTAATTGTTCAAATCACAATTTTATTTTACCTATGTATTCTGCAGAATGTTATTTGCTATCAGAGTAACTTGTGTTTGTCTATTATTTTCATCTTTTATGCAGTCTCTGAATAAGAATCACCTAAATTCCTTTTACTTGAGATCTTGCTAAAAAAAAAAATGCTATATATGAAATCTGATGCAGGTTACTTGGCAGCAAATTCTGAAACATCAGCGGCGCAGGATCCATATAGTATTAATGCAGAGCTTAACAAATGTTACTGCAAACTGCAGCATAGTACTGTACCACTATAAAATCAGACTGCAGTGCTACTCACCCAATGTTGTGACAGAGCCAAAAAAGCAAGTAGCTTCTTGATTCTAACAGGTACTTAACATATTGACATATAAGCTTGTACCATCCAAAGTGTGTACTTAACAGTTCAATAATCTCTATAGAGATCTGCTGAATGTGGTACTCTTCCAGCTACTTATTTGCATACATTGGTTGGTATATTTTTCTGCCATATATAAAAGGTTTTCAGTATCAAAAAAAAAAAGAATTATTTCATAACTAATTTATGTTTTTTTTAAAATAGTAGATATTATACTACTCATTTCTATTACAGATACATTCTAGATCATCTACTCTATTGTTTTACCTAATCAAACCTGGTAACTAGCAAAGATATTATATACTGAGCGCTAGCTGCCACGGTCGGTAGGGAAAATCAATTAAGCCAGTTAATTAGCTACATTTTTCATTTTGCTGAGGAGTCCTTTAATTTGTGCCTTTGAAAAAGCTAAATTATGTGTTCCTATGATTCCTAGAAGTTTGTAAAATGTAAATGTTTGCTGATTAGGAACAACCAAGATTACCTATCTCAAAAAGAGAAGTGTTGTATATACAGATAGAAGTTTATAAATAATGGAATCTTTTGCTACACTCAAAAACATTTGTACATATAGTGTAGTGGCTCATAGGGTCATTTATCAAAAAAGTGGAGGTGTTGCCTATAGCAACCAATCAGATTCTAGCTATTATTTTCTAGAATGTACTAGATAAATAATAGCCAGAATCTGATTGGTTACTATGGACCACATCTGCACTTTTACTTTTTAGAAACTTTGATAAATATACCCTTAATTCTCATTGTGTTAGAATAGGCAGTCTCTTTCAGACGTACAATATGGCACAATGGAGCTGAGAGGTAAAATACCACTTTTTTCTTATTTACGGCAAGGTTTATATTTGGATATATAGTTTAACTAAAGTGATAAAGAAATGCAGTGAAAAAATCTATGTTAATAAAAAATAAGCAGTAAAAAATAAAAAAAATGACCTTTGTATAGCAACAATTGGTAATCATGAGAAAAAGATCTGATATTGAAAAAACACATTTTTTATTTATTGGCTCTCATGCTCTCTCAATCATTCTGTATACTTCACTCATACAGATTTCATGTATTTACCTGTATTCTAAATCACTTTTTATTTATTTATTTTCTTCCAAGGCATGCCAGCAAAATCAAAATGCATTGAACTGTGGCTTGTAAACGGTTTCTGCAATTTGTACAGATCTCTGAGTAAAAGAATTCAATAGGCCCAAAAGTATAGTTTGTTTCACTGATGTACTGAATATTTTAATGTGAAATAACAATTACAAACGTTCAAGTGAAAATATGTAACAACAATGTAAAAAAACCTGAATAGGGATTGTGGCAAAGTGGCATATTTGTGACAGATCCCATATAAGAAAATAGGTAAAAACACAGCTAGTCTGCAGCAGCAGGCTGCAGACAGGGTTACATTTTTCCTGGGATCCTCTTTCAGCACATACACACACACACAGGTGTTCCACATGGGTGTAACTGGTTTGTTTTGCTGTGATTTGCTTGTAGTGCTTGGGTGGAGAATAAAGACACTGTTTGTATTTGTGGGCAGGACCACCGATGCCAGTAAGTGGCCGGCTTGTAGTCAGGGAACTATTGTTTAGCCAGATGTAGGTGGTGGGAGATTTTGTGATACTTTTGCTGGATATAACTGCTGTACCATCACTGAAACTGTTTAGCCATCCCGACAATTGCTAATAAACAGTGAAGTGGTTCAGCAAACCTGTGTGAGATTCCAGTGAATGCTGCACTTTATCACATGATATATTAATTATTTAGATGATACCCCAATAGTCATGTTACCATTATTTTGGCATTTCATGGAAACGTATCATATTGCTTTGCAGAGGTTTCACAAAGCGTTATGTGCTATTCCTCCACGAAGCAGGGACGGCCGCCTGGTAGAACCGGCCGGAGACGTCCTGTTGCTAAGCAACAGGTATGCAGCGTCCACAGGCGTCCTCGTGTCAGCGGGCGCATGTGCAGTAGCGTGTCCCATTACTAGGCAATGGGACGCTTTCATTGTTTCGGTGAGCAACTCGGCTCTGGCACCGTTAGGGTGCCAGGGTATGAGGTCTCCTGTCTCCAGCTAAATTCCTGTTTATTGTTATCTCCTTAGTTTAACCCTGCTTCCTCTGACTATTCTCCCGGATTGAGATATTCTGTCTATTTGTTGTGACCTCGACTCATCTGACCTCTCTTTGGATCCTCCTTCTGTACCATCTCCTCCTGATGGGCTTGACCCGAATCGTCTGACTTCTCTCTATCACCCCACTGATAACTGTCTTGGAGGACGGCGACCTGCATTTCCCTTGCAGCGAAGTCCAAACCTCCTTGCTGGGATCCCTGGTGAACATCAGGGATATATTAGACTCTGCCCCTCCTTGTTCTAATACCAGTTGGTCATTCTGGTACATCCCAGAGTCTGACAGCGATACTTCCTAGAGTCTGACACTGACTATCTGGAATCCTGACTTCTGCCTCCTTCATCCGGTGCCTCATGCCTTGTGTGTCCTAGCTTTCTGGATTCCTGCCTCCTTCATCTGGTAACTCGTGCCTCCTGGCTATCTGGAAGTCTGATACGTGTTTCCATCATCTGGTGTCTCGTGTCTCTTGGCAGATTGGGTAACTGTCTCCTTGTTTTTGCACTTGAACTGTACATTGTCATCTGAATTATTCCTTGGAACCTGTTGCTTCTATGAACTAATCCTGCTATTTACCACACCTGCACCTATTTTGTGTATCAAAGTATACCCGTTATTTCTGCTATTGAAACCTGCAAATTCTGGGAACTGAAACTCTGTTTACAATTATCCACCTTAATAATGACACTTGGCTTTTCTATATCTGTTGCCTCTTCCTGAGTTCACACTCGAAATTATAACACTATTTTATTAACCTCTGCCATTGCATTTTTTAAAATGTAGTCAGGATATCCCTGCTCCTTAAATGCACCCAAAAGAACTTTAGCTTGATTCCTAAACACTTTACCCTGTGTATAATTATTCAAATTCTGAGCATCTGACCTCTGGGTATTTTGTCTTTCCAGGTTTTAAGGTGGCAACTGGCATAATTGAAAAATTGTTTTTTATGTACAGTTTTGCTATATGTCATTGTACAGATCTGATTATTCAAAAATTTTGGTAGAGAGAAAATTAATGGATTCCATGTTAGTAGTGCTGTCATTAAGATGCTTAACAAATTTCTGGGATGATAAAAAAATCCCCATCCCAAATAATAAAAAAAATAATTTATATATCTGCTATAGAGCACTAGCTTTGCCCCAAATGGACCATTCCCTGTATAGTTAGTTTTAAATAGTCCCATATATAGGTTTGCAAAACTAGCGGCGAACATAGTGCCAATGGCAGTCCCGTGTACCTGTAAATAATAACCATCATAAAAAGAAAAATAATTGTGAGAAAGAATAAAGGCAATTGATTCTAATACAAACTCATGTCGTGTCCCTTCTAAGTCTGGGTCAGTATCAAGATAGTGTTTTGTTGCCCTTATACCACCTTCATGTGGAATATTGGCATTCCACATTATAAGCACCCTATTGGGGGGACATGTGAGGGATTTGTGAATTTTAGGTAAGAAATAAAAAGTAGGTATCATGGGTTAAGAGAGAAAGATAAAATCATTTTCTTTCCTCTAAATCACGCCCTCATCTATTTCTCTTGTCAAATATTCCTTAAATTAGGACAAATAGAGACTAGTCAGGTCTGAGTGTAAAAGTTGATAAAAAGTATGATCACCTAACTGTCACATGGCCTCTGTCACATAATCAGTCATTACAACCCCACCCCCTTTATCCGCTGGTTTTATGATAATTTTTCATCAATGCTTTTCTTTCTCTGGGAGTGAGGTTCTCTTTCAATAGGACTTTAGTAGCCTTTTGGCAAATGTCTTGAAAATCCTTTAATGTAGCAGCATAGAAGGCTTCAATACAATTCTTATATTGCGCTGGGTAAAACTCAGACCTTTTCTTAAGTGGCCTAGTCTGAGAAGTTTGCCTTAACATCAATGATTGGTTTCTCTTATCTTGTTCTTCTGTTGGGTCCATGTTCTCATCTAATAAAGATATCAACATATCTAATCCTTTATTATCACTCTCATTAATTAAAAATGGCATGACGTCTATCCCTTCATGTCTTTATCCTTATACACTCCTTGAAGTATTTTTACTTTTGATTTTTCTTTTCCTCTATGTAAGTATATATACATATTTGTTCTGTCTTCTGAGATTGGTTGAAGCACACAGTAATTTAGAAGATTTTGATAGATGTAGTTTCTGGTTTATTTTCAAGAGATAGATCTGTACTCTAAGGAGCAGTTATTTGGTCAGAAGGGTGAATGATCATCATCATCATCATCATCGTCATCATTTATTTATATAGTGCCACTAATTCCGCAGTGCTGTACAGATAACTCACTTGCATCGGTCCTTGCCCAATTGGAGCTTACAGTCTAAATTTCCTAACAGACAGACAGACAGACAGAGAGAGAGAGAGAGAGAGAGAGAGACTAGGGTCAATTTGATAGCAGACAATTCACCTACTAGTATGTTTTTGGAGTGTGGGAGGAAACCGGAGCACCCGGAGGAAACCCACGCAAACACAGCGAGAACATACAAACTCCTCACAGATAAGGCCATGGGAATTGAACTCATGACCCCAGCGCTGTAAGGCAGAAGTGCTAACCCCCAAGGATTTCAGATGAATTATGGTGCTCATGTTAAATAAAAAAAACCTACTGGATAGAGTATCACATTCACTGGTACTGGCACAATGCTGTGTGTGCTGTTGTTGTTGTTGTACAAACTGCTTCACAAGGCAGATATATGGTTAAGTGGTGATCTTTTTTGCAGCACACAGGTGGATATCAGGGTAGTGCCCGGAGAGTGATGTCAAGTGAACACAGTGATACACAACCATGTAACAGCAAAGTCTCTGGATGGTATGTAATTACAAATAATAACTGGAATAAATATGTCCCTTAATTGCACAGTACGGCGCAGTAGTAGTAAGTCCCCTGGAAGAAGCACTAGAAACACTGTAATGGTAGAATCACTGGCACACAAATTGTAGATACCAAGGATGATGCTTGTGATAAATAATTTACTGACTAAAACAAGTTCCAGTAGAGCATGAAACACTATAGTGGTAGATCTAATGGTGTACAAGTTGCAGATACATAGGATGATGTCACTGGAGCATAGGACTGAACAGTATTTCTGAAGAACAGACAAATGATGATAGTTGAAGTGAGGGGATTAATTCTTTGCAAACTGAAATACAAACTTTCCACAATAGCAGCATCTCTGGTGGAAGTGAGATGCCTCAACAGAGAGTTCTTACCAAGATCGAGGCAATCAGCTTTGATATGTTTAGCTCTTGGTCTATATTTGAGGTGAAAGTTGAATTGTGTGAAAAAAAAAGACCCTTTAGCCTGCCTGTAATTTAATCTTTTTGCGTTCTAAGTTTTAATGAGTAGTATAGTTCAGTAGTTCAGGACAGGATGTGGCGAGTCTTCAATTCTATTATTCACTATTCCTCAATTGCAAATTTGCCCATGTCAATATTTTTTGGGGGTAAAGTGAAATTTTCTAGACAAATAAGTAAAGGGGTGAATTTTTGGGGGCTTTAGTAGTAGTAAGAGAAAACATAACTGGTACCAACCTCGGAGACATCGATTGAATCAATCTTCTGAAGAACGGTACTTTAGATTAGTGTGCTTTTTAGACAATGCTGTGATGGCTTAAGCTAACAAAGATAAATTCTTAATGAATCATCTATAGTAATTGGATAAACCCAAAACCCTCTGGGTGTATTTTAACTTCTTGGTTTGAGCCCAAACTAATATAGCTTAAACTTTTCTGGGATCCATGTGTAACCCTAAGCTGGTAAATATCCAAGAAATGGAAGTTCAATAGTTTTAAAAATACATTTCTCCAGCTTAGCATACAAATAATTTTCCTAGAAAATGGCTGAAACATTAAGCAACCAAATGGCATAAATATTCAGAGCGTCCATATCTGGTATTTTTCATTTATTCTCTTTTTTGATCCATATCAATTTATATGCTCCTTCATGTGCAACACCGTGTTTCATAGTGCTGGACCATAGGTTCTATAGGTTCACACTATGTGTGGGGAGTTTATATCCTCCCAGTGTTTGTGTTGGTTTTCTCTCATGTGTTAAAAACATACTGGCTATTTGGCTGCTCATGAAAATGGGCACTAGTGTGTGTGTTTGGTACTGGTTTTAGAATGTAAGGACTAATGTGGTAGGATCTGATATGAGTTCTTAAATATTCCCTGTACAATATGGTGACGCTAAATAAATAAACAATAATAAATAAATAATGACCCTACCACAGGCACATAAATGCACACATACACACAGATCAATTTAGTTAGAAGTGTGAGGATTCACAACACTAGTTCCAGATAACAGACATCGAACAACAACAAACACATTCTGTCAATTCCTGTAATCAGCACTGTGCTTTGAGCAGTAATCTAGCTAGTCAGACCACCTGGACTACAGCTTTATTTACTTTGCAATCAGTCCTTCAGTGAGAAGGTCAGGACAATCAGAACAATTGATCTCACCTGCTTGTAACGTGTATAAGTCCCTCAGTTCTACCAATTCTTTGGAGGAGCAAAGTTTTGTTTTGGATTTTTATGCTTGTGCTTAGAAGACTTGTTTTGGTTTGACTGTACATCATGATTCTTCCTTCTCCAATCCATTGACCTCAGCTTCATCCCCCAATATTCTACCTTCTCCAATCACTTGACTTTGACCTTGTCGATCACTATTCTACCTTCTCCAATCCCTTGCCTTTGGCTTCCTCCATCACTTTTCTACCTTCTCCAATCCCTTTACCTTGGCTTCATCCATCACTATTCTACCTTCTCCAATCCCTTGACTTTGGCTTCATCCATCACTATTCTACCTTCTCCAATCCCTTGACTTTGGCTTCATCCATCACTATTCGACCTTCTCCAATCCCTTGACTTTGGCTTCCTCCATCACTATTCTACCTTCTCCAATCCCTTGCCTTTGGCTTCCTCCATCACTTTTCTACCTTCTCCAATCCCTTGACTTTGGATTCATTCATCACTATTATACCTTCTCCAATCCCTTGACTTTGGCTTCATCCATCCCTATTCTACCTTCTCCAATCCCTTGACTTTAACCTTGTCCATCACTATTCTACCTTCTACAATCCTTTGACTTCAGCTCATACCTCAACACAAACCGTCTCAGGACTAAGCGGGCTTGCCGGACATAATGTGCCTCTGTTAGTTACCCCAGCCAAGGGGTTCCTTCCTGGGAGCTGCCAGTATCATGACATGAAGCCAATGAACTTAAGAGAACATTTTTGGAACGTGCTCCAATCGGACTAAACAGTGACTTGTTTGATTTGTCTGTGTCGCTATATGTTGCATTACTAAAACAAATCTCGAGATAAGTTCTAACAAAAGCTAAATTTGTAGTCTGCGGAAGTTGAAAGTAAATGCTGCTATTGTGGAGTTTTCTTTAATGATAAACATATGTGCCAGAAATATGAAGAATGGATAATAATTTCAATAGCTAACAGGGGCATTATAATACTATCTCAGCTACTATCGTAATATATAGTGATTTTCAGGCAACATCTGTATTTAAACACTATTAATTGCTTTGTAATATAAGGAAAGGCTTTATTAAGATTTTGGGAGGATCTCACGATTGGACATTGTTTGTTTTAACTTGGCAACTAGATCGAAACATTTTTACTATTCACTTAACCACCTGTTTTTTACAACATGTGACCATTCAGATTTCCTGGAAAAGAACAGACTGGTTTGTATCTGTTTAGACACATATATAATTGTTATTTTGAGAAGTAGAATATAAAATATTTTTATGTAAGGTTGGAGAATATTAACAAATGAATTGCATATTAACTTTATATGAATGGGAATACTAGCAAAAACAGTAACCAAAATGTATCACAGATGAACACACATACAAATACAGACATAATTCCGCACAAAAATGTTGGTGTTTTTTATCTGTGTATAAGTGCAGTAGACTCTATAGGGCAGAGAAACAGGTATTAATAGCAAATTCAGTTACAAGCGTTGTTAAAATAAAATTGTATGTTCTATATAAGAATAAAATAATTAACTGGAGAAGGATGTTCTTAAACATTAGACCACCTTCCAGAAATGTACAATCTCGGAGAACAGAAAAAGTACAAATTTCAGGAGTTCATCATTTTTTAAATAATGTTTACAAACTTTTGCAATAAAATGACTTTCATTAAACATCACTTATTATATTAAGGACAGTCCCACAACTGAAATCATAGGGTATTACTGTGTGCTTCAACTATTATGAGCAATTGTTAAATCTCTTACAGAAAAAGCAAAAGTTCATAATTCAGACATTCCAGCAGTATTTGAGTCAAATATTTAGTGTTATTAATGAAAACAGTTGCAATTTTAGTACACTTTTAAAAATGACCCTTCCTCCTTCTGTATGAGAAATAACTATTAATTAAGTGCTGGGGGTTGGTTTATAAATGATGGGGACACAGGACAGATGATCCCCACTAATTTGTTAGTTAAGGGGATAAAGGTGTTAAAAAAAATATTTTCTCGGTGGATTTCTATAAACATGGACAAAGAGATCCACCCCATAGACATGTCCACCTTCAACACACATCTACAATGATCAAATGTATTTTGTAGCTAACAAAACTGTAATAATTTGCAAATGCAGCAAATGTATATTTTCTCTGTAACATAACTGCAGATAAATTGTCACTGATTAAAAAGAGAATAACTACAGTTAATTCAGTGGTGGAAGTGATCTGGTATATAGTAGTATGCCATACCGCAACTTCTAAATGTCCACTATGACCACTGGTTAAAATAATAATATCAATTAACCAATGGCAAAACACACTACTTATACAATAACCACTGCTGAAGTATATTTTTATTCAGAGATACTATATAGTTTTTCCCTATGACAGAATAACTGGGTGGCTATGGTGACATAGTGATGTTATTTACAAACCAGAAAATGTGGCTGTTCACTGAAATAGCCACCTCTTTATTTGTGACACATATTTTGTGTGATGCTGCTTCTGTTTGTAAAGGCACGTGCACAGATTAGAGCAGCAATGTAGTAGAGCTGATTGCAAAAAGCAAAATTATTTTCTCTATACAATGGAATGAAGCCGACAGACAGATCAGGTTCTATAGACAATAAGTACTAGCTGCTAACTGAAATGGGTGATGCCAGGGACGGATTAGCAAACTTTGGGTAGGGGTCTGGCAATGCTGTTCTCACCTCAATCTCCACAGGATCTCTATACCTGAGCAAAGACCGGCCAGGAGAATTCCCCTGAACGTATGGAGAACCTGAATAGGGATATTATAGGGTAAGCTAACAACATTAACCTAAGACCCCTGGAATCGCTGTCATCTGCAACTGTACCAGAAGAGTATAACATTTATTATATATTTGTATTATGTCATTTTACATATTCTCTCTTCATTTTGATATATACATAGGGCTAGATTTACTAAGCTGCGGGTTTGAAAAAGTGGGGATGTTGCCTATAGCAACCAATCAGATTCTAGCTGTCATTTTGTAGAAGGTGCTAGATAAATGAAAGCTAGAATCTGATTGGTTGCTATAGGCAACATCCCCAATTTTTCAAACCCGCAGCTTAGTAAATCTAGCCCATAGAGTTTCAGGTTGAAAGATAATCTTATTGTCTGCACTTAACATAGAAACATAATATTTACATTTTATATATACAATATAGTTTCATATGTGCTTTCAATTGATTGGATAGTGATCTGACATAGTCACATAATGGAGGAGGAACAAAGCTGGTCCACAAGCATGTAGAGTTCACAATAGATGGGCATTCATTATTCTTCAGAACATCAGGTAAGTGAAACTTTCATGCCCCCCCCCCTGTACCCAAATCCACATGTACATAACGACACCTAAGTACACTTAACCCAATCCACTTTTCATCTTAACTAAAACAACTATTTTCCACTATGTCTGCATTGTCCTGTCCTAATCAGGCAGTCTGTTTCTACAGCAAAACACTCACTTCAGTCCTAGACAATACAGCTCCAGCCACCACATTCGACGATCCAAACCCCAACCATGGCACACCAAGCTAACCTGCTACCTGCAAAAGTGCTAATGCACTGCAGAGCACCACTGGAGAAAATTTTGTTCCTATCCCAATTTCCTACACTATAAATTCATTCTTTCATCTTACAATACTGCCCGTTCAATTGCCAAACAGACATTTGTCAAATCTCTAATAACCTACTTTACTTCTTTGCCACCTTTAAATCACTGCTCTGCCCACCTGCACCACCACCCCCTTCTCTCACAGCCCATAATTTTGCCATCTTCTACAAAGAAAAAATCAACAGCATTTAACAAGATTATTTCCTCAAAAATTCCACACATTTCACCCACTCTACCCACCTTCACAGACACTCCCCAATCCACCCTTAATTCATTCTCTCGAGTGACTGAAGACAAAGTCTCTATACTCATCTCATCTCACCAGGGGCGGATCTAGAAATTTTTTCTACCCCGGGCGATATAGGGGGGGGGGGGGATTTAGGCCCCGCCCCCTTTATAACTTCTAAGGCTGCCGGCGGCTGCACAGTATGTGCAGGTCCATTCGGCAGTGATAATGTGCTGTCCCGCTGCTCTGCCGGGCAGCACATTATCACTGCCGAACGGACCTGCACAGTGTGCAGCCGCCGGCAGCAAGCCCCGGCTAGGGGGGGGGGCGATCGCCCCGATCGCCCCCCCTGGATCCGCCACTGCATCTCACAGTACTACTTGTCGCCTCAACCTTATTCCCTCCCAACTTCTCGACTTCCTCTCATCTCTAGCTCACCTCTTCAACCTGTCTCTCTGCACTGGCACATTTCCATCATCCTTTTAACATGTTCCCATCTCACCAGTTCTAAAGAAACCATCCGTCGATCCAGCCTTTCTTTCCAACTATCCCCCTATTTCTCTCCTCCCATCCCCTGCAAAGGCCTGTCTCACTTCCTCTCCTCTCTCCATTCTCGACTGCAATCAGGCTTCTATGCTTTAAATTCCACTGAAACTGCTCTCACACAACCTTGACTCCATTGGCCTTCTTTCCTGATTCACTTCCTACCTATCTAACCGCTCCTTTAGTGTTTCTACCTCTGGCACATTCTCCCCTCCACTCCCACTATCTTTTGGGATCCCACAAGGCTCTGTTCTTGACGCTTTACTTTCTTCATTGTACACCTCTTCTCTTGGAGCACTAATTCGCTCATTCAGCCTCAAATACCACCTCTATGCTGATGACACCCAATCTATATCTCTTCCCCTGATCTCACCCAATCTGTACAATCTTGTGCATTCCACTGTCTTTGAGCTATCTCCATTTGCATGTTCCACTTTTATTAAGCAAAATGTACACGTTCAGTAATATATAACAGTGCTTCCCAAGGAGAAATGTGTTTCCCCACCAATTATATCAAGTGTCAGAAAATCACCTGTGCAAGTGAAAACTTCCCAGCAAAGTCCCCAGCAGGTTACCTCTCAACACAGACCTAGCAGGCACAAATTTCTGGCACTAAAGTCCACGGACAAAATTCCAAGTGGGCACGAGGGTCTGGTCTGTAAGGTAGGTCTGTGTATCTTGAAGATCCTGGCCATTCGGGCAACTCTTCAGCTTGGTGAATTTTTAATTGATTGAAGGAATTGGCTAACAATCTTAGCCCATAGTACTTTACATGTTTTTTGTTCACAATATATGCAGTTCTTTCATGGTTTACAAGCTAGTAAAATGTAGCGTAAAGCATCTAGACAGACGAATATTAAATAAGCGGAATGAGGGCATGATACAATGCTTGTATCCAGGGTCGGACTGGGCCACCAGGGGGCAGGGCTATCCCCCAGTAGACCCTGACCCTAATCGCTCCCCTCTTCATTGGTGGGGGAGCTGGTAACTTAAAAAAAAATTGAAAATAAAAATTCTCACGTGACTGCGGCGCTCCCTGACTCCTCTCTGCTCCGTTCGCACTGAATGTCGGGCGTGACGTCATCACGCCCGACATTCAGTGAGGAGCGGCACAGAGAGGAGTCGGCAAGAAGAGAGAAGACAGACGACAGAAGAAGAGAAGAGAAGAAAAAAGCCAATAGAAAAGGTAAGTGCAAGAACGTAAGCAAGGGGGAGTAAAGGCAGCATGGCAGAGAGTGAAGGGGGAGCACAGACAGCATGACAGAGAGTGAGAAGGGTCAAAGGCAGCATGGCAGAGAGTGAGAAGGGGCAAAGACAGCATGGCAGAGTGAGAAGGGGCAAAGGCAGCAAGGCATAGAGTGAAGGGGGGCCAATGCAGCATGGCAGAATGTGAAGGAGGGCCAAACCAGCATGGCACAGTGTGAAAAAGGGGGGCCAGGAGAAGGTGGGGAGCAAAAGCAGCATGGAGGGCATAGTGTAATCTTAAGAAGGCACAGCATGGTGATGAAGGGGCACAGTAAAGTGTGTGTGATGGCACAGCGGGCTTGTGGAAATGTGTGTGTGATAGATGGTGGCTAACTAATGGGTGCTATTTTGTTTGTGGTGTGATGGTGGGGCAATTTAATTTTATAGTGGGGACTATTCATTTAAGATGGGGTGGTTTGAATGCGGCACTGAGTTTGAGGTGTATGAGGTCTATTTATTAAATGTGAATATGAATTTTTTAATGGCAGTGACGGTTGCAGGAAATAGGTATATTTATTATACGCAAATGCTATTAATTTATTGCTGGGGCTGTCGGGAGGGAGGGAAATAGGTTTATTTTTTTAAATGGGAATACTATGACTTTAATGTTGGGGCTGGAGGAAGGGCTAAGTATTAATTGTGGGTCCTATTGATTTAACGCAGGGGCTGGTTGGAATTTTCTAAATGTACCCATTTTTCTTCCAAACAGGGCCCCCTATATTCCAGGATCCAGACAAGTCGCAACTAAAGAAACCAGCAGCCACAGGTGGTGAAAGTGGTGAAAGTGACAAGAGCAGGTAGGACAGTCTGTCAAAAGTTCTAAAAAAGGTCTAATGGGACAATCCCGATATTTGGTAACTGTTCTGCCCAATCTAAGGGGCAGGTCAAGACTGTGTAATATTTATATACTACACTATGGTGCTAGCTGTCCTTCTCCCCCTCTTCATCTCTTTGATGGCAAGCCACACCCCCTCTGGTGGGCCGCTAGCATTGAAGTGCCCTGGTGGGCCCTTCATGTCCCAGTCCGACACTGCTTGTATCTGTGGGTAAATTAGTGCACTTTGCAAACACATCTTTCCTAGGTAGATTAAACCCACTGACAGCTACTACATTCCTCAATTGCCTCTGTATTTCCATATCTACCAATTATTACTAAATTCAGAAGCATAGTAAATGTTGTTTTTCATTTAATGTTCATGTGAGAGAGACTAAGCAGCTGTATAGACATAGTGAAAGGATTTTCAGTAAACATGTGCGCTCAATTCTCTATGGGTTTAATTATCTCACAATTCCAAGCTCAGGAAAGGTCAAAAAATAAAATCAACACACACACTGTGATTCTTAAATGTTTTCTTTATATTAATAGACAGAGGGGCAGCACATCTCCTAGTTACATGGGGAAAGTTCAAAACTCCAAAGTAAACCAGTGGTGGAGTAATATACATCTAAAGTCAGTGGCAAAACAATCATTGGTGCTGCAGGTGCAGTGTACGAGGCCCATGGAGAAAATGGGGCCCGCCACATGGCAGATGCAGAGGGTCATGGGCCCCGGTTCTCTTTTCCCTGATAGTTCCGCTTCTGTCTACAGTAAAGTATATTTCACAGCCCAGAGCTTAGTATGACTGAAAATGGCAACCTGGGTGGACAGTGGCCTCTACTTTAGGGTAGCTGAAGACTGCAACATGCACCAGGGATGGACGCCAATAGCATTAGTACTGGCATTATATGGATTGACTCAAGTTTCCTTAAATAGAGCCTGCAAAAAAAGTTATGAACAGTTATAGAGAAGGATGATAGAAAAAAAGAAAAGGACGACAACAACTCATGAAGATAGCACCACACAATCAGATTCATTGTCCATGATCCTAAGTGTGAACCCCACCCACCTCTTGCCTACACTCTGGCACAGTGATACAAATAACGACTTGTGTGGATACTCCACCAAACTCTCTCGTTCTGCTCATCTTTGTAGGTCTCCTTCCTACTATCTTGCTGATTGAATCCAGTTGTGCTGAACCTGCCAGTTCTATCATTTTCATCTACACTAACCTAAAGTTTTCACAGCTTTGATATTGGTTCATAGAAGTGATTTGGCCAAGTTCCAAAGGATCCAGAGACTTTCAAATATATATATTATTTTCATCTACAATCAGGACCCTATGACTGTATGTTCTTTGCTGTTTCCCAACATATAAAAATCAGACAGACAGGTGTACACTATAAAATTAAAAATATCCAAAAGCATCCAGCTTTTTCCAGAATTATTAAAACATGTAAAATATTGCAATTACAAATTTGTTGTACAGACATTGATTGGAACACTTTTCAGCTGCCCCCACCACTGTTAGAAATGTAGCAGGATCTAGCAGAGGCTACTGGTTTCAAGAGGAAACAAACTCTCTTCTATGAATATAATTCTCATCAGACTGGATATAATTCAGAGATTACAGAATGTATATTCAGACAGTTCTGCCTCACAGTGCTAGGGTCATGAGATTGATTCCCGAACAGGGCCCTTATCTGTGTGGAGTATGCGTGGGTTACCTCCAGGTCCTCTGGTTTTCTCCTACACTCCAAAAAACATACTAGTAGGTTAACTGGCTGCTGACACAATTAACCCTAGACTCTGTGTGCGTGTTAGGGAATTTAGGCTGTAAGCTCCAATGGTGGCAGGGACTGATGTGAATATTAAAATTAATTCTCTGTACAGCGCTGCGGAATTGGTGGCGATCTGGTGATGATAGAGAACAGTAAAATGGAGCTTGATTTCCTTTTTCTTATAGTCTAATATATTATAGATTTTTTAATAAAACTGGAAAAAGCCCGGTTGCCTTATTAACAATGGTGCTGTTGATACAGTGGTGTCTTGTCGTGGAGTTTTTTTTACTGTGTGTATATAGAGACTATGCAAGTATTCAGTCTGATTGAATGTACTGGGACTCATTTTGGACTAACTACACTTGTTCCTCAGTGAGGACGTGCATTGAGTTTCTCAACATGTGGCAGTCGATGCTGTATAGTAAATAAGACCCCAAGGAGAAATAGCCGTAAATGAGCTCAATATCTCAAATTACTGGCTTCTAGAAGCGAAAACATGTGTGCTTGCCACATGCCATCGTATACTGTATATGGAAAGCTGAGCAAACCTTTTGGGTACAGTTATAGCTTCTCTCTCTGTTTAGTAGCCGGGCAAAGCAGTTTGAGAAGACTGCACTGATAAAACATCAACTTCTATTAAAAAAAATGACCAAAACAAAAATCAAATAGACCTTTCAAGTCTATAAAAGTTGAGCAATTGACTAGAATAATTTTTATAAGACAAATGAATGAATAAGTGGTAATAGATGCAAGATAAACAAATAAACTCCCAAGCTTAAATTTAATACCACGCAAACAGAAATTCAGAAATGAATTATATATGAATTATAAAACCATCAATTGTATCAAAGTAAATTACTGCTAAAATAAAAGTATTGATTAGTTCAAACAAATGTAATTAAAAGAATCAATCTCCAAGTCTATTTATGATAGCGTAAAACAGTATTCACAATTGCAGAACTAGGAAGCATGTTTTCAAATAATTCTTTTACAAAGAGCAATCTAGGAGGTTTAAACACTAATTTCATACTTGTCCACTCTCCCGGAATGTCCTGGAGACTCCCAAATTCCGGGTAGGTCTCACAGACTCCTGGAAGAGAGCAGGCAATACTCCCGCATCCTGTCCATTTCCTAGTAAAGTGGGCAGGATGGGAGCCTCAATGACACGATTCCCGAAAAATTGCATCATTTTGGCCCCACCTGTTGCGACAAAATATCGCTTTCATCACAGGGGGCGGGCCAAAATGAAGTGCAAAATACACAGGCCTGCTGCCATTCCTGAGCAAGCTCTGCACTAGTGGGAGTGGGCTCACTCAAAATTTTGCTTAAGAACACAGCCATGAATAAAGAATGGTACCAAAACATCCTCCAAGAGCAACTTCTCCCAACCATCCAAGAACAGTTTGATGACGAACATTGCCTTTTCCAGCATGATGGAGCACCTTGCCATAATGCAAAAAATGATAATTAAGTGGCTCGGGGATCAAAACATCAAAATTTTGGGTCCATGGGGATGAAACTCCCCAGACCATAATCCCATGGTGAACCTATGGTCAATCCTCAAGAGGCGGGTGGACAAACAAATACACCCAAATTCTGACACATTACAAGCATTGATTAGACAAGAATGGGTGGACATCAGTCAGTATGTGGCCAAGAAGGTGATTGACAGCATGCCAGGGTGAATTGCAGAGGTCTTCAAGGGTCCACACTGCAAATATTGACTCTTTGCATAAATTTAATGTAATTGTCAATAATAGCCTTTCATACTAAATGCTTGTAATTTTATTTCAGTATACCAAAGCAACATCTGACAAAGAGATCTAAAAACAATGAAGCAGCAAAGTTTGTGAAACAAATTCATGTCTCATCCTCAAAACCTTTGGCCATAACTGTACTGTTAAATGGATGTCACGGTCGTCTGAATTTCTTGATCCGATTCGGGACCCTTGGGACTAGCTGGAGCAGGAGTGAAACAGAACTTAGCAGCCTGGATGAACTTCTTGCTCATGTTCGTGCTGATTGTAGAATATAGCAGGGGAATTAGCAGTCTGGAAATGTAGACAGGAACACTGCACTTGTAATGCAGTCAGGAACACTGCACCTGTAATGCAGTCAGGAACACTGCACTTGTAATGCAGTCAGGAACACTGCACTTGTAATGCAGTCAGGAACACTGCACTTGTAATGCAGTCAGGAACACTGCACTTGTAATGCAGTCAGGATTACTGCACTTGTAATGCAGTCAGGAACACTGGAGCCAAGAACTATCCTCTGGAGAGAAGTGTGTTGTTCTGGCAATGAACAGATCACAGCAGCAGGTTTAAATAGGATGTCCCAAACAACTATTGGCTGATCAGTTCATGTGATCACAGCTTCTGAATCTGGTTGGTTTGGAATGATCACCTGACTGCATCCAAGATGGCCGCGCCCATGCTGCAGGACACAGTATGTGTTTGTTTACAAATGAAGGTGTGGAGAACGGGAATGCTGCAGATGACCAGAAGGGACCCAGGTAGCCGTGATATGACAGCGGCGGATGAGGTAAGTGCGGCTAAGATCCCGATTTGTGACAGTACCCCCTCCCTTACGAGTGGCCACTGGACACTTAGATTGGGGCTTAGTAGGAAACTTGCGGTGAAATTTTTTGATGAGAGATGGAGCGTGAACATCAGAAGCTTTGATCCAGGCCCTCTCTTCTGGACCATAGCCTTTCCAGTCGACTAGATATTGTAAGGTTTTATGTCGAAACCGAGAGTCCAAGATCTCTTTAATTTCATATTCGTCACCATGTTCAGTCTGCACTTCAGGAGAAACCAGTTTGGGTGTATAAAACCGATTTAGCACCAGTGGTTTCAAGAGAGAGATATGGAAGGTGTTGGGTACCCTGAGGTAAGATGGTAGATGTAATTTGTAGGACACTGGATTGATGACTCGGGAGATGTTAAACGGTCCAATAAAGCGAGGAGCGAATTTCATAGATGGAACTCTGAGGCGTAGATTGCGAGTAGACAGCCAGACTCTGTCTCCGGGTTTCAAGCTTGGAATGGCTCGTCGCTTTTTGTCGGCCTGAATTTTGTAGCGTTGGGACGCTTTAAGTAGAGATTCCCGTACCTGGCGCCAGTAGCCTGAAAAATTCTTTAGGAAAACTTCAGAGGCAGGTACTGAGGCTGTAGGAAGTGGAGTAAACAAGGGTACCCTGGGGTGTAGGCCATAGACCGTATGAAATGGAGTGGAAGCAGAGGATTCGTGATAATGATTATTATGAGCAAATTCTGCCCAAGGAAGCAGATCTACCCAGTCGTCTTGAGAAGAGGATATGTATAAACGGAGAAATGTTTCTAGGTCTTGATTAACTCTTTCCGTTTGCCCGTTGGATTGGGGATGATAGGCTGAAGAGAAGTTTAGTTTGATCTGTAGTGCTTGGCACAAGGATCTCCAGAATTTCGCCACAAACTGAACTCCTCTATCTGAGACGATTTCTTCAGGACACCCATGCAAACGGAAGATCTCCTTTATAAATTGCTGAGCCAGGATAGGTGCTGATGGGAGTCCACGGAGAGGAACAAAATGCGCCATTTTAGAGAATCGGTCAACGATGACCCAGATGGTATTGAAATTATTAGAATTGGGCAAATCGGAAACAAAGTCCATAGAAATATGGGTCCAGGGTTTGGTGGGAATAGGCAGAGGCAAAAGTTGACCAGCTGAAGATTGTCTTGAACTTTTATGTTGGGCACAGCTGCCACATGCGGAAACAAATTGCTGAACATCCTGATGAAGCGTAGGCCACCAGTAGCTTCTCAATATGAAAGATTGAGTTTTGCGGATGCCAGCATGACCGGCAAATCTGGAACAATGTGCCCATTGGAGCAATTTTTTCCGCAGATTCTCAGGAACAAAAGTTTTCCCCTGGGGAGGTGTATTGTCGGGTCTACTGACTGCGATGCTGAGTGGGCTGATAATAGGCCGTGGATCCACAATGATGGAATCTTCTTCTTTTACCATAGAACGTGACAGAGCATCGGCCTTGCGATTTTTGGAACCGGGACGGAAGGTGACATGGATATCAAATCGAGAAAAGAATAGTGCCCATCGGGCCTGACGTGGATTCATGCACTGTGCAGTTTTAAGGTAGAGCAGATTCTTGTGATCCGTGTATATTGTGACAGGATAACGAGCTCCCTCAAGTAAATGTCTCCACTCTTCAAGCGCCAATTTGATGGCAAGCAGCTCTTTGTCCCCTATGGCATAATTTCGTTCAGCTGGTAAAAATTTTCAGGAGAAGAACCCGCAGGGATGCCATTGCTCATCAGCTGGTTTTTGGGAGAGAACTGCCCCTACTCCGACAGATGAGGCATCAACTTCCAAGTAGAATGGACAGGTTAAATCTGGTTGCCTCAGTATGGGAGCAGAAATAAATGCTTGTTTCAGAAGTTGAAAAGCAGATTGGGCTTCTTCAGACCACTTGGCAGGATTAGCTCCTTTTTTGGTGAGGGCGGTGAGTGGTGCTACTACAGTAGAGTAGCCACGAATAAATTTTCGATAGTAGTTAGCAAATCCCAGAAATCGCTGTACTGCCTTTAGTGTAGATGGTTGAGGCCAGTTAAGAATAGCTTGCACCTTCTCTGGGTCCATACGGAGACCGGTGCCCGAGATGATATACCCCAAGAATGGAATGGATTCAACTTCGAAGGTGCATTTTTCAAGCTTGCAATACAGTTTATTCCTTCTGAGACGGCTGAGGACCTCTTTAACATGTCTGCGATGGGACTGGATATCAGAGGAGAAAACGAGGATATCGTCCAAATATACCACAATAGTATGGTACAGTAAGTCCCGAAAGATTTCGTTTATGAAATTCTGAAAAACCGCTGGGGCATTGCTCAGACCGAATGGCATGACAAGATATTCGTAGTGCCCATCCCTGGTGTTAAAGGCGGTTTTCCATTCATCGCCACGCCTGATACGGATCAAATTGTAGGCCCCGCGGAGATCCAACTTCGTAAATATTTGCGCACCTTTGACTCTGTCAAATAACTCTGTGATGAGGGGCAGAGGATACCGGTTCTTGATGGTAATGTCGTTGAGACCTCGGTAATCGATGCAGGGACGTAATCCACCATCTTTTTTTTTTACAAAAAAGAACCCGGCTCCTGCCGGTGAAGAGGATGGGCGAATAAAGCCCCTTTCCAAGTTCTCTTTTACATATTCAGACATAGATTTTGTCTCAGGGATAGAAAGAGGGTAGACTCTGCCACGCGGTGGGGTTTTACCCGGAACAAGATCAATGGGACAGTCCCAATCCCGATGAGGTGGTAGAGTTTCAGCAGCCTGCTTACTGAAAACGTCTGTGAACTCTTGGTAGGCAGAAGGAACTGGCAAAACTTCCTTATCAGAGGTGGAGCAATGTGGAAGAACACGTTGTAAACAGGACCCGAAACAAGTTGGAGCCCACGCCAGGATTTGTGGAGTCGACCAGTCAATATGGGGGTTATGCGTTTGAAGCCATGGAAACCCGAGAACCACAGGGCTAGTGGCTTCTGGGATGACCAAAAAGGTAAGAGACTCGGAATGCAGAACTCCTATTTGGAGCGTCACTGGAGAAGTCTGATGCGTAATGGTACCCCCTGGAATACGGCTACCGTCAACCGCAGAGAGAAAGATGGTCACTGGAATTTTCTCTAGTGGAATGGCTAGTTCAGCAGCTAATCTGGCAGACATGAAATTCCCAGCTGCTCCAGAATCCAGCAGGGCTGAAATGTATTGGGAGCCTTGAGCGTGTTTCAGAGTGACTGGGATAATACAGTCCTTGCCTTGTGGGGAGCGAAGAGCCACTCCTAGGCTCACTTCCTCATTGTCAGCTAGGAGGTTGTGTTTACCCGGCTTACGAGGACAATGATGTAACAGATGTCCGGAACTGGCACAGTATAAGCAAAGTTTCTCTCTAACTCGCCGTTCTCGCTCGGTGGGTAAAAGACGTGCTTTGCCTAATTGCATGGGTCCTTCAGGGAAAGGAGACGGTACACGGACCCGTTGAATAGGGTGAAACTTGGGGTGTTTCAGCCTCCTCTTTTCTAGAGTTCTTTCTCTGAACCGAAGATCAACCCGATTGCAGGTGGTAATCAATTGGTCTAGCGTTGTAGGTAAGTCCCGAGACGCTAATACATCCTTAATGTGGTCCGACAGGCCCTGCCAGAAAACCGCAACAAGAGCATCGTTATTCCAAGATAGTTCAGATGAAAGTGTTTGAAATTGAACGGCATATTGGCCCACAGACTGCTGCCCTTGCCAAAGGCGCAGAATATCTAAAGCGGCTGACGTTGTTCTTCCAGGCTCGTCGAATATTCTGCGGAAGGTAGACAGGAAGCTATCAATGTCAAATAAAATTGGGTCAGATTTTTCCCAGAGCGGTGATGCCCATGCCAGAGCTTGCCCTGATAGTAGCGAAACAATATAAGCAGTTTTGGTACGTGCAGTGGGGAAATTTCCGGGTTGTAATTCAAAGTGTATACTACACTGGTTGAGAAACCCGCGGCAATTCTTCGGATCGCCATTGTATTTAGCTGGCGTGGGAAGATGGAGTCTGGATGAAGTAAGTAGTGAAGCAGGTATTACTGGCTCAGGCGGAGTATGGGATGGTTGACTGCGGAATAACTGCAAGGTATCCATACGTGTAGAAACATCCTGCAGCAATCTCAAAATTTGCCCCTGGTTAGTTTCTTGTCTCTCAATGCGTTCAGCTAATATTTGGACAGAGTCCTCCCTCGGGGTATGTTCCCCTAGCGGATCCATTAGGCCAGAACAAACTGTCACGGTCGTCTGAATTTCTTGATCCGATTCGGGACCCTTGGGACTAGCTGGAGCAGGAGTGAAACAGAACTTAGCAGCCTGGATGAACTTCTTGCTCATGTTCGTGCTGATTGTAGAATATAGCAGGGGAATTAGCAGTCTGGAAATGTAGACAGGAACACTGCACTTGTAATGCAGTCAGGAACACTGCACCTGTAATGCAGTCAGGAACACTGCACTTGTAATGCAGTCAGGAACACTGCACTTGTAATGCAGTCAGGAACACTGCACTTGTAATGCAGTCAGGAACACTGCACTTGTAATGCAGTCAGGATTACTGCACTTGTAATGCAGTCAGGAACACTGGAGCCAAGAACTATCCTCTGGAGAGAAGTGTGTTGTTCTGGCAATGAACAGATCACAGCAGCAGGTTTAAATAGGATGTCCCAAACAACTATTGGCTGATCAGTTCATGTGATCACAGCTTCTGAATCTGGTTGGTTTGGAATGATCACCTGACTGCATCCAAGATGGCCGCGCCCATGCTGCAGGACACAGTATGTGTTTGTTTACAAATGAAGGTGTGGAGAACGGGAATGCTGCAGATGACCAGAAGGGACCCAGGTAGCCGTGATATGACAGCGGCGGATGAGGTAAGTGCGGCTAAGATCCCGATTTGTGACAATGGATCTCTCTCTGTGATCTGCAAATGTCCTGGTATTGAACGATAGGTCTACATCTGCTAATTCAAACTTCTTGCACACTTCCATTGGCCATGTAGGAGACAATTTTGTTTTAGGTGAAGATGTCAAAGAGCAGAAAGGATAAATACAAAGTTCTTTGTACCATTACTTTTCTCTTTCTACCTGCTGCCAAAATTCTCATTGCCACAAAGTATTTCGGTAAGGCTATCCCCCATTCTCTGGAGTAACATTGCAAATTACTTTTTAAGAAACTTATTTTTAAATTAATTTTTGTTTATACTATTTCTAAAACATTTCTGCATAAATTTCCAGAAAACAAAACCAAATCTGTCTGTAAGCCATACAGAGGTACAGTTAGTTTATTTCTCTATGTATATGAATCCTTTGCTGCTTAAAAGGGATATTTGCTCTCAGGTAATTACCCTCTCGGTAAACAGACAAGATTTACAGAGATATATTGAATGTATGCTTCACAAGCAGGGCCCCCGCACCTAGTGTTTTCCTTATGTAACTAAATCACTTTGTGGGTTTTAATATATTTATCTAAACTTGTTGTTTGTATTTATTTCATTCTGTCACTTTTATACTTATGTTATCTTGTCATTTTGTTGTATGTTCCACATGTACGGCACAGTTGAATCCTAGCGGCAACTGCTCTCCCACTGGTTTACCAAGGACTGAGATATAAAATAGTTTGATCAATATGGGTTTGCTTTATTCTGTTCCAACAACTGCATGTGAATTAAGTCAGCTGTGAGCTGGTTTCACCATATCTTGTTAGGCTATCAATCAGTTTGAGATTGTTTGCGGTTTCAGGATTGGAGGCGCTTGTATGGAAGAAGGCGGAGGTGCCAGTATTAGCTTCTGAAATTGTACATATATGTATTACTTATACTACTAGCACATTGTTATCATTATTATTATTATTATTATTATTATTATTATTATTATTATATAAAGTAATGTGAATTTTAAGCTTAACCACTAACATGCTTCATCATGACTGATGTGAATGAGTTCTCTGTACAGCGCTGCGGAATTAGTGGCGCTATATAAATAAATGGTGATGATGGTGATGATGATGATGCTTCATAATTCAGCAAATAAGCTGCTTTTTCAACACAGATGACTTTTTACAAGTTCTTAACACAATTATGTCAATTTTGATTTCTGATATGATTTGCTAGATGCTTTCTACTTATACTGCACAGGATACATTTTACATAATGAACTTGATTGACATTTCTCAGAGCGGAACACCTGCCATCATCGATAAAATACATTATTAATAAATAATAACTCCTGACTGCTTATTTAACTTCACTTTGCGCAACAAAACTCTTTCTCGGCCCTTTAAATCTCATCCCGCACCACTTCTACTTGTAATGGATCGCTGTGAATGCATTCACTGATTGATAACATGAAAAAAACTTTTCTGCAGGTTTTTGCAAGTGGATTAGTAATTACGCTCATTCCATCTAATACGCTGCAGCTGTATGATAATAACTCATCAGTGATCAAATATGTTAATTTGCTCATGAATAAATGTTTCTTTTATACTTTTAAATCTTGTCATCCACCTGTGATGAAGAAAGGGTACACTCCAGATAGAATGTTTTGAATTTATTGCAAATTGAATATTTCAATTCTCCTGTGGTTTCAATGTACCGAGCTAAAAATATCTATTAATGTCATTGAAGTGAAATGTATCAATCATTCATATACAGTATCTGGAAAGGATAAAAGGGCATATGGCTTGGGTTTTAAGCTTCTTTAAAACTGAATAGCTGTAATAAAGCAACACCTATACACCTGTTATGTTGTATGACCGAGCAGGTTTACCACACTAAAGACAGTTTTTCCTTTTTGGGTTAGCAAAGGTAGTAACTTCTCAGGTTGGCTTGCCTAATAAGACAAATGGACGCACTTGTAACCAATCTGGCGAAGAAGACAGGCATTAGACTTACTTACATTAATTTCTTAATATTTTACTTTATTCAACTACACATAGTAAGGTTATACCTTCCAACATTTGAACTTTGTTAATTGATATGGTCATGCTACACAGGGGGCATGGTAGTGTCACGGTGGGTGTGTCATATCCTCCAAAAGCATATCTAGTGCTTCTGGAATGCGAGGTCGCCAAGCCCACAGGTTGCAGGAGACACCTCCCTGGAGTTCTGGCAGACTGTAAAAAAGTCCTGACTATCGGAACAATGGGAAAGTCGCCCAATATCAAGATTCTGTGTGTGTGTGTATTAGGGAATTTAGACTGTAAGCTCCAATGGGGCAGGGACTGATGTGAATGAGTTCTCTGTACAGCGCTGCGGAATCAGTGGCACTATATAAATAAATGGTGATGATGATGATTATGCCACTTAAAGTGTAGAGGTAGGTAAGGCTTATTTATGAACCACCAAAACAATGTGGACCCGCACTGCATGTTTTTTTGCACAATTGCTCTTAAGTTTAAAGATGCAGACCCTCTACGTAGTTTTTGCATACACCTTTGTAAAAAAGTGTGTTCCTAAATTTGCAAGTTGGTGGGTACTTGGGTAAAATGCGCATAATGAAAACAATAAAATTGACACACCGATATCCAACCTACTTCCACGTTAGAACTACTCTCTTCCTTATCTTAAACTTTTACATTTTCTCCTAAAATACTGCATGGCTAAAATGAGCTATGAGAGTGAGGGCACGTGGGAAATGTTTTCTTTTCCTTCTTTTTTATATTTTTATTATATTGCTCAAGGTGGGCCCAGAAAAGTGCAAGTGGAGTAAGCATTGGGCATAAAGGCATGAGGTTGGGCTTCCAACACTTCAGATCTTTTGTGGAGAGGAGAATGGTGTGCGCCCACCTGTGAACTACGGAATTCCTCTCTAAATCTGCCTTCTCCACCCCAGTCACCTTATATAAATAATCATGTCAAGCAAAATTAACTCATTTTTCTAATCCACAAGGAGCGCTACCAATCTGCCCAACTCCCTCATTAGACTGTACAAAGCATTACATCCTCAGATATGCTGACATCTGCAAGTCTATGCACTTATCTGTAAGACAGGCGTATTTGCACAAACATAAGCACAGTAACTCAGCATATCGTTAGGCAGATTATACCTGTTACCTTTAAACATCTTAATCTCCCGTTGCGTGCTGTATCTTGTGTGAAATTGCAATGAGCATGCTCAGAAACGACCTTACACCAGTGAACGCAACTGCATCTAATTCATTTGACACTTCCAACTGCCTACGACTTTATATAAATATATATATATATATATATAATTATTGTGTTAATACTTGTAATTTAATTTAATGACATCTGTGGCTTTTTGCATTCGTTCCGATGGGACTTGATATTGCACATATGCATGTGCGCATCCAGCAGTGTGTTCCATCTCCATACTACAAGTAACGTATAGCCAGGGCATAGCTATACCCATATTCCAATATAAATACTTCTTGTACTTGAGTAAATGTGTACATCTATGTAATAAACGTCTGATATTTTTAAACGCAAGTGATACCCACTTTATCATTAGCTTCTCTCAATAATTAAAAGTTAATTTTCAAACATTTATTCCTAAATTCATCGTTGTACTTTCTGTTAATTCCGTTTAATAAGATAACACATGGGCGGCACAGTGAATAGCATTGCTGCCTCACAGCGCTGGGATCATGGGTTTGATTTCTGACCAGGGTAATATCTGCGTGGAGTTTACATGTTCTCCCCGTGTTAATTGGCTACTAGCAAAATAACCAGGGGCAGGCTGGGCTGGGGGACATAGGGGCATCTGCCCCTCGGGCCGGTCCCATAGTGGGCTACGTTGGGTTGGGTCACTGGCCATTTTTTCCCTTTAAAATGTTCCTAATAGGGTCCTGAGTCAAGGCTTGCCCCCAGGACTAAAATTGCCAACCCACCCCTGAAAATTACCAAAGTGTGTGCGTTCATGGGGTAGAACATTTAAGGCTAGATTTACTAAACTGTGGGTTTGAAAAAGTGGAGATGTTGCCTATAGCAACCAATCAGATTCTAGCTGTCATTTATGTAGTACATTCTACAGAATGACAGCTAGAATCTGATTGGTTGCTATAGGCAACATCTCCACTTTTTCAAACCCGCAGTTTAGTAAATATACCCCTTAGACTGTAACTCCAATGGAACAGGGACTGATGTGAATGGCTAAAATATATTCCATATAAAGTGTTGCATAATATGGTGGTATATAAATAAACAATAATAATGACATAGTATAACACCTTTCTAATATAATCCTTAACTCAACTAGCTTTTACATTTAGTAAGCCATTATATTGATGATGCACCAAAGTGTCTCCACCATGGTAAAAGGAAGTTATAAAAAGCTCATTTTTATGATATTAGAACAAAACCAATCTAACTGCCTGTTATTTCTAACATTTACTATCAGTCACCTATTTTTAAATGCTGTACTGATTTTATAGAGTGGATGCATTCCTTGACTTTCACCATCAGTGTCTATGAGAAATTTGTTATGATGTGGAGATGAGATAACTTTATATTTACAGGGAGGTCGCAGGTTTTATATCAGCAGTGACATTTTTATGATCATTGTTGAATGAGCTGTGCTGAATATATGGTTGATCTTATGAGATGTCAGATCTTAACTAGTAAAATTAATAGTATCGGTGTAGCTTAAGTCTCAGAAGCTGGATATCAACGGTAAATGAATGTTTTCTATTACCATGAAAATAATAAAAAAAAATATTATTATGCATGAGAAGAAGGCTGTATTGGTAGTTAGACTTTCAATCAGGATTTTTCTTTTAATTTTTTTTCCTAAAGGAAGTAACAGCAAGTATACAAGACAGAAGAGACATGACAAATGCATTCTTCTGAAAGGTTGCATTTCATTTTAATTAAAGGCTGTGGACATGTTTTCGGAATTGGCTCATATCAATCCTAATCATCACTGTTGGGAATAGAAAACAAAACTCAATTATAAAATATAGATAATTGATATTAATTAAAAACACATTTCATTTTTTCTATAGAGTAAGTCAGCAACCAAATTTAAACAGAATTTTTTTTGTAAACAAAATGTATAAATGCAAGAACCATTACATTATTAAATGTACATGGATAAGGGGGAGTCTCGTTTTCATTAATGCCTCCTCTTTTTCACAAGCCACCCCATATGAAATGATGGTGTTATGGCCAAATGAGTATCGGATCCTTCTAATAATTAAAGAAATGGAACTTGCTCAAATCAATTTATAGGCTATAGCAGGTGCGTGAAAGGGTGGGGTTATCTGTTTTTAAATTGAGAGCTAACTTGCCAAAGAGGTACCCCAGAAGCCTCCAAATAGCAATCCAATGTCAGCACTCCCCCTCAGCTACTGACACCAACATGCCTCTCAGACAAATAAAGAAATGGAAGTTGCTCAAATCAATTTATAGGCTATAGCAGGTGCGTGAAAGGGTGGGGTGGAGAAGCGTGTGGCTTTAACAAACATTTGCAAATGTGTGCAACTAAGACTTTTGCATTTTTATCTACAGTAGAAATAGCAGATCTGTTGCTGGCTGTAGCAGTGTGCTGGGGGATCTCTGTGTGTTTGTTCCTTCTAATAATTGTCAGTGGTATCCAGTACCACTTTCCCTCAGTGAACTTTAACTTGCTAAATTCCCTTACAATGCTTTAGTCTCTTTGTGTCCCAATTGTTTACCCATGACTGTTGTGCTCCCACTCATTCTATACCGCATAGTTCTCCTAGGCATAGTCCCAGAAAAGAGCTGTAGTTTTCTTCAACATTAAAAAGACATGGGGCCTGGTTGGACTAACAAGAGGTCAGCCCAGAACCCTGGAATGGAATACGTTTAAAATCTCCAGCCCCAACACCTTTAGCTCACAAGCCAACAGAGTTGAGACAATCCATTGTTTCCAAGTGCCCAGTCTCAGACAACTTGATGCCCTGTCCATTTTGAACCATGGACATTTGTAGCATGGCCCAGCCCAGTCTCCTGGCCAATGATAGAGCCTTTTCTTGGGTCTTCATCCTGCCTTTCGAGCAGGAGTGGAAAAAAGGAAGGTTGAAAAAAAGTCTCCTCAATCTACTGCTGGGTTGAGTCTGGGAGACAAAGTTACTGACTGGTCGTACTGTGTCCATGGATTTGGGGAATACTGGTGGACTAGCAAGAGCCTGAAGCCAAGCAATCAGTTGAAAAATGTGAGCAGGTAGCCAGTGTGGGTCTGCCAAAACCAGAGGGATACGTAGGGCCTGGAGCTGCATGTGTTGTGTAGCAATGGAGGGGTTGTGAACCCCCAAACATTGGTTGGCTTGATTCCTAGAAGACATGTGACTGTGGTCTTTGTCTTACTGGATTTGCAGGAGTATACCTGTGGACTTTGCTTTCTGGGACCAGAGTTCATAGGGCTTGCCTATTACCCCCATTTTATTAGGAGGGACCTAGAGTCCAAGCTCCTTGGTCCAAACCCCAGGTCCAAACCAAACCCAAGGTTCCAGCTCTACAAGGCAGCACTGTTGACCACTGTGCTACCATAAAGCCCCATAGTCAATAATATATGAGTATGCATAAAAAAAGAGGTGTTACCAATCAACTCTGCATTGTTGTAGCGTGCACAGGTAAAAGAGATACATCTAGAGTCCTAGAATTAACATAAAATTCCAAACACTCCAAGTAAAACCCAGTAAGTTCCCAAGTCTAATATTAAAGACAAGGCTCCACCCCCTTTGTTTCTTCTGCACGTGGCTCTCATTTTCTAATGTAGTTAGTGGTTTCAAGGCAGCAAGCTCAATGTGGACAAAGGGTTATTCATTTACCTTCAGTGCACATAAATGGCACCAGTAGAGTTTAATCACAAAACACTGTTGACCTAATTGTGTTACACCCTCTAAATTAGTACTACATGTATTTGTCCAATAGGGACCCTAGTGCTTTCCAACAACTTTGCGGTAATCTTAATGTTGCAAGAGGTAAGCAACCTGGGGCTTTCCTGCTATTGTAAAACTAATAGGCCTACTTGCCCTTCCAGACTCAAGTACTTTGATTAAGCCTTACTGTGTAACTGAAGGAGACAAAACAAGACTATAAATGTTATGCTCCTTAACACCTCCTGATGTAAAACACAAAATCTGATATTGTACCTTTACTAACGCCATGTAAAATTGCCAGATTTCTAAGCATAATGTATTAAAATTAACAATGCAGTTAAGTTGTCAAAAAAGCTGCAGTTTCCTCATTGTGTTTCTTCGGTGAACCCTTTTTAAATGCTCAAATATTGTTAAACAATAGCAAATATGAATGAAGCAGGTTTTGTGAAACAGATTCTTATCTGCGCTTTACACTTGACTAAAGCCTGGTTCATTCTAACGGAATCACATTTTCACTGATCTATAGCTTTTGTCGGGTTACTTTGTGTTTTGAGATAAATTTGGACTGACAGGTTTAAGATAAGACCATATGCTTCCAGTCACTTGACGTATGCCTTCAAATTATTCATGATAAAAGATTAATTTGTGCTTCATACTCTAGTGTTCTTGTACACATTAAATGAAACAAAAGATTTTGTACCTTTTTGAATATCATAAAGTGTCTTGTGGTTTCCCCTGCCTAGTGATTCAACCGCTGTAAATGTTAAAAAAGATTGTTCAATTTGTCCAAAACCACGCAGGTGAGATATTGGGCAGATGCCACTAATACTATAAGACACCAGACATTTCTAGAGAAGGTGCAAAAATAAAGTGGCATACGGTGGGCCATGTTAGGGAAAAAGTGTTATATAAATAATTACTGCATGTAACCTTTATTGGATATTCAAATATTTGAGCTGTTTCCTATGGTCTGCCTACACAGCTTTACATGTAAAGCGCTACAGAACTTTCTGGCGCTATATAAATAAGTGTTGATGATGATGATGATGTTACATGTATAGATGTCATTACCTGCCAACAAAGTGTTCTTAGAAATATAACTATTGGCATCATCCCCTCTATGCATGTATCATGCTAAAGAACATAGAAGAGTATAGAAATTGAGTTACAGAGACCATGGACCTATGGTCTTTGAAATACATTTCAGAAGTTTTTTCTAAGTCAAATCCGCCAAATGGAATTCATGACAAGCAAGGGCTGATGGGACTGTTGAAACGATTGTTTCAGTGCAGAAAAAGCAGTACAGGTACTGTACCTTTCCCTGCTATTAGACACATTGCAACCATCTCTGTCAGCAACTTGTACAACCTACTAAAGAACAATCAAAGAAAGGAATTGTCCAGTCTAGACTAGACAGCAGGGTTCCGACAAAACAATCTTTGTGTTCTACTTTTGCTTTGTCATTCCGTGGAAAAGCATTCTGCACTGTATTTGCAAATTCTGTGTAGAGGAATTTCTAGTCTGTAAAGAGAGCTGGGAACAAAATGACAATAATTCATTCCGCTCTGTGATGTGGTTGGTGTATAATAAGGGAGAAGTTCAGACAGAGCAAAATGATAGAGGCAATGTTGCGTGGAACACATAAGGCCAAATTCCATTGGAGAACCAAGCAAAATACCCCCAATTGTGTGAAGTGAATACTCCGTTGAACAGTTTTGAAAATGTTGTTGATATTTAGATCAAATGGTGATGTAGCTAAAGTTCATGGTTCAGATTGTCTCCTTGATTAATCCCTGAAACCCTTAAGCCAGTGGTGCAACAGAAAGCACGTGGACCGCCTGCAGCCACCCCGCTGGTTGATCCCAATCTTAGTAAAACAAAGGCAGTAAACCTTTGTGTCACGTGACCACCTCCGCACAGTGCAGGGAGGTCATGTGGCATAACCAGAGGATGATGAAGTACGCAGTACTCTCCCTCCTTGCTTTGCACCGCCCTTCTAAATGCTGGAGGGCCACATAAGCTTCCATCTACCTATTTCACATTGTTCCTCACTGCCTTAAGTTTTAATAATAATCACCACACACAAAGAATATAAACATAGAAATCACACATAATGCCAACAATGCCCATAGCCAATTCTCCAGCAATGCTTGTTGGCATCAGTAGCTGAGGGGGAGTGCTGGTGCTGTATTGCCATTTAGAGGAGTTTAGGGTATCTATTGGTAAGTTAGCTCTCAATTTAAAAACACATATATGTATGGGCCAAATATAAGGACCTTCATTGTTTAGAGTTAGGACCACCCTATTAGTAGAAGCACCTTGAGGCGGTGGGTGGCTTTCCATACATTTGCAAATGTGTGCAACTGAGATTTCTGCATTTCTATGCACAAATAGAAATAACAACCCTTTTGCTGGTTATAGCAGTGTGCTGGGGGATAGTCCTCTGTATTTGTTTCTTGCTGGATAAACACCACCTTTTCAAGCACCTGCTATGAACCTATAAATTGACTGAGCAACTTCCACTTCTGTATTGTAGGAATCCACATATCTACTAGTTCTTACAACACAGTGGGGACACTTTCTCCTTTCTCAACATAATGATTTACAATATTTCTCTATTCTGTTTTTCCTTATTTTCCACCTTGCCTCAAGTCGACTGTTTTGTTACCTCATGTCTGCTCCTCCATCACTTACCCCTGTCTTGTTTGTCCGCTTATATCATGTCTCTCTTCTCACTGCATTCGCTCCTCATCTCCCCAGCCTATTTTGCTTTTCTGCCACTCTGTCTCTACAATGTTTCTTCTGCATGCTCTCCCCTCACACATCCCCTTGCCTTATGGCTTGTTCCCCCTATGGCCCATCTAGTCCTCTGGCCACTTTATATCCCCAGTTTCTCCACTAGACCTATAAGTCCTCAGTCTTAAATCTTGTCTCTTGTCTGTCACCATTTGTTATCTACCCCACCCTCGCATTCTTTATCCACTACAGATCCTCAGTTTCACCAAGTATTATCTAATTTATCCTCTACATATTCCCATTTGTTATCCCTTACTCATTTAACTTTTTTTTAAAATGAGGTCCAAGCCCTATTGTCTATGCAAATAGAATTACTAGTTTTCAAGCACCTGCCCATCCATTAGCCCTTCACTTTATCGAGGAAAACTTTGCAAGGGAGCCAGAGAAGAAGGACACTGTTTTTTGCTTTGATTCTTTGTATATTCTAACTCTTCCATGTCATGGTACAACGTTCCCAAAATTAAAGGGAAAGTTCTCAATTTTTAATTTGAAAAGCGACTGGCCACTTTGTTACAGACTTCTTGATGGGACAACTCAGAGGCTGTTAGGAACCCCTCTAGCCAATAGAGCAAAACCCGGAGTCTGCTCTGAAGTCTGGTGTTCATTGTTTACCCTAGTGGTGGGGACAGACTTGGCTTCAGACAAACAGAGGGTCGTGAGATGTGTACTGGCCAAGGAGAACCCAGGAAAAGAGTGCTATGGCAGACAGCAGCATGGGGTCCAGGCAAGGGTCAGCCGACAACAGACAACGTATCCAAGGAACAAACCAAGGTCAGGGGTCACAGGCACAAGTTCTGAGTCCAGAGACAGGCGTAAGATCAGGGTCACAAGCAGAGGTTCAAAATCCAGGTTCATGCAATAGGTCGGGGTCAGAAGCAGAGGTTCAAGGTCCAGAAACAGGCAAAGGTCATACACAGTAGATCAATCCAGAAGGTTTACACCAAACAGCACAGGAGCAGGTTAGCAGACAGTGAACTGGAAGCTATAACCGGCAGTGAAGCTCAGACCTCACTGCCTTAAATAGTACTGAGAGCCAATCAGGACAGAGGAGAACAGGGCTGACAATCAGCCTCAGGAGGCTGCTTAATTAATTACTAGCTAGAACTGGCATAGGTAATAACATAACCAGGAAGCATGTATAAAAATATAAATGAACCAGTTTAAATCATATGAGAGCTCCCTCTGGAGCTGGAGGATGTCCCTACACCCTCTAACATCTATGCCACAAGGATAATCCCAAAGAATAAAAAAAGAGCATAGAAACTAGAGCACGCGCCCCGCTGCTAGATCACGCCAGGATGCGGCGTATCGCCACGGCTCGTGACAGAGACAGATTAATTAGATAAAAGGGGAAAGACATTGACACCAGTAACCCCAACCCCTACACTCAGACCAGCAGTGATAGCCCAGATCACCCACTGCTTAAATGGCACTGGTAGCAGTACCACTATTCAGGGTGCTCAACCACCCACAATATTGGCACCTTTGATTACAGTTTCCTGGGGCAGTATTCTTGGACATGTCTACACATTTTGAGAAATGTTGATGTATTCTAGTCTTTCATAGTTTACTTTCCCAGCAGGTCAGGACCACTTAATATAATATAATTTTAATGTATTTCATATATTAAAACAATCCTACAATATATAGCACAAAAAGATACTGAAAACTACATCCAGGATATAGAAAAATGTTCTGTTGCAGTTGAATATAATATAGAATGTAGCATTAACAGATCAGCAACAGATTTTTTGACAAATTGGACTGTCTCTGGAAATGAGAGATTGGTGACAATTTTTCTGAATTGGTAGTTTGATGACCAGACCTATATATTGCTGTTGGATGGTGACTGTATACAATCCAGTGTGACCAGGTATGAACCATATTGATCAGTCTTCCTTTGCAAAATCCAGCTGCTACACTATATATGCATCGATGTCTGGTCAATTTGGCTAAAAACCAAACTGGTTGACCAAATAGTAACATGAGCAGCCATCTTCAGGGATATTCTAGAGCAGGCCTAGCCGACCTGTGCCTTTACTGGTGTTATTATCATTATTATCGTAGATTTGTAAGGCGCCACTGTGCTCTGCAGAGCCGTACAGTAGGGAAAACAGGACATAGATAAAACAAGGACAGACAAGGCAGACTAAATAAATGCAGACATGAAAACAAAGGTTATGGAGGACACTGTTCATGAAAGAGCTTACATTCTAAGAGGAAGAGGGCACAACTGAAACAAGAGGAAGGGTGTGGCTCAGAGTGTAGATTAGGACAGTTGTGAGGGTGCATTAGTGTGAATATTGACATCAGGGATAAGGCAACTTTCGAAAAAGAGATGGGTTTCTAGAGAACAGCTAAAGATTTGAAACATAGAAACATAGAATTTGATGGCAGATAAGAACCGCTTGGCCCATCTAGTCTGCACATGGTTTTATTAACCTATGGTAACCTTAAACCCTATTTGATCCCTTATTTTTTATAAGGATATTCTTATGTCTCTCCCAAGTATGTTTAAACTGCTCTATTATATTAGCCTCTACCACCTATGATGGGAGGCTGTTCCACTTATCCACTACCCTTTCTGTGTTTTTCCTCAAATTTCCTCTGACCCTACTTCCCTCCAGTGTCTGTGCTTGTCCTCATGTTCTACATATTAAGTTCTATTAGTCTTTCTGGGTACGTTTTGTGCTGTAGGCCATGCACCATTTTGGCTGCCCTTCTTTGTACAGTTTCTAATGTATTTATATCCTTTTGGAGATATGGCCCCCAGAATTGAACACAGTATTCTTGATGAGGCCGTACCAATGACCTATACAGTGGCATTATAACTTCTTTCTTTCTGCTACTGATTCCTCTCCCTATGCAACCTAGCATCTGACTGGCCTTCCTCATTGCTTTGTTACATTACTTACCTGCCTTTAAGTCACCTGAAATAGTGACTCCTAGATCCTTTTCCTCCTCAGTAGTTTCCATTATAGTGCCGTTAATACTATATTTAGCCTTTGGGTTTTTGAGACCCAAGTGAAGGCTGTGGGAAAGCCTGATTGGACATGGTGGGGAATTCCATAAGTGGGGAGCAGCACAGGAGAAGTCTTGTAGACCGCGAGTGAGAAGTGGTTACCAGAGTTGAGAAAAGGTGTTGCAAAACTACAAGCCCCCTCATGCATTACCAATACATAGCCAAAGTATGCTGAGACTTGCAGTTTTGCAATACCTGGAGAGCCACGGGTTAGCCAGGCATGTACTACGGCAATACAATGTAAATTATAAGTACAGTACTCACACAATGATAACAATAATATATATATATATATATATATATATATATATATATATTCAATTAATGCAAATTTTTACTTAAAGTATGGTAAAGTAAATAAAAACGTTTAATTCACTATATAACATGATATATTGGTGGGGCATAACTTTTTTTGGATTTTGCAATAAATCTACAATTTATGTGGAAATTGAAAGTGCTGAGTACATCTGGAGAATGAACAATCTCTTCATTTCCTTTATCACCAGAAAATAGAACTTGTGACTTTGCAGATTATTAAACATGAGCATACTGACTGTATATCCATATTTTATGTATTACTTTATCAATATTAAAGTGTTTGATATAATATTTAGATGTGTGTAATGTACCGTCTATATCTGAGGTGAGGATAAGATATGAATATTTCAGCTTTAGCTAACTCTAATTTTTCACATTCACAGCGTTCTTTCCCAGACACACTGATGAGTTCACCTGGCTCTCACCGTGGCAATCCCCAAATGACTGCTTAGATAAAGTACAGTACACACTCTGGCAAAGATTCCCTGCATCATTAAAACCTGCAGAATGTAGAAGGGACCACACTATGTGCTTGCTAATGAAATGATATATTATTCATAATTAATATATTATTTTGTTAAGCTATGATTATTTTGGGATGACACAATACTCAAATTAGAAAAAAACAACTTTCAATTCTCAGGATATGACTTCAGAAAGCCACGTTGATTATTTAATTTATCATATTTGCCTTAGAGCAGTGGTCCCCAAACTGTGCGCCGCGACTCCCTGGCTTGATGTGGCGATCTCACAGGGGTGCCTCGGTCAGGGCCAGTGGTATGCTGAGTAAGCACCGCGGGGGACTACTTGGTAATTATTTAAACTTAGGGGTGCCTTGAAAAAATTATGGAGACCCTAAGGTTGCCTCAAACTGAGAAAGATTTGGATCCATTGCCTCAGAGGCATTATCCTGATTGAATCCTGGCTTAACAAGTTCCCCTTTAGTATATACTTATATCTTCCTAATGTTCACCCTTTATTCTCACTCTCCACATAGGGCAGTGCAGAGAGAATTTGGTACTTTCTTGGCAAAGGTCTGTAAACAAATATAGCATTGCTACCTCAGAGCACTGGGGTCATAAGTTCAATTCCCGACCAGGGCCTTATCTGTGTGGAGTTTGTATGTTCTCCCAGTGTTGTGTGGGTTTCCTCCAACACTCCAAAAACATACTGGCAGGTTAATTAGTTGCTGACTAAAATGTACCCTAGCGCTAGCGTTTGTAGCAAAGTCATGTGACATGGGGTGAGAGGAGGGCGTGGTGACATTGTTGCGTCACCATAGCCCTGCCCCCGCTATAAAAAGCTGGCATTGAATGGTGGGGACGGAACTTAATGACACGATTAAAAACCCCGCCCTCTCCATTCACTGCCGTGAATTTCGGCGAATGCAGGAGCTTTGCCTACTCTTATGGGAATTCCAGGAGAGTAGGCAAGTATGGACTGATGTGGATGACAAATAACCTCTTTATAGTGCTGTGTAATATGATGAAACTATATAAATAAACAATAATAATAGGAATGCCTCCATTATTTATTAGAAAGCTGTTTTAAAAGGGTGGAGGGGGCAAGAAGAAGATCCACAGAGTCTTAAGGATAAGCTATTACCTAAGAAAAAATTGAGTATTTCATAGTGCATTATGCATGCCCTGTATTCACACACAGACACCTTCCTTCATACAATTCCTTTTCCATGTGAGAGCTCTTAAGACAGAGGTGCTGTGACAGAGGGTGGAAGCTATTCTAGACTGCTTGGAGAAATTTGAAGGTCAATTCTGTTCATTCAGCTGATGGGTTGACTGCCATGGCTTGTCTAATTATACCACTTTCATACTGCCGCCCCAGCAATATCCCGGGTTTTTGAAGCCGGGTTTTTGCAGGGGCTCGGAGCGTCCCAGCTCAGAAACACCATTCATACTGCACCTCGGACCCGGGAATTTCCCGGGTTGACCCCATTCATACTGCACAAGTCTGTGCCCTGGCAATTTGTGGGAGTCATCACCAGAGCAATTTTCATTGTCTGAAACCTGGAATATGAAAAAAAAAACAATTCTCTCTCTCTCTCATGCAAAAACCCGGGATGCACCATTTATAGTGCTGGCAACCCGAGTCCGACCCGGGAATTACCCCTCGATAAATCCTGGGTTGAAGACCTGGGTTTTTAGACCCGGGATTTTTCACTTGTACCATTCATACTGCACCAAGACCCGGGTCGTTTGAGCTCGCCCCGGCAAAAACCCAGGATTTTGGTGCGTTATGAATGGGGTATTAGCTGCATTGTCTTACACTGGACAGAGTTTACATTTATATTTCTCCAGGTACTTTTGCCTGGAGAACCATTGGTTGAATTGGTTGCAGAGAAAAGTAGGTGAAAGTATCTGCCAAAACAGGACTGGCAGATACAGTGGCTCTCCAGATGTTGTGAAACTACATACCCCAACATGCTTTGCCAGTATTCAGCCGATAGCTGGCAAGTTATTCTGGGACTTCTGGGTAGCTTCATAACACCTGGGGGTAAATGTATTAAGCAGCGGATTCTACAAGCTACCATATTAAGCGATTTTGCAGGGGAAATTTAAAATGGCAATGGCTTTCAAGGCAAAACTTGCCTTGAAAGCCATTGCCATTTTAAATTTCCCCTGCAAAGTCATTGAATAACGGTGGCTTGCAGAATCTGCTGTTTAGTACATTTACCCCAAGGAGTGCCACAGGTTGGCCAGGCCTGTGCCAAAACATGGGGCTTGTTTGCCTTCTTAAGGGATAGGTAGACTCATTTAAAAAAAAACATTTTGGGGTTCTCTTTTAAGAATCCTGTTGATTATTAATTTGTATATTTTTGTTCCTTTTTGGTACAAATGTGAAGAAGTCCTTTTTGTTAGTATCTGGTAATATATTTTTCAACATCTAATGAGACATTTTTCAGAGACATCTGTTTATTGTCTATATTTTCAGATACAGTGTATTAAACAACTTGTTTATATTGTCATATTTTACAATGTCATAAAAATCAATTTCCCGGAAGACCCAACATATTGTACATAATAAAAGCAAATGAAGACAAAACTAAATTATTTTACATTTTTTACGATAAGAATAAGTTAAAATGTTTATGAATATTGGATTGTTTTCATATGCCGGCACAATTTTCACTACCTCAGTTTATTATGTCAATATCTATCATTTGGAATATTATGAAGTATCACATTTAGTTTTGTCTTCAGTTACCATTATAATTCTCATTGATTTTTTATTTGTTTAAATGATAAATGTTCACAGAAAAATTGTTAGTTAAATCTATGAAATGGGTTATTAATGAAAAATATGTTCTTGGTAAATATGCTGACAGCAGGTTGATACTCAGTTTCATAAAATATACATGTATGTGTGTATTATGACCAGCCTCAGACTGGAGATTAAAGTTATCAAAGGACCCTAAAGTGGGCCCCAAATGTAAATGGGCCCTTGTATTATGTTTAATACAAGGAAAACATGAAAAAGTAGCTTTATTATCCTGCAATATAGCAAGATAGTTAACTGTAATTAATTGTGCATTTTGGAAATCATTGTGTGTGTATTGTCTAAAATATGTGTTGTATATATTATATTAATTTGTATAATTATATTGTAATTATATTGTATAATTATATTAATTTCAACTGACAGATATTGAAATTATTAGATATTATGATATTTGATAGTGGTTACTGGTTTGGTGGTTTCCAATTACAGAATGCTTATAGTGAAAAATGTGTACTGTACATTTAAGTACAGAGCATGAGGATGGGGAATCATGTAAAGAAAAAATCCAGGTATAGCCAGGGGTCCAGAGCATGAGAGGTATTCATCCAAGGTGCATGAGTTAAGAGCTGGAAGGGTCAACTGAAAGCCAGGGGTCAAAACACAGGAAAGCAGCCAAGCAAGTAGAGCATACAGAATGTTGAGTCTGCTGTTGATGGGAAGCTGCTTATATAGGCCTGAACCTGTGCTAAAAAGTTTCAGGTACTGGCAACTCATTACAAGCAGCAGGTCATTAGGCCACTCCCTGATACAGGTCTATGCAGATGAAATGAAAAGGATGCAGTGGGTTGTTAACTGTGTCTGTGGATCACTGTACAGAGGTTGCACTGCTGAGTTGACAGTTCATCCACAAGATTCCTTCTTGGTATTGGCATGAAAAATCCTGTGTTAGCGGAACAGCTGCTGCCAGGGAAGAGGCATGATCTCAAATGTTAAATGTTATTTGTTATTTTATTTGAAACACACATAACAGGGCAAGTCAGTGTCTGCACCAGCACAGAACCTGACATCAACTCTACAGTAAGGTCCACAAATGGGAAACACCACAAAGACTCAGTTCTTGTAGCTACAGATGCAGGGTAGGAACTCTATTCACCTTACACATACTGTTTTCAGGGGGATCTTTTAAATAATGGCATTTACATTTGTATAAACATTTAAGTAGTAAGTGTACTAAGGCTGAATCAGGGCTGAAAATATATATATATAAGTTGTTTTTAATACAAACATTATATTTTGTTGAACGAAGTATATGTTATGAAGAGGACTACTCTTGGTAACCAAGGACAATTCACATGAAATTTATTGTAACAATTTCCTCATTCTTATGATGCATTCAGTGTTTGACTCCTATCGTTTTCTAATTTAATTTACATACCCCTATGTGGGTATAGTTTTAGTATATTATTGTTAAGTTTCAATAATATGTATAGTATCACATAATTTAAATAAAACATAATTTTTTTTAATATATATATATATATATATATATATATATATATATAAGCCACAGCAAAAAGAATAAAAATAAAAAAAATAAAAAGTTCATGCACAAAGCAAATCAGCAAATAGACAAAGGAGCACTGTAATGCCTAAGGGCCCTGAAAGTAAGCACAGTTTACAATCAGACTTCAACCCTGTCTCTGCAGCCTGCATATCCCTTTTTTATTTGCTATGTTTTGCTTGTTTTACATGGTTGATGTTGTAGAAAAATATATTTGCATATTGACTGAGAATACTGAGAATACTGAAAAGGCCGGTTTTAAAGTGCCAATACTCGGACCCCACATGTGTACTGCATTATACATGGCATGGATTATGGGTATCGCCGCTTTAAAACCGGTCTTTTCACTCTATCTATGGAAAATGATGGAATTTAGTACTGTACCAACTTAGGTCAATCGGATCCTACACGCTCCGCTCAATCAAACCTTCGGTCAAAGTTAGTATCTGTCATATAGTAAGTAGGCTTTTTATGAATATCTCTGTTATACCAATCGTTATGCTGGGTTCGTTTAAAACTATGTTGGCTTTCCCAGAGCCATTAATCCATACCCCACCCATACAACTGATGGTTTGCGGGTTAATATCACCAGCAATGTGCAGCAGTTTCAAAAACACAAAAAATAATGCAGTTTGACACTTTTCCCTTCCAAGACTACTCCAGTGTAAACACATTTCAAATCTGCAGGGGGTATGTGGGAAGGATGGGATTTGTGCTGGTACATGTCAATGGTAAACTGGAAAATAAAAAATAAAAACATTTATATGTCTATAGGGCTTTATTGTGATGGATAAAGTCTGAAATGTGATTATACATTAATACTATTAATATTGATAAATAATATTGATACTTTTTAATATGTTGATATTATAATGCAAAATGTCCCTTTGGCTTTTTCCACCAGTATATATAAAATATAAAAGATATTAAATATTGCAGTATTTCCTCCTAGGTGTGAGATTAGCATATTTCCAGGAAAACTGTAATTGTGCTTTTTTGCTCTAATTATAGACTATTGCGGTTGTATTCATATTAATTCAGTATGCTTCAGCTCATAGAATCCTTGTTCATATTTTCAAGAATGGCATGTTCCTTATGATCATTTTTAATTTTGTACCATTACTTGTAAACAGAACAGAGAAACATAATCACTGTCATTGGAACAACCTGTGGCTACTTCTCTACCTCCATAATTTGAAAAATAAATGCGCTGAATACAAGAAAAGTGTATACAACGTAAGCAATTAAATATAACTTAAGTTTTCTATTTCTTTCAGCAAACAGACTATTATAAACTGCTGAAATTACTTTCATTCTGTGTGATGTTCAAAATTGGTGCTCGTGAGTGAATAACATATTTTAATAAGGTGTGAGCCTGTGTGTACTGTAGATGTGTGTTTTCACATGCTGGGGTATTCACACATTTAAACACAATATTTCATCTTTTATATATGTGAGTGTTAATTAACCCTTATATGCATAAGTAGGAACGTTTGACACAGAGATTTCTATGTTTTACACTTTTTGAACAGCCGTAGGGATTATCGTGACAAGTATTTATATACAATTATACAATACTTGTCACAATGAGCCCCAACACCACACTGCGTTCTAGTAATTGCTCTCATGTTAAAATCTACTACTATTGACAGCATTTTATTATGGATTACCCTTACTGTTGACTTATCACTGGGGGCAATTGCTGATAAGCTATTGGGTATTAAATAAAGAAAACACACAAGAGCTTTAGGAAACTTCAGTGGTTCAAATCTCATATAGCCAAGACAACATATAGCTAACAAAACTAAAATTATTACATATCGTAAACTCAGATTTGTCTTTGAGTCATAAAGCAAGAAATTTATTCAATCATATAAAAAAAGAAATAATCAATTCATATAAAAATATATTTTTCCAAGAGAGAGAATGAAAAGAGATGAAATAAAACAATTGTATATAGCATCCTCCATTGTAGTGTACATGATACAGTGAGACACACAATAAAGAAGACTCTGGACACCCCAACTAACCCCCCACCCCCCCCCCCCCTCCCTGTGGGTATAAACTTCTCTGGACCAGGACACAAGATGACAGATTTAAAAGTCCTAATACTGAAAGGTCTTTTTAAAATGACAGGGAGAGAAAAATATGGGAATTCAAGCTGATAAGAACATTCCAGTCATTGACTAAAGGACTCAATCTAACACCTTCAAACCCCACAGCAGAGTGCAGACCTCTGAACTCTTAGGACTTTTACTCTTATATCCATAGCGAAAACCTCCTTTTTATTACTTTAGCTTTTCTTAATGATGTATTCCCCCCCCCCGTACAAATTTCTTGATGTAACAGCTCTTAAATATTGTGCCTTTTTCTCAGTCATTCATTTATAAACTTGGCTGATGAAGGGGCCTCTGCGCTCTGAAAGCTAGCAAATATAAACAAATTTTGGTTAGCCAATAGAGCTACTCCTGTAATACTTTTGTCTTTTTTGACATGAAAGTATTTAACATCACATAGATTGTAAACATAAAATAAAGATAAAAAACATAGTTAATGAGTGGTACATAAATTCATCAAGCGCGGACATTATATTACCAAACTGGAAAGCAGGATTCAAACACCCATAATTCATCAGAGAAACATAATATCCATCAGGGGTTAATAATATCTAAAGTCTATAAAAAATATTCATAAACATATAATATACATAACAAAATAGTTAGCACATTCACAAACCAGAAATTAAAAATGAAAACAAGGACAATATAAAATATAAGTCTTTAATCAGCCGACAATACTCTTGGGGGTATATTTACTAAAGTGCGATTTTCAAAAAGTGGAGTTGTTGCCTATAGCAACCAATCAGATTCTAGCTTTCATTTATTTAGTGCATTCTACAAAATGACAGCTAAAATCTGATTGGTTGCTATAGGCAACATCTCCACTTTTTCAAACCCGCAGTTTATTAAATCTAGCCCTTGATGTAAGGAAGAGATTTGAGTTTTGGTATCGGATTTGCATTTACTATAACTACTTGCTTTTGATCATTTTTGCTACTATTTAACATTTCAAGAATAATGATCTCATATAATATCCCTGGACATTTGCAACAAAGAGTCTTTAGTTCTCGCTTGTATTACTATATGATTCGCCAGGACCTGATTATCCAATAGGCAGAATAGATTACAGCCTAGGGCGTAAGGCTTTGGTGGGGGGGGGGGGGATTGTGACAGGGAGAGGTATAAACTGAAACTCATTTTAAAATATAAGCAAATAGTTGTTCTCCAAAGTAGAAAGAAAACATGAAAGAAAAATGTAGTAGGATTTTGAAATTGACATATTCCCATGACAAAGGCTGGAGGCATGAGAATAAATGGGTAGGAGAAACAAGGACAACGACAGGTGCAGGTGTGACAGCTCCCCTCCCCTTTACCCTAAATAGCACTCATTCATGCCTCCCTGCTATACAGTTCTGGGGCCTGATTCATTAAGGAACTTAAATTAAGAAGTTTCTTATTTCAGTCTCCTGGACAAAACCATGTTACAATGCAAGGGGTGCAAATTAGTATTCTGTTTTGCACATAAGTTAAATACTGACTGTTTTTTCATGTAGCACACAAATACTTGATAGCTTATTTGTACACTGAAATGTAAAGTTGATATTTGTGTGCTACATGAAAACAGTCAGTATTTAACTTATGTGCAAAACAGATAACTAATTTTCACCCCTTACATTGTAACATGCATTGTAGGCTAAATATTTTCATAGTCGGCAATAACAACAGTAACACCTACAAAGACGAAGAACAGACTTTCTAGCATAATAAAGAAGAGGAGCACCATAAGAATACAGTATAGATAATAAAAATGATGCATCTTGATATAATAAAATAAGCTGTAAAAATGTACTTTGAATACAAAATACACACACACATATACATCCCCTTTAATAATACATTATAAAATTGAAGAACAACAAGCATGTTTTATTCATGTTGTATGTCATCTCGATCCATTAAGATATAAAATAGAAGTACAGTAATTAAGCCTGATCTAGCCCATTATAGGACTCACCTGCAATTATAGAGAGGATCCCCACTTACATTTATATCTATTAGTTAAATTGATTCTTTGCTAGATTGAAATGGACACTTTTCAATCAATGAAATGGAGAGATACTCATACAAGTCAGAATTAGCTGGCAGGTGATTGTAAAGTTTCCTTTTTTTTTTTTTTTGCTTAACATACACATTTCCGTATTGTACTTGAACACTAAAGACACATATGTATATGTCTGTATTCAGATTCTTCAACATCTTACACTTATGGCTTATGGACGCAAAGTCAGTTTAAGAAGTGTAGGAGTGAGAGTGTGCCGCAGCTTGGTAGGGTATTACAAGTGGCAAGCAACCCCTGTTGCGTCCCACTCTTAATACCCTATGGAGCTGCGAGCAGTTCCTGCAGCTAGCTGATGCTTGCGCCAGCTAATTCCTGCCGCACAGCTTTAGCCCTGTTTTGACGTGTGTTGCGTCTGCGCCTCACTGCGACTAGGATGTATTTACATGGTCACGCCTTCACAATTTCGTGTTCCTCCCATTCTCTCGGAGTGAGTCGCAAGCTGCCGCAAGTGTTAATTGCGTCCAAGAGGCAGGCGGATTTGGTGCTTTCTGCACATGCATGATAGTGGGGTTTTTTTGGATACGCCTAAAACAGACTTTGCGTCCGACTCTAAATGAGGTCCTATACGCTTAGAGAGGTGTAATGGGGAAGGGAATGGTCAGGTAGGTGTTGACCAAGTATAGTAAGAAGGTGTTCACAGAATTGCCACAATCAGCACCAGGCTATGACAGGCTGGGCTGGTCACATTATGACAATGAAACCAACAGCAGCATAGGGAGACACAACCCTAGCCTATTCAGCATGAGGCTGAATTACCTAGGAAAATCAAGTCAGCAAAAAAAAACACTGCACCCTCCTCAAGACGAAAACAGACCCTAAACCTCATTGCTACAGTAGCTACTAGGATTCCAGCCACAAGTAACCAATCAGAGTGGCTTTCTCTCACTCTGGCTAGTCACAGTAAAACGGTTCTGCATTGGTTAGTCTAGGCTCTGCAAGGATTAGACAACAGCACCTTGATCAGCAAGCAGTGGCGCACGCAGGGGGGGTTTCTGAGTCTCCAGAAACCCCCCCTGCGCTAACTAAGTGGCCGCTATAGCTGCACTGTCCTATACAGCAGCCGCGGCGCTGTCAAAGAAGCGTCCGCGGCGGTGCTGTAGTGTATACAGCACCGCCGCGGACGCTTCTTAGACAGCGCCGCGGCTGCTGTATAGGACAGCGCTGAAGAAACGGAGCTGCTGCGCATGCGCAGCAGCTCTCGCGGAGGGTGGGGTTTTTTTGGGGGGGGGGACAATCCTCCGACAATCCTCCGTTCGCCCCTGGCAAGGAAAACCTATAATGGACATCTACCTGATCACACAGGCACAACAGTGACCCACATGAATAATATCCCATAGCTCATAAGAAGTAGAGATGTACACTGACCCCTGTGTTTTGGATTTGGTTTTGAATCCCAATTTTTTTCCCCTAAAATCACAATTAAAACATTAATTTCCAGTCATTTCCAGACAATTTTTGTCAAGTGACAAGTACACTGCTACCCCTCCTGTTTCTGTATGAGCAATGGTACTGAGCAATGTCACTGGAGACTGGAGAGTGACAAGAACACTTCTACCCTTGTTTCTGTGTGAGCAGTGACACTGAGCAATGTCACTGGAGACTGGAGAGTGACAAGATCACTGCTGCCCCTGTTTTTGTGTGAGCAATGGCACTGAGCAATGTCACTGGAGAATGGAGAGTGGCAATAACACTGCTGCCCCTGTTTTTGTGTGAGCAATGGCACTGAGCAATGGCACTGTAGACTGGAGAGTGACATGAACACTGCTACCCCTCCTGTTTTTGTGTGAGCAATGGCACTGAGCAATGTCACTGGAGAATGGAGAGTGACAAGAACACTGCTACCCCTGTTTCTGTGTGAGCAATGGCACTGAGCAATGTCCCTGGAGAATGGAGAGTGGCAATAACACTGCTGCCCCTGTTTTTGTGTGAGCAATGGCACTGTAGACTGGAGAGTGACATGAACACTGCTACCCCTCCTGTTTCTGTGTGAGCAATGGCGTTGGATCTCCTGGAGAGGGATATACTTATGAAATTCAAAACCTGCTAGATCCAACAATGCAACGATGACCTTTTGCCTCGAATCAGATCCTAGGACGCGTTAAAGTACCAAGCCGGCTCGCGATTCTACTCGGATCCCCTAAGTTCGAGTGGGTTTGGTTTTCAGAAAACTGGGCCCGAGCATCTCTAATAAGAAGCAGGCACTGCTAAGAAGTGGCAGGCAGGTTAGTATCTAACAGATATAATCACATACACACTGTGCTGTGTGGGCAGAGCCAGTTTTGTCCAAAGTGGTATATTTTCTATAAGCATTGCCGTGTTGCTCTATCTATTGTTATCAGAATATTCAAAGTCACCTTGCAATTGCGATTTCTGTATAAGTTTATCCGGCTGTGGCTTTGTCATTTGACATGGAGAAGGAAACTTGGGGTTACAATAGACCATATATTATGTTGTTTTACTTAAGTAAGAAACCCCAAAATCTTCCTTTAAATAAGCAAGTCAATGGCAGTAAAAGTCATTAAGGAATGTGATACTGGTTATTGGCATTTTACGATCCATAGACTGTGTCTAAAAAAGATTTAATGCTGGAAATAAATACAAGCTGTCATTGAAAGGAACCTACAGCAAAACTAGCAATGTTGATGGACGCAGCCTGGAAATGCCTGTATGGCCTCCTCACCCCAGTTTTACACTGTAGACTGACCCAGGGTGACCTAATAAAAACAAATATAACTCTAAAAGGATAGTCAATATAAAAGAATCACCTCAGACGTGTTCCTTGACTTTTATTGCTATTGTATGTAGTAGGAATTTACACAGTTCAGGTCAAGTGAGAGAGTAAATTAACTCTGTGCAGAATACCTGCGGGATTGTTCTGTTCTGCTTTGTTCAGGCTTTTCATGCATCAAATACAATTCCTCCATTTTAAAAGGCTAGTTAGCTTGCTTCTCGTCTGCCCACATTGCAAATTAGATATACATAGAATTCTTGTTTAGTTTGATATATTCCCATGTTAATTGCAGCTAGTGTTAACTGTAGAACAGACAATGAACCAAGATTTAATTATGAATATCAAAACAGAAAAATTGAGACTATTTTATTCTGTTGTCTGTTATCCGTGTAAACAGACACATAAAAATGCATATTTATTTAAAAGCTATTCTTCAAAATACACAAAGGTTTTGATACAGGAAAGGTCTGTTCTATATTTTGAAAGGTTTCATTAGGATGCTTTTTAGTTGTGTTCAGGCTAATTGTGCTTTGCAGAACCTTCAGTCTCTCAGAGTGTACTCAGTAAACAGGCCCCACCCACTTGCAGAATGTCAAAGCTAATTGGATAGGGATGCAGTGAAAAAATTATGTTTGCATTATTTAGGCACTCCTGCACACTCTAGTGCCACCTGCACATGTGAAAAAAGCATTAGGGCTAGATTTACTAAGCTGCGGGTAGGGATGTTGCCTATAGCAACCAATCAGATTCTAGCTATCATTTTGTAGAAGGTACTAAATAAATGAAAGCTAGAATCTGATTGGTTGCTATAGGCAACATCCCCACTTTTTCAAACCTGCAGCTTAGTAAATCTAGTCCTTAGTGTAGATGTAGCCAAAAAGCCAACAGCAGGAAGTTCGTAAAACAGAAATCTCATGGAAAAATTGGGCTTGCTATTTTAACACAAACCACTGGGGCATAGTATAAGAAAAAGCTTTTTAATTACTATTTTTCCTTGGTTTGTTTCTTTAGGCTTCTACTGCTGTAGAGTTTCCACCATGGCATGTGGCTACCATGGCAACCACATTCACATGGCACATGATGTGGTGAGCAGAGATGCTTTGAAACATCCCGGTGAGCTTTGTCTGTACTGTGTACTGTATAATTCTACCCCTTCTGCCATGACATGACATGCTGATAACTGTGAGTCTGTGTGTGAGTGGAAGCCATACTGGTCTCTCTTCCAGGTAGATTTTGAAAAGAAGATAATGACTTGTAGGAGGAGATATAAGAGAAAATAGATGCACATTTAAAAGGTACTTAGCTTCCTATTTAAAGAAAACATATGAGAGATTGCTGTTTTAAATTTGAAACAAGACAAATCCTTACAACAGCAAACTTTTATATGAAGTTTGCTTTTCTTTGATAGTCAGAGGCAATTTTAGCTCAACAATCAGTTTCTAAAAATTTTATGACATGACAAAATTAACACTCTTATCGCATTCCAACAGAAAATATTAACTTAACTAATTAGTATGCACACAACACCAAAAAATGTAAAAGCTTTGCACAGCAGAATATTTTTAGCACAAGGCCCTACATAACTGACATATAAAACCTCAAACTCTCTTAGAGGGAGTCGTGAAGTCTGTAGAGAAACTAGTGGTTGTTCTGTGGCCATGGCCAGGTTCTGTTAGGCGCAGTGGGTAAATGACCAACAACAGTTATTTTGGGACTTTTCACTGACAGCGTGTATTGGTTTTGGATTTATATTAACTTTGTGTTTTGGTTTTGGTTTTGGTTTTGGATCTGGCTAAGTGTTTGGACACAGCAGGCTAAGTGTTTAAACATTTGACCTTTAGGGTCCAGACATTGCCGTTTTAAATTAACATTGATCAAAGTCGTGCTGACGTTAACCTGAAGTGCTGGAGTCCTGTGTCTTCGGAAGGACTGGCTGTCAGCATGGCGCTTCCATCGGAGATCTGGAGCTTCGGTTTTCAGGTGTTTCTATATATTCTATTAGTTTTGGTGACAAGTCAGATTTTTTTTTGTAGGAGTAAAGGCTGTCGGATTTTTCATCATTGATAATAAGTACCCATCCCCTTCCTCTAGTGCCGCATGGTGGTACAAGAGCATTATTGAAGGTATTATATTCACATAAGTTGTTCCTTAGTTGAATGTGAACCCCCAGTAGGCCACTTTTGTTACCTGTACAAACCCTGTACATTAACTTTTACAAACAACATAAATATTCCAAGCCCCCAGGCCTTATCATGGGCACTAAGATAGTGTAGATATTATTCTATTCATTTTTGTGACAAGTCAAATTTTTTTTGTAGGAGTAAGTAGTTTTCATCATCAGTAATACGATTACCACCGAGACGAAGTCCATGTTGCAAATTCAATCTGTCTACCTATACCTCTGCACTATCTCTCTCCAAATAGTCCTATTGCAAATCTTTCATCTCCTCTCAGTCCTCCAACCCCCATCATACTACCTTCATTTCCATTTTCTGACCACCCTCATCCCGTCCCCTCCATTCACTCTGTCCTTGACTTTTTCATCCACTTCACATCCAAAATCAACTTTATCTTCCAGGACATTGCCTCCCATCAGCCTCTTCTCCCTCTGCACTTCTCCTCCAGCCTTCCCCCCATTATCCACCTTCAGTCTGCCCACCTTGTCCTCCTTCTCCCCTTCTCGGTCCTCCCCCTCCATTTGCCCACTGGACACTATCCCCTGCCACCTCCTTTGCTCCATGTTTCAAATTCAATCTGTCTACCTATACCTCTGCACTATCTCTCTCCAAACAGTCCTATTGCAAATCTTTCATCTCCTCTCAGTCCTCCAACCCCCATCATACTACCTTCATTTCCATTTTCTGACCACCCTCATCCCGTCCCCTCCATTCACTCTGTCCTTGACTTTTTCATCCACTTCACATCCAAAATCAACTTTATCTTCCAGGACATTGCCTCCCATCAGCCTCTTCTCCCTCCGCACTTCTCCTCCAGCCTTCCCCCCATTATCCACCTTCAGTCTGCCCACCTTGTCCTCCTTCTCCCCTTCTCGGTCCTCCCCCTCCATTTGCCCACTGGACACTATCCCCTGCCACCTCCTTTGCTCCCATCTTGCCCACCTCTTTAACCTGTCTCACTCATCGGGCACCTTCTCCCCTTCACTGGAGAATGTCATCATCTCCCCAATCTTCAAAAACCCACCTTAGCTCAGAATCTCTCTCCAACTACCGGCCTATATCTCTCCTCCAAATTGCTTCCAAGCCCCCTGAAAACCACTTCTCCACCTTCTTTTCATCCCACTCCCACCTTGATCTACTTCAGTCTGGATTTCGTCCCCTCCACTCCACGAAAACTGCCCTCACTAAGCTCACTAATGACCTTCTTGTTGCCAAATCCAAAGGTAATTTCTCTTTACTAATCTTCCTCAACCTCTCCGCTGCCTTTGAACCTGTGGATTCCCCTCTTCTCCTACAAATCCTACACTCCTTTGGTCTGTGTTATACTGTTCTCACCTGGCTGTCCTCCTACCTTTCCAACTGCTCTTTCTCTGTCTAAACCCCTGATTCCACATCCCGCCCATTTACTCTACCTGTTGGCAGCCCCCAAAGCTCCAGTCTGGCCACCTCCTCTTCTCCCTGTACCGTTCATCTGTTGGAGATCTCAGCTCTTTCTGCCTCTAATACCATTTCCATTATATATATATATATATATATATATATATCTATATATATATATATATATATTTGTTTTTCCCTTGGAAATCATTTATTAGGCTGTCCTTAATGTCTATTGTACATAACAGACATTTTTACAGGCATGCCAGATTGCAGGTGCATGTTATAACATGCATACGATACTGACATCACTAGGACTCAGGACTAGCCCCATAGCCGCTGCAAGACATACAGCAGAAAAACAAGTAACTCTGAGATGCCCAGAGCTTGTTTCAGATGTGCCCGTGTGCACTCGGGCTTAGCACGCCCTCACTGTAAATTGACTATGGCCAATTGCCCCTTCCCTGCTCCATTCACCCTGAAATCGTAGGCTCTAGTAAGGGTCCGTTGCTTCCATGCACGCAACGGACAGAGCTGCGTTCAAGGCTATATCCTCTAGCTCTGGCCATGTGCAAAGTGATTTTGCCTACGATACGCCCAAAATCAGCAGATACATGCCTTAATGACTAAAACTAAAATCACTGTGTTCCCACTCTCCCAAGTACCCTCACCTCCCCTCATCTCTCTAGCCTTTGACAACATCTACACTTTCATCTTTACTGTAAGTCCACTGACTAGATCATATCCTCGTCTCATCCCTCTCTTTTATTCCCAACATTCAATATCTCTCCCAATCATGCCACTTCCACATTCGTAAAATCTCCAGGATCAGACCCTTTCTTATCCTGGATGCAACCTTTTTCCGTTTGGTCTTTCTTCCTGCTTCCCCTCATTCTCAATGATGCTACTCATCTTATTTTTTTTCTGCTGCCCTGCATTTGTCTTGCCTGCCAGACCTACACTTGCTCCCTTCCCCCTACAGAGAACAGTTCAAACTCCTTACAATCACCTATAAAGCCCTCACCCAATCCTCTCCCTCCTACATCTCCAAACTCATCTCTCTTCACATTCCCTTCTGCTCTCTTAAATCTGTCAATGATCACAGCCTCTCCTCCTCACTCATCGCCTCCTCACACTCCTGCCTCCAAGATTTCTTCCGTTCTGCCCCCCACCTCTGGAACTCATTCCCTCTATCAGGTACTCTCTCCAAGACTTCACACAGACCCATAATACCCACTATTTCACCAAAGTCTACCAACCCCACTGTCTCCGTCACCAGGGGTGGACCTAGACTTTATTTTTTTTGGGGGGGGGCAAATTAGCATAGTCAAACACACCCTTCAGTCTGATTGGATGGTCCAGTTTGGCCACGCACCTGGTCATGATTGGCCCCACTCCCTTTTTATCAGCATCTTGGCGATTTAAAAGGTATATTTTCTGTTAGGGTGGATTGCCCCCGATCGCCTCCCCCCCCCGTATCCGCCACTGCTCATCACACTAGCTTCTCTTTATGGCAGCACGGTGGCTCAGTGGCTAGCACTTCTGCCTTACAGCACTGGGATCATGGGTTCAATTCCCGACCATGGCCTTATCTGTGAGAAGTTTGTATGTTCTTCCCGTGTTTGCGTGGCTTTACTCCGGGTGCTCCGGTTTCCTCCCACACTCCAAAAACATACTGGTAGGTTAATTGGCTGCTAACAAATTGACCCGAGTCTGTGTGTGTGTTAGGGAATTTAGACTGTAAGCCCAAATGTGGCAGGGACTGATGTGAGTGAGTTCTCTGTGCGCTGCGGAATTAGTGGTGCTATATAAATAAATGGTTATGATGACGATGATGATGTAACTCCTGTTTTCCTGCAACTCCCTTCTAAATTGAAAGCTCTCACAAACTCTCTATCCTCCTTTCATAACCTATGCCACCAGCACACTTGTGTCTTCTCTTCTTTCGTCAATCAGTGGCTCTGTTTCTGGTTGCTGCATCCATCCTTCTTGACTCAGCTTGCATTGATTTGCTCCTTATTGTGCCCACCATTCCTCCACTTTTCATCCTTTTTTCCTCAAGTTATAGCGAGAGGCTGTACCTTATTTAGAATCTCTTTGCTGCTGGTTTGGCTATTTATAGCTGTGTATTGTATTGTTTGGGTTATTGTGTATTGTACTGTTATGTCACATACTATATTACTGAATGCTTTCTCTGTATGGCACTAGAGAACCTTTATGGCACCTTCTAAATAAAGAATAATAAACATAATAATAATAAAACATAACTGTTCCTCTGAAGAGGTTTTCCTTAACCAAGCAGCAGAATTGAAGACTAGTTTTATTACAAGAGGCTATGCAGCTTTTAAAAGTGTGTGTATTATTTAAATTTTTCCCTGATGCCCTATAGGTCTCAGTGGGTTCACCAGGTGCCAGATTGCCTGGCAGCCATGGTTATGCTGGTGCATGTAGTACTACAAGTGCCAATATGCCCAAACAAGTAATGGTGGCCTGGACATTTTAAGACACTAAAAAAATGATAAATTAAATCCATCTTTCACGTATTAACCCACATCCAATGCCCAGAGGGTGGGAATAGCCTTAGTGGTATTCAGCATGGTTAATCCTGGGGGGAACCTGCATTTTTAAGTGTATCTTATCAAATGTACGCCTTTTGCATATGTAGAGATGTGCCCCACTGTGCCCATGAAGAGAGCGAAGAAAGAAGAGAAAAGTGACTTACCATTCCTGCGTTATTTTCTTCTTCGCAGGTTTTGGCAGCAGAGGGAGGATGAGTCAATCAGGGCTCACCTCCCCCTGCTGGCCAATCAGCGGCCGGAGGAGTTAGCCAATCCTGGCTCACCTCCGGGCGTTTAAATTATTGGTGCTGCGGCGAGCCAATGAGAGCTTGCGGCGGCGCCCAGTGATGACGTTGTGCCGGCGATTAATTAAGCCGCCGGGTGGCACCATCTTGCCAAAATTCCGGTGGAGCAGAGATGAGAGGACATCGTGGGACATCCAGAGCAAAGAAGAAAGAAAACGCAGCGGAGGTGGCAGGGTGCCCTTGTCAGGGCAAGGAGCTACCCTGCAACACGAAGAGACCAGCGGAGACATCGGCGGGGAGCCTTTGTAAGGGCTAAGAGCGCCCCCACCCAGAAGACTGCCACGCCGAAGAGGATAAGTGGCGCCGCCGGCTGGAGGGTCTGGCGAGTCAAGCTTAGTATCCTGCGCAGAGCAGGTATGTATAATCAGCATTAAGGTCGGGCACAAGGCCTGTAACCACAGTTAGGGGCATAAATCCCAGGATAAATTGGGCTCAAGGCCCTTATAGGTAGTCAGGGGGCTTTAAGCCCATTATAGCAATAGGGCACAAAGCCCTAGTTAATGGGCTAGCACCCATAGTTAGGTAAGGCCACAAGGCCTGGTCAGGGGGCATAAAGCCTATAGTTGAGAGGGCACAAGGCCCTAGGTAGGGGCATAAAGCCATAGAGAAGGGCACAAGGCCCTAGTTAGTGGGCTCAGAGCCCAAGGCAGAGAGGGGGCAAAAGTCAGGGCACAAGGCCATGTAGTTAGCTGGGCAGAGAGCCCATGTGTAGGGCATAAGGTCCCTGGTAAAAAAAGGCACCAGACCCTGTAGGCAGCGGGCGTGATAGCCCTGAGTAGAAAGGGTTCAGTCCCAGTGGGTGGTGAGTACGCTAGGTGAAAGTCCTAGGTAACAGTAGAGCAGAAGGCTCCTGTTAGTGCTATACTAAACCGTCTGGTTAAAAAGCAGGTGTGTCTATTACGTGGTCAGCCTGCCAGATACCGCATCAGAGTCTTATTCTGCCTGTGTGGCGAATACTGTATTGTGCATTGTATTTAGGTGTGCTGTGTGTGTTTCTTTACAGGTGCAAGATGTCAGGCCCCCATTAAAGGTAGGCTCTTGTTCCTTACTGTTTTAGTGCAATAACCTGTGTCTGTGGGGACAAGTTGTAGTTAAGCACACACACATAGTTAGGGAAGAACACACAGTAGTCTTTCCGTCCCGTAGGTCCCTGGGGTTACGTTGGTTTCCAGAGGCAGTGATTGGGCAACTCACTGGCAGTGCAGCACAGCCCATTTGAATTCCAGCACTCAGTCTCGTGGTTCTATTTGGGTGTTCCAGTCCTAAGTTCCAGCAGGGTCCCTGGCGGTTCCGGATTGGGACGGTGTTCTGCTTGAGTGAAGGCAGCCATTTCGAGTTCCGGCAGTGACGACTGGTGGTTCCATGCGGCAGCTGACACTGTGGTGCTGCGCTGCTCCAGTGGGCCTCAATCGTGCCATGAACGCAAGGTCCTTAGGATTCCGTGAGTGACCCCATAGTGAGAAGATAGTCTTCTCGGTACGACCTGGGTGAGGGTTTTGGAAACAGCCCTCCGGAGTAAATTGCGAACACCAGCTGGTGTTCCCCGTAAAGTAGAGGAAGGAGGCTTAGGGAGTACACTACACCCAGTTAATAGTAAAGTTGCGTTCCTGACCATTACTTAGTTTGTTTAGGGTCAGGCCGCTTGTTGTTAGTTAGTGTCTGTTGTGTGGGTGTACATGCTAGCCTCACTGGTAGAGTAGAGGGAGGCTAAGGTGTGTTTGTCTTCCACAGGTGACAGAGAGGAGCAGGATATCAGGGACCGGAAGTTGGAGTGCCCGGTGAGTATAATGCTCTATTCCTACTTCTGGTTAGGCCCTCACCGAGAGGTGAGTGGAGTACTTGAGGCGGGACTATTCCTGGTCTCAAGTACTCGTAGTCCCTTGCCCTTGGCAAGAGAAAAACGAGGTGGCGGCAAGCGAGATTGACTTGAGTGTCTCTGCTCATTGCAGTCCTTTGCTAGTAGGCACGGCCTTAATTTCTGTTTCTTCCATAGAGAGAAGTGGAGTGAGGTGACAGAGGTTCGGTTGCTGTCTGCTGGGATAGGAGAGTGGCTGGGGTGACTCGAAAGTGGACAGGAGGTGACCATTGTTTGTAAGGTAAGATACTTGTGTGCGTCTGTCCTGTTCCTCGCAGGCGTTACACGTACTCAATGCCTTTTGCATACTATTCAGAGTCACACATATATTAAGATACGTGGGGCTCTGAATGTAGAGTAAATTATGGATACAATTTGTGCTTACGTTGTATGCATAAACTGCGTCCAACTCTAAATAAGGCCCTTAGTGTATCATCATCCTCATCATCATTTATTTATATAGCGCCACTGATTCCGCAGCGCTGTACAGAGAACGCATTTACATCAGTCCCTGCTCCATTGGAGCTTACAGTCTAAATTTCTAACATACACGCACAGACAGACAGACAGAGAGACTAGGGTCAATTTTGATAGCAGCCAATTAACCTACCAGTATGTTTTTGGAGTGTGGGAGGAAACCGGAGCACCCGGAGGAAACCTAGGCAAACACTGGGAGAACATACAAACTCCACACAGATAAGGCCATGGTCGGCAAATGAACTCATGACCCCAGTGCTGTGAGGCAGGAATATCAAAGGATTTCTCTTTGTTTTACAACATTCTGGTTGCAGTAACAGAAATTGAACACATTAAAATTGCAGGTTGTGCTGGTGATAGGTTTAAGAAACTTTGCAAACAAGATGTGTTTTGGATCCATCTCCTGAGGGATTAAATGAAGGCTTAGATTTAAATGAATTTAGATAGGTTTCGTCCCTTAAAAGTTGTACATTTGGAGTTCTATATTAAGGCTTCTAGGGGATGTGGTCACAGCACACAATTTTACTTGTTTATTTTCGCCTTCATAGGGATTAATTGAATGGTGTTTTACTTGGTACCTTATCAATTCTTGGTGATTTGGAGGGTAATGAATTATGTGACATCTAAAATTGAAAATGAATTTGAGGTTTTAAACTATGTTTCTAAGGAGGAATTATATGTGAATAATATTGTTGTTTCATTCCATGGTGATCTGTAAAGAGATCATATTGGCAAAAACTATTCATGAGAATATAGCTCTGTCTCTAGAAATACAATAGTGAGGGACACTACTTAGCAGTATATCAAGTCAATTATATTTAATAGATTATCATATGAAAAGGGTTAAGAAATGTACATCTTTATATACACTGCTGCTGTTTACAGGATTCCAGAGAGACTGATGCCGAGCTCTGATTGGGAGTAATAAAATGTGATTGACTTTTTACACCATTATACCTACAAAGAGGGATCTACTATATTTGAGTAAGTTATAATATCAATTTTTCTGTCTTCCAGTGGTGTACAGCTGTAATTTTACAAGCTCCAAATCTGATCTTTGAGCTGAGTTTAGAAGGTCAGATCATGTGAGCTCTACGTACATATGAACTGGTCTATGATGGCTATATATTCAAGATATTGTCAGTCTTGATATCAAGACACTCAATTAATGTATCCATATATATGTAAATATGCATACAATAGGGCTTTTAATTATATGTTTATAACTGGTGCCCAGGGTATATAACTGTCCATAGAATTTATTCAGTCTGCTATTAAACTGATTTTACTCCAATTCTGGGATTAATGTGGTTTATAGATTTGATTGCATCAAATCAGATGATTAAATGAAGCTTAAAATGAGTTTATTTTAAGAGATATTCCATGGATGTAAATGACCAGTGAAAACACAGCTGCTGGTGATTTGCAGCAACAGCTGAGCGTATAAAATCCGGCTGAGAGCCATTGTGTTATAATAGCCCTCTAAGGAAATCATCTAGAAGACAATGAAATGCGTCAGGAGAGTACTGATATGGTTTTTATCCACTGGCATACCTACAAGCTTGAAGTGCTGGTTTCTATTCCTGCTAATATTGTCAAATGACTGAGGACTCTCCTTGATATCTTATTGCTATAGTGAGCTTGAATTGCTCGTTTGAAATACTAGCCTCCACTGAGAGATGACTACTGACATCTAATTAATTCTATTGGAGAAAAAACTGGCCACTATTCAAATTCTGGACTTTCCCAAGGCGGAGGAGATTTACTGGAACCCATGGACACATTTGCAAAGAACTGTTTGACTAAGTGAGTTCCTTTTCTCCTGATTATCCAGAGGATTATATTCTGTCGGCTGTTTTTAATATCTTAGTGGATGATTTTTATAGTAATAACTTGAAGTCTTAATTTTGCATCCATAATTTTCGTTTTTTATTATGATTGTCCTTTCATTATTTTCATTTATATATTGATAAGGTACAGTTTATTGTGCCATTTATGGTAATATAATATACAAGTATAAAGGCCAAGTGCTTCTGTATAGATCAGCTCAGGTGGACTTCTAATATCCATCTAAAATAAACAGTAGAGGATAGGTGATCCCTTGCAATACTATGACGGGAACTTGCTTTGGGTAACAAAAGTATTAGATGCATTTAAACACTAAAAAACTCCATTATTATTAGGCCAAGGAGGCCCAGTGTCACTATAAACCATATATTTTGCTGTAGATTTATCAAGGCACGTATCTGACGATATTGAGCGTATCGTACGCAAAACCACTCTGTGCATGCCCCTGTCTCATAATTATATTTCATGGGGGGAATTATTTATTTTTGTAAAAACACCCATTTATTTTTTTTCTACAATGTTTTATCGCTAATGCCTAGATTTTTAACAGGTGACATTTTTATTTATTTTTTCTTTGCGCTAATTTGCGAATTTATAACCCACATAGGTATTAGATGTATCCTGCAGCATCTTATGTAGTAGAGCTGAACAGACCTACACCTGAATTCATCAGCGCACGTATCTTCAGATCATTCCTTGTTGAATTCGGGTGTATGCAGAGTCGATTTACGTGTGTTTTTTATTCAAACGCACGTTGCGCTCAGAATGATTAAGGGTTCTGGCAGCCCTAGGCTAATACACCTGTCCCCCTTCCTCACACTGTCCCCCTTCATCACGTTGCCCTCCTTAGCACACTGTGCCCCTCATTACACTGTCCCATTTAGCACACTGTTCCCTTCATTACACTGTACCCTTCAGCACACTGCGCCCCTCATTACACTGTCCCCCTTCAGCACACTGTGCCCCTCATTACACTGTCCTCCTTCTGCACACTGTGCCCCTCATTACACTGTCCCCCTTCATCACACTGTGCCCCTCATTACACTGTCCCCCTTCAGCACACTGTGCCCCTCATTACACTGTCCTCCTTCTGCACACTGTGCCCCTCATTACACTGTCCCCCTTCATCACACTGTGCCCCTCATTACACTGTCCTCCTTCAGCACACTGTCCCCCTCATTACACTATGCCCATATATAAACACAAGTTTTTACTTACCTGACATCTGTCTTCTCCTCTTCTGTCAGTCAGTTCCTTTCACCGGAGCTCCTCACTGTCACCGTCGGGACGTAATGATGACATCACACACGACAGTCAGTTTGCACTTTTCCTCTTTTCTCTAAGCACAGTACATAGTGCAAAATCTTCTCCAGTTTTCTGTTTGCAGTAAAGCACCTGCAAATTATTTGTAAAAACATTTAGTTATTTGAAGGAAACTACAGATCACCTTTAGAATATACTAGTTGGACATTAATAGCCTTACTCCCTTCACTTCTGTGGACTGTTCACTGTAGTAGATCTTGACATTTTAGTGAGACTAATACTGGAGCTACACAGATAGCAAGGCAGGTAAAATTGCTAAAAAACATAAAGACTAAAATAAAATAAAGAACATAAGTAATATAAATTGGGATGCCATAACAAATCAATTTGAAAGATATCACAGGGATAAAATAAAATGAACACCAGTATTCAAGTTGGGATCGTCCAGTATTGGCCCGGTATAGTTTTGATTACATCTGGAATAAAAAAAAAGAGAAGAGAATAATGTCCAGCATAATTTTGCCAAGGAACTTATTACATTAATGTAATAAATAATATTTCTTTCTGTAGACATATAATACATTCCATTAAGCAAAAACTCTACTATACTATATTAAAGCCTTTAATGGAAAATCAGAAGATGGAGACGTTGGATAACAGAACAGATAACTACTGAATTTGTGTGTTTTCCTGTTGTGTCTCTTTTTTTTATAAACCATTGTTCACAATTTTTAGGGTGGCAATTATATAAAAATGCAAGACTCCATAGCAGAACTTAGCACTGTGGTATATGTTGGCATTTCATAAACACAATGATAAAATCACAACCATATAAGCACTTCTGAAAGCACTGTCTACTAAGAAAACAAACTAATTGAAGTGTCAATATGCCTGGAGGCCCCACCTCACCTCCAGGCTCTATAACGACCACACCCCCTGCACCCACAGTAATCCCAACTATGAGTGCCTTGCACTACCTGGAAGTCAGGAACTCATTCTTTTACGGAGTCTCCTTTTCTGTGACTGCCCTTATCAAGTGAAATCCCTGCATTTACTCAATGGTGACAAACAGGGTAAGGGGAGGGCTGGCAAATTTTAGCCCGGGGGGGAAAGACTCGATTCAGCAGCCTATTAAGAGCATTTTAAAGGAAAAAAAATTCAGGTCGCCCAATGACCCAGCCCAAGGTAGCCCACTATGGGACCGACCCGGGATTCCCAACTGGCATACCTGGGGTAATGTGATAAATTAATTAGGTAATTTCTAAAAATAAACAGAGAAATATCCCCAGCACACTGCTATAACCAGCAAAGGAGCTGCTATTTCTATTTTAACATAAAATGAAGAAATCTAAGTTGCACACACTTACAAATGTATGTTAAGCCACCCGCCACTGCACAGCTCTTCTGAGAATAGGGTGGTCCTAACTCTAAATAATGAGAGTCCCTATTTTTGGGCCATACATATATATGTTTTTAAATTGAGAGCTAACTTACCAAGAGGTACCCCAGGAGCCTCCAAATGGCCATACAGGGCCAGCACTCCCCCTAGCTACGGACACCATAGCATGCCTGTCAGACAAATACAAATGTGGAAGTTGCTCAATCAATTTATAGGTTCATTAACATTAATTTCTAAAAAAAATTCAAGGAGTGGAAGCAAAGTTAAGTAATTTTCAAACTGGTTTGAAATTATATCGAATTTCACCTGTCCGAAGGCCTGAACATGTTTGTGGTACAACCGTCAATGGACACTGGTTCGAACTATGGATTAAAAATTTACAATTCGTCATTTCGTTCAAGGTTCACAGTGCCTGGTTTGCGTTAAAATTGGTTTTAACTTTTTTACAAAACTTATTAAATAATATTTTTAATTAATAAAAAAAGTATTTCAACTTATTTCTTCAAATAAAACTGGAAAGAACTGTATGTTAGATTTCAAACACTGTCAAACAGCCTCAAACATGGCCGAACTGTCCCGAACATGGTTGAACCTGTTCAAACCTGTTCAATTTTATTTTTCTTTATTTCATTGAATTTTTAAATTTTAAAACCGATTTGTCAAACTGGTTTAAGGATGGAAATGCAGCATGTTATCTGGCACAGCCCAATGACTGACAAGTTGTATCCAGTGGTTTCACAGTTTCTGTCTACGAAGCAATGAGTTTGTGTCAATTATGAGAATTTTCCAGTTCCAATATTTTCCACTGACAAATCAAAACTCTCGGTGAACTGAATAGTGTCTTGCTCCACACTAGTAAAAGCGAATAACATCATGCATGGAATACAAATTAATCTGTTTATAACATGATGTCTGGGGCAGCACAGTGGCCTAGTGGTTAGCACTTATGTCTCACAGTGCTGGGGTCATGAATTTGATTCCCAACCATGGCGTTATCTGTGTGGAGTTTGTATGTTCTCCATGTGTGTGCGTGGGTTTCCTCCAGGTGCTCCGGTTTCCTCCCACACTCCAAAAACCTACTGGTAGGTTAATAGACTCCTATCTAAATTGACCATAGTCTCTCTCTCTCTCTCTCTCTCTGTGTGTGTGTGTTAGGGAATTTAGACTGTAAGCTCCAATGGGGCAGGGACTGATGTGAATGAGTTCTCTGTACAGCGCTGCGGTATTAGCGGCGCTATATAAATAACTGATGATGTCTAATAGCAAATTGTAACAAGGAGAAAGAAACTGCTTCTTTAAAATAATATTACATCACCATTATCGTATGTAAAGTAACATTACCTGCTGTTAGAGAAAAGATGGCTCTAGTTTATCAAATGGTCTCAGAAGTACATTCAAGCAAGGCTGAAACCTCATTTTATTGAATGAAATTAATTGCACTTCTACTGTAGCTTTAGCTGCCATTATTCTACATACATTTAATTGGTTAGCTCGTCTGCATAATTGCTTTATCTCTAGGGAAAGGTATGCATGTGTTCCCAGTCTGCAAGGCTTTAGATAATAAGAGCGTTTCATTAGCTAAATATGGTTCTCTTTCTTGAGACTATTTGCAAGACCATTCGCTATGTGTGACCTTTTTCAAAGAAGTTAATTAATGGTCCACACACCGTTCTTTAAACTTATTAAACTGGAAATGGAAAGCTTAATTCATTTAGAATTGAATTTCATGCTTTCATTTGAGGGGTAATGCACACATTAAAACATGACTCAAATCTGTCATATATAGAGGGAACAATAAAGTCAATCAGAATTGTTTATTTATCAATAATTACCATACCAAAGCGTGTGTTAATTAGGATATTGAAAGGTTTTTAATATTCATAGATTACCATATAATTACCTGTGATGTGAAAATTTCTGAGCAAAATGAGTTTGGCTTAGTAATGTTGTGCTTATTATGCAAATATTTTAAAGATATATTGTGATGTGCTGTAATATATGCCAACAGTTTCCCAGATCAACCTATAGAACTGTGTCCGGTCTTCACTTATAGCAGCTTTAATTTCCCATTGAGCCTGATGTGCTCAGTTAGCCCAAGGTCTTGTGTACAATAGTATAGGTTTATATTCAGGGCTGGTGCATACAAACAGAATAGTAGAGACTAGGGGCCTGATTCATTAGTGATCTTATCTTGTGCAAAAGTTAAGATGCTTATTTTTAAGAAGAATCGGGGAGATAAGAGTGAAGTTAAGATGGATTTTCATCTTAACTTAAGAAATTCTTCACTTACGCAGTCATTTTGCTTCTTATCTCCCTTTTCTGAGCATGCACAGAGTGGATTTGCTTAAGATAAGCAAAAAAATGGCAGATAAGATCACTAATGAATCAGGCCCTAGATCCTTACGCAGAGACGATGAAAATATCAGGTAAACAAACACAGGAATCAGTAATATAAACGGCAACAAAGATCAGAAACCATCCAAAAATCTGGGCAGGCAGCTGACAGAATCATTCGCAAATTGTGGTCAGGGCAGGCAGCAGACGAAGAATGGTCAGGACAAGCAGGGCCAAAAATGAGCAGACTTCAAACCGATACAACACACAAGGGCCTGATTCATGAAGGAGCGTAACCAGCGCTTTTGTTGCGTATAATGCACACAATTACTCTGCACATGCAGAGAACCATATCACACACACCACAGAATGCAGCAGCATTTAATTCACCCTCAAGGACACTCATGGCAACCTTTCAGCGAGGGCAGAGGGTGGGTAATGTACAGTAAGAGCGTGCCAAGCTGAGCGCACACAGCAGCGTCCGAATCAGACTCTGGGTATCTCTAAGGTATTTGTTTTTCAGCCGCATCTCCAGTTACAGATCTAGTCTAAGTGCCAATTACTAGTGATGGCGGCTAAGTATGTATGCTAGAACATGTGCTTGCTTTCAGGAGCAACTATAAACATTTATTTTATGAATAGTAGACATTAATTAATCCTAATAAATGTTTTTGTAATGTTTTGTCATTAATGACTATGGGCCTGATTCATTAAGGAACGTAGGCAAGAAATTTCTTACTTAAGTCTCCTGGACAAAACCATGTTACAATGCAAGGGGTGAAAACTAGTTTTCTTTTTTGCACATAAGTTAAATACTGGTTGTTTTTTCATGTAGCACACAAATACTTGATAGCTTATTTGTACACTGAAATTTAAAGTTGATATTTGTGTGCTACATGAAAAAACAGCCAGTATTTAACTTATGTGCAAAATAGAAAACTAGTTTTCACCCCTTGCATTGTAACATGGTTTTGTCCAGGAGACTTAAGTAAGAAATTTCTTGCCTAATGTTTTTAATGAATCAGGCCCTAGATTATTAACATGTGACATTGATTATTTTTTTTTCTGCGTGCTCTTTCGGAATATTTTTTTTTGTAAATTTATATTCCTCATATGTATTGGCCGTATCCTGCAGTGTCCTGTCTAGTAGAGCGGAGCAGGCCTACAGGCCTAAAATACACATTACGTTAGATTTGCGTGCCTTAATAAATCAGGCCCACAATGCCTAAAGGAGCAAACTCTAAGAAAGACAATGGTGTAGACAGACTTATAAACCAGCAGAGACCAATCCAAGCTGTAGATCAATCTGCCCTCTCAGCACTCATAGCAATGTCAAACACCTGAGTAACACATACTTGCCAACTTTTCCTCGTTGGCTTCAGGGAGATCCCGGGGGAGGTGGGGGCGGGGCTTGACAAATCACACCATTTTGGCCCTGCCCCCTAAACTATTGTCACAAATTTGGCCAATTAGAGCAGGGGGCGGGATTAAGATGACGCTATATTTGCGCTATAAAGCACCGCCCCCACCACTTATCTATTGCAGGGAGAGAACCGGGAGCTTGCCCTGCTCTCCCAGGAGCTCCCAGAAATGCAGGAGTCTCCAGGACATTCTGGGAGAGTAGGCAACTATAAGGTAAAGAAAAGCAGCTAATGAATCTCTAGAGACTGAAGTGTCTTTTACATTTCTGTCTCCATTACTAAAGTGATGTTGTCTTACCTGTCAGTCTTTGATTAAGTCCTGGGGCTAGATTTACTAAGCTGCGGGTTTGAAAAAGTGGGGATGTTGCCTATAGCAACCAATCAGATTTTAGCTTTCATTTATTTAGTACTTTCTACAAAATGACAGCTAGAATCTGATTGGTTGCTATAGGCAACATCCCCACTTTTTCAAACATGCAGCTTAGTAAATCTAGCCCCTGGTCTCCATGAAAATGGCCACCTCCATAGGCATCAATGCATGGGCATAGGACACAATTTCTGAACTGTGTCTTCATGCCACAGATGGCGAACCCAACCACGTCTTGCACTGGCTCAGCATCAGGTATAATGCCAGACTCTTCAGGGAGTGAGGGAGATCACCCCTATTTCAGGGAGTCTCCCTGACATTCAGGGAGAGCTGGCAAGTATGGAGTAACAACAATGAAGTCAGAGTAATGTCATGGCAACCAATATAAACAGTTTAAATAGCCTGAGATGCATTGAAACATCTAAGTCTGCCTCTGTTTCTGTTCCATCGTCTGTTCCCAATTCTGAAATATACTTGTCAACAATTTCAGGTAGTAGGTATTTTCTGCTGAGAAAACTTCAAAACACACGATTATGGGGGCCTTACCCATGTGACCTCATATTTTTTTCAGCCAGTAAACACTGTTTTGTTGGTTTTGGGTAGAGATCTACAAGATCTAAAAACTTTTCTGCAAAATATTTTCTCATTCCTCATTTGATTGCAAAAATTTGCAGCAGACTGAATTGCCGGTCATCATCCTAGAGCTAATACACTACGGGCCTGAGTCATTAAGGAAAAGAAAGCAAAAAGAAGGAGTAACTTTGCACCTTGTCAAAACCATGTTGCATTGGGGGAGGTAAGTTTAAAACGTGGGGAGAGATTTACAGTTGGGATAGGGCATGTCTTAGATCAACTTAAATTGTATTGTAAAAATAAAGTTATCAAGTATTTGTGTGCTGCATCAAAAAACAGCCAGTATTTTCCTTACGTGCAAAATAATAAACTAATTTGCACCCCTTGGATTGTAACATGATTTGTCCAGGAACAAATTTACTTCTTTTATTGCCTCTCCTTAATGACTCAGGCCCTATAAATTCTGCAAAACGCTATTTTGCAAATACAGTGTGAAATGTCAATCTGAGAAATGGCAAAGCAAAAGGGGAACTCAGAGATTGTATCTCTGGGAATTTGTATGTCTGCAAAACAGCTGTTCAACTGTCCAAGTCAATTTGCACAAATTTTTGCTCGTGTTTAGTTTTGGGCATTTGATACAATCAAACAGGCATAACAAGATATGCCCATTATTTTGTTATTCTGAGTGCATTTGGAGTATGAATATTAGAAAAATAAAAGTTTTATATTAATGATTTACAGGAAGAAACAACTGGGAAAATAAGAACACATAGGAGTCCTAGAGGGAGATTTACTAAAGTGTGGATTTGCCAAACCACATGGTATTTTGTGGATATATGTGCGGTTCGTAAATATGATATTTACCAAAGGGACAACTACACATCAAACTGCATTATTATAGTCTCATGCCTTACCTCCCACCGGTCGGCTACCTCTCTCTCTCATCCCTTCTTCCTCGACTCCGTCTCCGTTTCTCCCATCTCTCCGTCTCATCCTTGTCTGTCTGTCTTCCCCTCCCTTTAGGTTGTACGCTCCGTGAGCAGGGCTCTCCTACCTCCTGTTTCGATCACTTTGAACTGCACTCTCCAGCTACTCAGCTTTCCTATTCTTGGTCCTTCTGCCCTCTGTCTCATCTCGCTTCTCTCCGCTCCCCTAAGTGGCTCTTAACCTGTCATCCGTGCCCACCCTCTTGGGCCAAATTACCTGCCAGTACTGACTTTTCCCCTCCCTCTCGTTAGCTGAGCCTGAGCCCCAGAGTTATAGTGCTTACTGTTACTTGTACTGTGCTGTTTCACCTTGTACTGTGCCATTGTTTGTCCTTGTACGGCGCTACGGATACCTTGTGGCGCCTTATAAATAAAAATTAATAATAATAATAATTATTTCAACTGCTATCCTGATTTTTCAAGTGCAGTGTATACCACAGTGTGTTTTAATTGACAGCATGGGAAGCCCCATTCCGCAGCAGCCATTTGTGACTCAGAAGCATCTTTGCTGCCACACTCACCAAAATTTTATCACAACACCGTACAATGTTGTTAATGAGAACACAGTTGTTGTCATCATGGGAAAATTGAATATTACGGCCAGGCTTAGTTTTGGATACCTGGCCATTGTCATCACCCCCTACTACCTCTCCACCCTCCTACGCTCTCTCTGACAGTTTCTGGCTACTTCCCTTTCTTCCGTCTCCAGAATCTTACTGCCAGCACCTTCTCTTCTTCCTCTCTTCATATCTATAGATATATATTAACATTGATATGACCACAGATCTACTTTTCTAGACATGCTCATTAAGGCACAAACGTAGCACTAATCAGTGGAGGAATGGCCATGTGTTATAGGTTTGTTTGTTTTTTCATGGTTTGATATAGTTGGAGATAGAAGTGTTGATGCAAAATGAGCCTGTGGGGTACAAAGAACGTTGATTAATCCAGAGCACCTACACAGCAGAAAACCATTTTGTTGGCTGATTCAGTATTAGGGGCATATTTAAGAATAATCGCATAATATGAAAGATAGTTTTCATTCCTTACCGCATGGATAATGATTGAACTATCTTTCATATTTATTAAAAAACCTTCACACGAATAGCAGTTCCGAAAACTGCTGTTCCTGTGATGTGCAAAACTCACCTTTCACTTGCCTCTTCTTATCGTCTCCCATGCGATGCCGACTGCAATGATGTTTCCTCCTTTCAATCCCTGTGTGCATGCGCCGACCGAAAACCTCGGTCATGCGCACAGAGATGCTAGACTGCAAGATGGTGGGTCATGTGACAGGGAGGGATCACATGACCCCTCCACACATGCGCTGTTCAGCTCTGCTCTTCGGAGCAGAGCTGTCAGCAGTGAAAGTTTTTAATTATGTTAATGTACTCCAGCTTCAGTGAAAAAAAATTAATTTCGTTCAATATTAAATAGCGTCACTGAGCAGTGCCCGTACACTGATATGGGGAGTGCTCAGTAAACCGAAGTGAGATACAAAGCAGCAGATATGCGATGCTGTGATACATAAATCTGATTTTTGCGGTACATCACTGAAAACCTCAGTTTTCGAGGATTTAACAGAGAATTGTGTATGATAAATAGGCCTCTTAGGGAGATTGCAGCCTAGCAGTTCACTGAGAACCAGTGCTGCATGAATTTTTCTCAGCCATCAATGTGGCTGTGTCACTCACCGGACTGTGAGTGCTACTTCTAAGGTAGCTAGGAACCGTGTCCGTCCATTATAATGAGGTACTGCGCATGTGCAGTCCCTTTTAACCTTCAGTTCTGTTCCTTTAACTTAATTGGCTGATCAGGCAACACTCCCTATATTAAGCACCTGTGGTCAATACCACGTTGCCTGATCTTGGAGTCTCATTCCTCATGAGTCTCTGAAGGTGTTCCAGTGCCTGCTCGTGTGTTCAGCTGATGCTGATTCCTGTTTGCCGTTTGTGGTTTCCAGACCACTTCTATTCCTCGTGTTCCTAGTGACTCCAGCAGCTGATTCCTATCCGCTGCCTCCGTGTATCTACAGTTACAGATTACTGCAAACTCTCCTGTGTTTCATCGTGACTCTAGCAGCTGATTCCTATCCGCTGCCTCCGTGTATCTACAGTTACAGATTACTTCAAACTCTCCTGTGTTACATCGCTACTGTTCCAGCTGATTCCTGTTAGCTACTTCAGCGTGTCTACAGAGTCCTGCTCGTCTCAGCGCTCCAGTCTGCATTCTACCTGCCGTCAGCTGACCCGCTGCCTACTGCTTCTACAGTGTGTCCATTTGTGTCAACTTGCCTGTTACCATCGAGTCTACGCTCCTCGGCTTCCAGCTCTGCTACATCGCTTCAACTCTCCCGTGGTCTCCTGCTGTTCAATTCGATATACTACTGCTTCCTGAGTATTTGTCGTCCTTGCTGGCCTACCTACAGTGCGCTGCACCTACCTGCCGCTTCCATTCTGCAAGGACTTCTCATCTCATCTGTTCCCTGCCGCTCAGGTTTCCCTGCAGCTATCTCTAACAGCCTGCTCATCTGAACCACGGTATGCATACTTCTCATTGACTGTGCTGGTGTATTGCATATCCATCTGGACTGAGTTGTTCTGCTCCGGAGTTTCCATCCTCTGAGACTATTGCTATTATTGACTGTGTTTCCTTTTGCTGGACTATTCTAGTGACTTTGTTTATCTGTGCAGTGCTGTTCATTCATTATTATTATTGTGTGCAGTTCAAAGTGGGATCAAGTTCAGTGTACCCGTGTAGACTCTGCATTGCATTTATCTCCTCGTGTCCTTCCTCACATATATATTCAGTGGTACAACTTGCTAGAGGCAAACCACTGATTCCTGTTTCCCTGTGTCACCAGTTGCATATATCCTCTCACATAAGCAGTGGTACAACTTGCTACACGCAAACCACTGACTTCCCCGTTACCTTCACCTGGATTCCATTCCTTCACTACAGACAGCGGTACAACTTGCTATACGCAGACCGCTGACTACCACCTCCTTATTACTCCTGGACATTCTTCTCACTATAGCAGTGGTACAACTTGCCGTGCGCAGACCACTGACTACCCCCACGTGTCCTTGTCCATCCAGATCCTCGTGTTCAGTTACCTATTGTTTACCAGTGCTGCTAGTCATAGACTTTCTGAGCATTCTCTAACCATCTGCTGTTTCCAGTTCCATTATCACCCTGCCATCAGAGTATCATATACCAACTCAACTGCTCTGATAAGACCATCAGCGGGTGATACTGGGTAAAGACTCCTAGTGCCCGTGACAGGCTGCTTTCAGCGTGCGCCATTAAAAGATTCACTTGAAATAGAAGTTCAAGTTTTGGGTGTATTTATTCACCAAGGCCTAGGGCATCATAAATAAGTATAGAACTGCATTCAATTTGAGACAGGCTGAGGGTTGTTCCATTTGCGTAATTAATTCCCAAATGCATGAGTCATTGGATGCACATATGTGATGTTTTAACAAGAAATCCCCATTGGATTCATATAAAAAAAAATAGCATTGTCTACGATAGCAGTGGGAATAAAAGTTGCGTTTCCCCAAACAACGTACTTTAAAATTAAAAACTTTCATTCATTCTCCGCATTCACTATATGAGCTCGCCTGTGAATTACATTACAAGGCGGTGGGTTCATTTCTCTCTTTCTATCTTGACATACTCTGATTTGTGTTGTTCACTAATTCTCGTGGGAAAGGGTTCGTCTATAGACAGCTCTCTGGAAATTATTTATCATATCTCCGCAGAGTTTAAAAGAGATACATGTGCAGAAAACGGCTGATGTCAAATGATTCATCATGCATCTCATTAGATCTAAAGAGTGCCATTAAGGTGTACATATTTACATGTGTCAGCAATATGCAAAGCAGGCAGACGAGTGCAGGGTATATGTGATGACATATTCCAAGAATTTCCATCTCAGTCTGCTTTATGGATATTAATAGTCAGAAATTAAAATACAAATGGAGCCGCAAATACACTGCTGACTCTACTTAATATCAAGTAATACTAATTTATAGTCATAGGATGACTGTTATTTAAATTCTTTTTTTGTGGCTCGGAATTAAGCAAGTCTGACCAGGGAGGTTTCAGAAGTAAGCAGGAAAAAGGGAATATATAGCATTTACTTGCATTTGTAGAACTGGATGAAACTGTCCCATAGCAGAGTTAAATTAAATGTTTAATAGGCTTAGTAAGGACTGTTCTAGATTTGTAAATGTGCTATCAAAGATGGTCAGGGGAGGCTGCTTCTGATTTGAACTCTGTACAAACTCCCACCAGGGGCAGGCGGGGCTGGGGGCTTGAGGGGCATTTGTCCCCCACATGCCGGTCCCATAGTGGGCTACGTTGGGCTGGGTCACTGGACCACCTGCATTTTTTTTTCCCTTTAAAATGTTCCTTATAGGCTACTGAGTCAAATCTTGCCCCCTGGGCTAAAATTTGCCAGCCCTCCCCTTACTCCCGCCCAGGGGCAGGCTGGGCTGGGGGGCAGAGGGGCATCTGCTCCCTGGGCCGGTCCCATAGTGGGTTACCTTTAGCTGGGTCACTGGGCCACCTGCATTTTTTTTACATTAAAATAGGCTACTGATTCGAGTCTTGCCCCCCACCCCTGAGCTAAAATCTGCCAGCCCTCCCCTTACGCCCGCCCCAGTCACCCTACAGCTCACTGTGTAATCACCGTCACTATATTCTTCTATGGGTCATCATTGCTGTTGGTATGAAAGATTGTCTGTTCTTGGACAACCTTTTTCTTTTACAAGCTGTTAAACATAAATAGACAAAGTGGGGAATGGTTATGTCATCATCAATATTTTCCACATATAAATCCCATTGTGCAATGAGACACGTTACCCTCTTTGACTATTGCAGCTATCAGCCTGTATGTAGTTGCAGCACAAAAATGATAAGAATAACAACACAAAAAGCAGGAATTGTTGACAAAACACGGTTATTAGATGTTACTGCCTATATTTTATGATGGCATCCTTAAGCAGTTAGTTTTGTCACCTTAAAGAGACACATATATAGAGCTACTTTGACTAACTCATGAACTGTCATGAGTTAGTCTAAGGGGTAAATGTATCAAAGTCCGGTTTCTTCATCTCGCGGGAGATCGGCATCTTTGCAGTTAAAATTTAAAGTGGCGATGACTTGTAAAGCCATCGCCCCTTTAAATTTTAGCTGCAAAGACGCCGATCTCCCGCGAGATGAAGAAACCGGACTTTGATACATTTACCCCTAAGTGGGACACTTGCCTTTAATTTCACCAGGGGGTAAATTTATCAAGCTGCAGGGTTGAAAAAGTGGAGCTGTTGCCTATAGCAACCAATCAGATTCTAGACTTATCATTTATTTAGTACATTCTTCAAAATGACAGCTAGAATGTGATTGGTTGCCTATACCAACTAATCTCCAGTTTTTCAAACCTGCAGCTTGATAAATTTACCCCCAATAGTCATCCTAGTATGCACAAATTTTAGACACCAAAGTCACTCCAATCAGATCCATGTGAACTCACATCATGGACAATGAATTGGAGTACAATGCATAAGATGCGTACACTCCGTTTTTTTCTGTGTAGTCCCTGGGCATTTTGGCAGGAGTATAGGATGCTACTCTCCCTTAACAGAATAGGCCATGGATACTCTTCACATTGACAAGACGTTCAGATGATCACTCTTTCCTTAAAAAAACATGGTTAGGAGAGTAGGTAAGGGATGAATTGTAGCCTTTCTTCCAGAAGAGCACAAAGAGCTTCTCACTTACTTTCAGCCCCGGTCCTTTAGTTTATTTTTCTGCATGACCTTCTAGTAAATAGGATTCAAACTATTGGATGAATTTCAGAGATTCTAGAGAATGTAAACTTGAGTGTGAGGTATTTATATATTACTTTAACTGAGATGTGACTTAGAGGTAGGTTAACAGCAGTGGAGCCTGAAATAAATCACTATCAGCCTTGGCACACTTTCTTACACATATACTGATCTATATATTAAGACAATTTGGAGAAAAGAGTTGTGCATTTCCTATTTTTCCATATCTGCCTAAGTACATAGAACGCAATAGTAGGGTCTAAAATTTGGGGGAGTGCACATGGGAGGAACTACATGGGTGATAATCATTACATGCACCACTCTACACCCCTCCTCTGTGCCGCAAAATTTTCTGCCATATCTGAGGTGGCGTAAGTCAGCACTGCACCATTTGTGGAGCAGAGCTGCATTGCAGTTAAGTAACAATTCTTACTTATGGTGTCAATCCGCTCCAACACTGGAGCACTGTGGTGGCTCAAGGGCCGTCCTTTACTTTGTGAAAAATAAATGGATGCTAGACCACATGTGAATGCTGTTTTAAATACATCCTTCCATCCACCTCTAGCAGGAGATATAGCTTCTTTCCTTACCATTATTTCACGTTGTACTCAAACTTCATCTCCTGCTTGTCTATGTCTCCAGTTTTCGAGTGGCCTGGAATGGAACAATCTATAGCCAATCAGATCACCCAAAAATGTCCGTGGCAGCACAGATGAGTTTTTTGATTTAGGTAATGGAATGAGCAAGGTTCCTTAACAGTACAGAGTAGTAATTCGAGGCTACCTGCAAACTGTTGTGGGGCCATTGCTATATCAAACAAATCTCTGTATGTCACAAAGTTTATATTTGAAACTGCTTTTGGGTTACTATTACTCATGTGAGGGCCATCTTAACAACATTATGGGCCCCCAGGCAAAGCAGTGCACCGGGGCCCCTAGATATAGATATAAATATAGATATATAGATGTATACAGATACAGATATACATATAGATAGAGATATAGATATATAGAGATAGAGATAGATAGATGTACTTGCTCAGTGACCCTTGAAGGTTTTTTTTGCAGGTTTTTTTCTTTTGCAAGATTATTTATTCTCATTAAGAGACGTGCCTATGGGGCCCCCTTGCCCTTGGGGCCCCCGGGCAGCTGCCCATCGTGCCCAATGGAAAAGATGGCCCTGACTCATGTTAAGAGAGTGTTACTTTGGAAGTCAGCTGAGAAGATTATCCATAAAAATCTATATATAAAGCTCAAAAGGGACTTTTTGGAAGGAACGTATTTGTGACAAGGGGATAAGGGAACAAAAAGGAACTTTCCATCAAAGAAACAGACATTTCAGAGGCATAGGTCTGTGTAAAACAATCCCATTGTCATAACTGTCATTGGAATCTTTAATTCTACAGCAGTCCAATAAAAGACCATAAGGCCGTCAACAAAATTGCACCGACATACATCTCCTCACTTGTCTAAAAAATATCTCCCAACTCGACACCTCCATTCTGCACAAGATCTGCATCTCTCTTCCACTCTCATCACATCCTGCCATTCCCGGTTACAGGACTTTATTCGGGCTGCACTCACTTCGTGGAATTCCTTCCCTCGCACCACAGAACCTTCGAGCGTTCTCTGAAAATCCACCTCTTCAGACAAACTTATGATATTCCTCAACCAGCATCTTAATCTCCCTAGTTTACCTTATTACCACCCTCTACACAGCTCACACAAGACAACAACCCTCTGACCAACGTTGCTGTGTGACAGCCCACTCAATACTTTTACCTTTGCATTCTAGCTGGTCCAATGTGCAATATGATGTAGCACGTGCCCTTGTGTTTCAAACTCCCATTGTCCCATAGATTGTAAGCTTGCGAACAGGGTTATCTTACCTCTCTGTCTGTATGTATTACTCAGTATTGTTTTATTAATGTTAGTTCCCAATTGTAAAGTGCTATGGAATTTGCTGGCGCTATATAAATAAATGTTGATGATGATGATGATGATAATGTCACTGAACATGCAAATGAAGTTATGCAAAACCTCTAGACTTCTATTTGTCCCTCTCTCTTTATTAATCCATATAACTTCAAAATAAAGAGTAGAAGTACATTAACATCATCAACCTTGGAAAAATATTCACAGTAAATCAAGTGAAGAAGCCTGGTTTGCATTGTATTATACATGGAGGTGCCAGTGTCAGTTTTGACCCTTTTACTGGTAGCAGAGACCTGTGCAGAAACTAATATGACAACACATTTATTTAGTTGCATTGTGTATTATTATGTGGTGCACGAAACCAATGATATATTGTAAATGTATTACAGTTAATATAAGCATACAGGAAAATATATAGGAAAAATAATGCCATTAAAAATCTTGCGTTCATTTAAAGGCTTGGACAAATTATAAATTGTCACGTACATGTTAAACAAACTCATTACCCAGTAAATGTTCTTCACAACTGCTACATATCATAAAGCATCATCAGATTAGTATCTGTCCAATGGATTAATGATTAGTTGTCTTTACGGGTTTTGCCATGCAAATAAATCAGCCTGCACATAAGGAATTAATTTGAAATATTGATTATGCAGTAGTTTTGAGGACACTGTATATAAATCATATATAAGTATCCCATTCAACTTTGGTGTGATGTTCAGCTATGAACAGTCCAGTGATTATCATTAGTTCATTATTTTATTGTACTTTGTTCTCTAAAGACTAGAAGGGAGTGTTAGAATGTATGTGATTAGTTTAATATTTTTTAATGGTTTCTACAGTGGTATAAACGAGGAGGGCACCATATTAAAGGGGTTTAAAGAAGATTTTCACCCAAAACATAAAATTTCGTTTTGGGAGGAGATCACTAAGCTGTTGTATTGGTACATAGGGGTAACGCATCACAAATGCATGAAATTGGATTTGAGTTAAAGGGGTACTCCACCTAAAATATCAATTTTACCTATCCCAACCAATTTCCAGACTAACTTATTTTAATAGTAGACAGTATGCATGCATACCTTACAACCAGTGTCCATCACTGACAACTAGAGATGATCAAAAGTTGTATCATGTTGGTTCTTATAACGTTCTAAAGTTTGAAAATTTCTAGTGAATTCTTAATCTTTTAAAAATCTAATATATTTTAGGTGCCGCTATGTTAGAGCTTAATCGGCTCTATTGTACAGTATTTGTAAATTTTATATATATATATATATATATATATATATATATATATATAGTGGAAAGAGAAGTTTCCCCTAAGAGTACAGAGTAGTAATATGAGGCTCTTGTCAAACAAATGAAGGAACCGTGTCCTAGGTACCACTGGTACAGCCCATGTGGCTGCTATGGGGCCCAGTAGTGTGGGGACACCGTGATACAAAGTCCCTGTGCTCAGGAAGCGTCCAATATGCTCTTCAGAGCACATGCAGAGGTCGGAGCATGTGCGGTAAAGTCCAGTTTGGGCTTAAGGTTCTGCAGAGGATGATCCACCATGGTCTCCCCATCCAAGTTTCACTATGGGGCTCAGTGATTGTGTCATAGGCTCCTGTGTTCCAACACCGTGATATGAAACTAACCTCTATATGAAACAAAGTTTATACCTGAATTACTAATAATTGGTAAATTACTGTTACTTATAATAAGGGAATATTTTCCATGTGAACTGCGAATTAGAACTTCAAACCTGAACACAGTAGTTTATTGTAACATCCTTTAACTGTGAGCAGTGAACGCAGACTTCCTAATCAAACTTTTCACCATGGTGGTTGAACCAGAATTGAAGTTGGATATTTTCGAGATTGGCTTAACCAGGGCAGTTTGATCCTAGATAGATATATATATAGATAGATAGATAGATAGATAGATAGATAGATAGATAGATAGATAGATAGATAGATTTAATAAAGTTGAGTATCTAAAATGCAAAAAATACTTTGCAACCAAGTTTAATAACAATATAATGATGAGGTTGTAGTACACGTAGGTCCATTTAAACAGCTACTCAGTAACATCCCTGGAAATGTCTTTATAATGTTGGCAACTGTGGGGATGAGATAAGTAAAATAAAAATGTCCTCACTTTGCTACAGCGATGCCAATTCAAACTCACCAAAAAAAAGTATAATATAAATTATTCAGATACTACTCATATAAATCTGGAGGATAACATATTAATGCAATAGCCTTTTACCATCTTTAATGATCAACATATTTCACAGCACTGCAGGAAATTAGGATCGGTTATAGGGCTCCTATAATTTTGAAAAGAGAAATCAGGACATCCACTGAGCAACCCTCCAGTTTGCTCAACATTCTAAATTCATCTCACACTTCCTCTAGGGTGCCAAATAGGATAAAATTGTCACGAGACCCTATCCCCAGCTACCCTGCATAATGTGGGTGCATTTGGTGACTGAATAAATAAGCAATGTTGAGTAGAAAGACCAGGGCACATGGAAGCTCTACTAAATTGTTACATGGAAAGAGAAATGCATTCACATTAGCGTTCAGATAAAACATCATATTTCAGTCCAGCTAATATAAGAGAAAAGTAGAATTAGTGGAGCTGACACCAATTAAATATGCCCCCTATGTGCAGCCATTGGGGAAAGGCTGGCTCACCACTCCAATACATCTCTTGATGCTCTAATACAGCAATAGAGCATTATGGAACTGGCACTATAGACAGTTTTGCAGTGTGCTTGGGGAAAAAAGTACAATCTGACTTATTTGTTTAACGATGAGAATATTTAATGACACGTTTTCAATAAGGTTACAATGTAGCAAAACAATAACATGTAGCCAAGAATGGGACTTATTTAATAAAAAGGTGTTAAAATGGGAAATCACATTCTGTCCCTTTTTTAATATAGTAAAATATTAAATACATTTTCTATACTGTTTACAGCCATGTATGCTGTTAAATAAGGCAAATTGGCTAAAACCTGGACTAGAGATTCATAATGGAATCATGTTGACATACAAACTCTTGCTCACTAAGCCCCACCTCTCTTATGGCCACACCTCTTTTCCATAGAATATTTTGGTACTATCACAGAGGAGAATACAGAGTCACTATCCACTCCTCAGTTAAATTTACATAATTTGTTTTTCTTTCTCATCCTCTTGATTCACTTTTATTTGGCAATGAAAACAATTGCTTACATGCTGTGTAATAAAAGAACAGTCTCTTAGGGGGGAATTCAGTTAGCTGTGGAGTGTCTCCGGAACATCCGTATCCCTGAGTCACTTCGCAGGGGTGATTTGACAGAAAACTCAGCTCATGTTCATGATGATGTCTGCGTGCCACTTTGCCGACAACAAAATTCCCCCCTTATTCACTATTGTCCGTATGTACAGGCCTACAGTCCTTAGCGCTACCTTCAGCCATGACTTTAACGCTACCCCAACACTGATGCTTTTTTGGGGAGTACCTTTATCCTTCAATTGATCAATAATTTTGCCCCACACTGTTGAGTACCTACTTATAGCCTGTAAGTATTATTTTGTCTATTATCAATAGCAGACAAAAGGCAAAAGAGCTCTCCATAAACATGGTTTACAACAATGTTTGTTGGACCAATTAAAATACTAGAAGCCACTGCAATAAATCTTAGAAGAGCATGGACATTTTTCAAATAAAAATTGTAAAGAGCAATTATATTTTGTTTTCTAATTATCTATGCAAACTTTGGACTCAAGCAATTTATGACCTTTGGCTTGCCTGACATGCTGGAATTTGTTGTTCCACAAAAGCTGGTGAGCTAAGGTTGACAATCTTTGCTCCAGAGAACACTTATCACAATTACTCTTTTTTTCCCCATCTGCTGCAGACAATAGTAGGTTAAAACGTATATATAGCAACTTTATTAATTTGTTAGAATTGTACAGACACATTTTCCATCTCTTGTACGTGTGATGTTTTATGTTGTTTTTCTCAGCTGCCATACATTTACATGTGACAGTTTAAGAAATTGAAAAGAGAACAGTTGAAACTGAAATTAAAATAAATGTTTATTCCTTTGTGAGTGTGAAGCTGTATTATATTGTTTGGAGTGCAGTATAAAGGCTTATAATAGTAAAGCCCATGGCTATTATACAGTGCAACAAATTGTTCACTTGTAGTAAAAATCAGCTAAATCTAATCAGCACAGGACTGGTACTTCTATGAGGGTAGGTGGCAAAAAATAGCATGCCACCCCCTACCAGACCCATGCTGAAAAGTCACTAAGTATCCGGCCCAAAATATAAAATATAAATTAAACACGCAAAGTCAATTTTCAAATAAGCATTAATTGAATGCACAACTAAACAAAGACTTTGTTTAACTCTTTATTATATATAAAGTTAAAACTTTCTTGAATGAGGGTTTTGGGGAGCTGTTTAAACAATAAAAGTTGATTTGAAGATCATTTATGTGTGTTATTATATTAGATGTTAGATTTTTTTTAACACTTTTGATTTAGAATCTCTTTATTTATAATAGGCAAGGTCTTAGGGACTCCTGTGCATTACGCTGGGATTGCTGGATTGCCGAAACTGTCCCAATCTTGATAATTACCCAGGCCCCCAATGTCCAGGGGTCTCTGTGAGAGTGGGCACAATGTTTTCTGCAGGGCCTTCCCCTATAGAGGCACCAGCCCTAAGCTCAGCAGCTTGAGTCTGGTTTTAACAGGGGGACTTCACTCTCAATATAATGATTATAAGGCGGTCCAGTCCTGGTGCTGCTTGAGAATTTGGGGATAGTACTTTATGTAAATTAATTATTTATTTGCTTTATTAGATGTGTATAGGAAATGTTTTGTCTTATTAAAAGTATAGTCTTAGACTCAATCTCAATCAGCTCTGGGCTGATGCAGAATTCAAGTCCCACAAAGTAGTCGCGCAGAGCAAGAATAGCCCCTGATTTGATTTAAAATTCTCTTTATTGGTTTTAAAGAAGAGAAAACAACAACAATAAGGATATTGAACATAAAAACGATTTCATAAATGAAGGTATCACAATATAAATGATAACATTAGCTTAACTTATCAGAATAAAAATTGGTTAGATATATTAGTCAAAACATGCATCCTATGTGCATAGCAGTGAACAATAACTATATTATAATGGGATGTATAGGAATATCGATCATCCATAAACAAGAAAAAAGATTAAAAAAAAATCCAATGGGGTAATAGGGGATAAAGGAATATTAACAGGGGAAGTGAAGGAATGGTAGTTGTTTACGCCAGGGTAGTATCAGTTTATGTCAACGAGGGTGAGACCTCCAGTTAAAGGACAAATACATATATACGGGGAGGGGAGGGAGTGGAGGACCTCCACAACAGGGAAAACAAGCATTATTATTTGTATTATTATTATTATTATTATTATTATTACCATTTATTTATATAGCGCTACTAATTCCGCAGTGCTGTACAGAGAACTCACTCACATCAGTCCCTGCCCCATTGGGGCTTACAGTCTAAATTCCCTAACATACACACACACACACAGACAGACATGCACACAGACTAGGGTCAATTTGTTAGCAGCCAATTAACCTACCAGTATGTTTTTAGAGTGTGGGAGGAAACCGGAGCACTCAGAGGAAACCAACGAAAACACGGGAGAACATACAAACTCCTCACAGGTAAGGCCATGTTCGGGAATTGAACTCATAACCCCAGTCCTGTATGGCAGAAGTGTTAACCACTAAGCCACCATGCTGCCCACCAAGCATGTTAACCAAAGATCAGAAATTTCTAGTGGTCAACAATCGGAAGGACAGGACTTGTGCAGTCTCAGCTCAACTGCCTAAGAAGATACCACGTGGTAAATTCAAACAGCTTGAAAATATTCTGTTGTATTGGGGTTGTTAATGATATAAGAATAGCCCCTGAAAATGGTCTCCATCACTTTATCTTGTTACATACAATAATCTCACTCCACAAAATGAAATGTCAGTTTTTACTGTTCCAAATAACGTGCACTGGTACCCCTGATTATACTAATACAATCACTCCACCAAAAATCCCACCTCTGCCTGTGCAATGTCTGCTGCTCCCCAAAAATCTAGGTGCATTTGCACAAACCAAGATTTCCAGCGGGTCCAAAGCTATACCTGTGCTGCGGAGTGACCTTTCTGTCCTTCATAAAGTACGTCCATAGCACTTATTGTAAAAGAACGTATCACTGAGGAGGCATATATCAAGAGCTTTAGAGACTGTATTTAATATGGCAGAATTGAGTAACTAGCTTAACAATTATCTGATTTTGCTAAATGGGAAAAGAAATGTAATAAAAATTATTTGAATTTTATTTTTAATGTTTTTAAATTGAGTGATTAGTTACTTATTGAATAGTAAAATTGCCACCATCAATTCAATATATTTTAATTCCAGTTATACATCAAATTATAAGTAGTTTCAATAGAATATGCAGTAACCAGTGGTGGAGCCACCATTGGTGTGGCAAATGGGGTGCACCGGGGCCCATGAAGATAATGGGGCTCACTGCATGGCAGATGCAGATGGTTGGAACTAGCGAGCTGTGGGCCTCGGTTCCCTCCTCCTCTCCTCCCCGCTTCCCTGTACTGGGGCACACAGCTTGCTTTTTCCACCCTATGTACTTGTTCTGTCTCATTTAACTCTTTCCCCAGATTCTCCGAGTTCTCACCCCACAGACTCAGTGAGAGTGAGATCCGGTCATTCTGATTTACTGCTAGAAGGTCAGAAGGTTACTATACATGTGTCTCATGAGTGAAATATGATCATAGTCACACCATTTGGGGGTCTATTTGTTAAGCTGTGATGAGCCAAAATCTGGATAAAACAGCTGTAGATGGCATTAACTTAACTACTTAGCTATGGACCTATGGACTCCATCACCAGGTCTCATCGCTATGCACATGCGCGGCTATAACAGCACAATCGCAATAGCCACACAAGGGACAGATCCTCCATTCGCCACTAGTGTTAGGAGTTTTAGGAGTTTTTAATTAATTTGGGAGGAGGGGTTTACCAGGACTCGCCAATGAGCCCTGGCATGGTAAATACAACCGGAAGTACATTTTGTACAAAATGATACTTACTGTCGCCCTCTAACCATCAATGATACATAGAACCTAAGTGTATCTGCCACCTTGTCCTCCATATATGTGACAGATAACCTGTTGACAGATGAGTAGAGAGTGTATGAATCTGGGTGTTTTCGGTAGGATCAGTAATGATCTTTGGGAAAAACAATTGGTGGCTTTATCATGAACTTGAGGAGAGTTAGATCGGGAAAGGTTAGGCAACGTCATGTCCTGGCCACACACCCCTCTGATTTTATACCATTTTGCACCCCGCCCCTTGAAAAATTTCCTGTAGTGTTGGTGCTATGAGTGAATAAACACAGTAAAATGCCCAACACACAATCACAATACCTATACCTCCCAACTGTTCAAAATTAGGCTGGACAGTCCCTATTTGTGAGCTCTGTCACACTGTCCTTATCTAGACAGCTTTGTCCCGCTTGGGCCAAAATGTTGGGAGGTAAGTCCATTCCCTGCTGCTCTGCACATGACCGGGTGCTGAGCGGTCCTGCCAGACACGCCCCCTTCCTTGACTGTCCATCTTTGATGTCTTCCAGTGTTGGGAGTTATGCAATAACTAATAATTCTCATGGCAATTATTTACTTACTTTTAACATTCCGTTTGTTAGTACTGACACAGTATATAGTATGTTGCCTGTCTTTTTCTAAGAGTTGTGGTTTACAAGAGGCACTACGATTAGAGTTCATTATAAACTATAACCTATACCTGTGATGAGTTATTTATTTGCAACTACAAGGACATATAGGACTGAGCAAACATAAGTGTCTCAGATTTTTATTTCAAAATGATGGAGCTTCTGGCTAAGAGACATTCTTTAAGAATTTACATTTTGATCTTACTTTTATCACGGGGTGATCAGTGTCGTACTTTAGCTCACCACTGTTTTCTACCATGATAAGCAACACAATCAATGTGGTAGGGCAAATTCAATAAACACATTCTGCAGCAAATAGAAACAACAATTACAATAATCAATTCAGTTATGTTACCTGTGTACTTGACAACTTAACAGAGATGATACAGCGCTAATTAAACCATAGTTACAGTAAAAATAGCAACAGATGTAATAAGGTTTCTCACGAATCACCAGCACAGATATAATTTTTTTAATGTAGTTAAAAAAACATATAAACCACAAATAACTCTCTAACAATATGATATCAACAATAAAAAATATAATGTGTTAAAGACAATGTTACATCTCACAAGCTTATCTAAAAAATGAATACAGTATCAGAAACATTAGTTCTATAGCAGTAATCAAGATTGCTTAAAGAATAACAGGGAGGGACATATACCTACCTTTGGCACTGATTAAAAAATGTATTAAACAATATATATTTTCTTACTTATATTGTGTGCCATTAATCAAGGGGATCTTTTATCTGTGTACCGGACCTGTAGTTATATGTGCATTTATTAACATATGCATTCCATTGATAAATCGTTAATTTAAATGCCTGAAGCCTAAATTAGTAAAATATTCAAACGGTTTTAGGGCAACATTTTATCAGTTATTTTACAATGCAGAGCAATAGGCAAGAAAAGGGGAATGGAATTTTTGAAGTATTAAAATTGGTTGCACAGTCATTTTCTGCACTGTAGAAGCCTGTACACTACTTCGTCTTTGCAGAGCTTTGAGATCTGTGATGTTTCCCACATCAAGATAAGTTACTGTGCTACATAAATGTATTTTTCTTCTTGTATTACTGTATATATACTAGGGATGTGCACCGGCGACTTTTGAGGTCTCGTGTTTTGTGTTTTGGATCCGGATTTTCGTTATTTTTGAGGTTCGGATTTGTCTCGCAAAACACTTGACGAAAGGTCTCGGTTCGGATTTAAGGTATTGGATTCGGATTTTTTTTGAAAAAAACATAAAAAGTTTAAAAATCAAGTTTTTGGGCTTATTTTCACTCCTAGGCTATTATTAACCTCAATAACATTCAATAACAAGCATTTCCACTAATTTACAGTGTATTCTGAACACCTCACAATATAGTTATTAGTCCAAAACGTTGCAAAAAGGTATCTTTCTGGACTGCGTAGAGGAGTGGGTCACCACAATATCTTAAAAACCCTGAACTTTTATGATTCGCACCAATAATTGTACCTGGACTGCGTAGAGGAGTGGGTCACCACAATATATTAAAAACCCTGAACTTTTATGAATCGCACCAATAATTGTACCTGGACTGCGTAGAGGAGTGGGTCACCACAATATCTTAAAAACCCTGAACTTTTATGAATCGCACCAATAAATGTACCTGGACTGCGTAGAGGAGTGGGTCACCACAATATATATAATAAGAAAACCATCAACTTGTTTGATTCGCACCAATAAATGTACCTGGACTGCGTAGAGGAGTGGGTCACCACAATATCTTAAAAACCCTGAACTTTTAAGAATCGCACCAATAAATGTACCTGGACTGCGTAGAGGAGTGGGTCACCACAATACATATAATAAGAAAACCATCAACTTGTTTGATTCGCACCAATAAATGTACCTGGACTGCGTAGAGGAGTGGGTCACCACAATATATTAAAAACCCTGAACTTTTATGAATCGCACCAATAAATGTACCTGGACTGCGTAGAGGAGTGGGTCACCACAATATCTTAAAAACCCTGAACTTTTAAGAATCGCACCAATAAATGTACCTGGACTGCGTAGAGGAGTGGGTCACCACAATATATTAAAAACCCTGAACTTTTATGAATCACACCAATAAATGTACCTGGACTGCGTAGAGGAGTGGGTCACCACAATATCTTAAAAACCCTGAACTTTTAAGAATCGCACCAATAAATGTACCTGGACTGCGTAGAGGAGTGGGTCACCACAATATATATAATAAGAAAACCATCAACTTGTTTGATTCGCACCAATAAATGTACCTGGACTGCGTAGAGGAGTGGGTCACCACAATATATTAAAAACCCTGAACTTTTATGAATCGCACCAATAAATGTACCTGGACTGCGTAGAGGAGTGGGTCACCACAATATCTTAAAAACCCTGAACTTTTAAGAATCGCACCAATAAATGTACCTGGACTGCGTAGAGGAGTGGGTCACCACAATATATATAATAAGAAAACCATCAACTTGTTTGATTCGCACCAATAAATGTACCTGGACTGCGTAGAGGAGTGGGTCACCACAATATATTAAAAACCCTGAACTTTTATGAATCGCACCAATAAATGTACCTGGACTGCGTAGAGGAGTGGGTCACCACAATATCTTAAAAACCCTGAACTTTTAAGAATCGCACCAATAAATGTACCTGGACTGCGTAGAGGAGTGGGTCACCACAATATATTAAAAACCCTGAACTTTTATGAATCGCACCAATAAATGTACCTGGACTGCGTAGAGGAGTGGGTCACCACAATATCTTAAAAACCCTGAACTTTTATGAATCGCACCAATAAATGTACCTGGACTGCGTAGAGGAGTGGGCACTGGGCACCACAATAAAATATATAAAAAACCTTCAACAGGTCTGCATTACACTACACATACGGCTGCTCCTCCATCCTCTCCATCATATACATGTTGGAGTTTTAGCGTGTGACAACCTCTTGTTTTTGATAATGTCAGTGCATTTTGAATATTTTTCAATTTGCCCCACACCACTGAATGTACTTTATCTATGATACGCATCTATCTATCTTGACTGCGTAGTGTGGTGGCCCCAGTACACAATTTGGTACCGAGGCCACAATATAATTAAAAAACCCTCCACGTGTCAGAATTCCACCAAACAAGTATCTGGACTGCGTAGTGGGGTGGCCCCGGTACCCAACTTGATACCGGGGCCACAATAAAATAAATACACCCTCCACGTGTCAGAATTCCACCAAACAAGTATCTGGACTGCGTAGTGGGGTGGCCCCGGTACCCAACTTGATACCGGGGCCACAATACCTCCTCCAAACATGCTACAGACAATTCGTCATTGAGATCCCATTAAGTATGTTAAAGACAGACAGGGTCCAAGTGTTATTAGTTGACTTTGTAAAGAAAAAAACTGTCCCTGTTGCACATAGTCGTGCAATGAAGACTTACTTTTTCATTTAAAGGCACGATCTTTCAAGTGTAGTGTTTGTAAGTCTAAGTCATATTATACTTTTGGTAAAATTGGTTATTTTTGTTCCTCTTTATGTTAATTAATTAGTAATAGAATTAAAGTAGGAAATAGAATTAAATAGAATTAAAGTAGGAAATAGAGTGGTATAGAGTTGTAGTGTGGTATAGATAGAGTGGTCCACACAATATAATAATAAAACCCTCAACTGGTCTGAATTCCACCAAACAAGTATCTTGACTGCGTAGTGTGGTGGCCCCGGTACACAATTTGGTACCGAGGCCACAATATAATTAAAAAACCCTCCACGTGTCGGAATTCCACCAAACAAGTATCTGGACTGCATAGTGGGGTGGCCCCGGTACCCAATTTGATACCGGGGCCACAATACCTCCTCAAAACATGCTCCAGACAATTCGTCATTGACAGACCCCAGACAGACAGGGTCGTAGTGTTATTGTTTGACTTTGTAAACCCAAAAAAATGTCCCTGTTGCACTTGCACATAGTCGTGCAATGAAGACTGACTTTTTCATTTAAAGGCACGATCTTTAAAGTGTCAGAAAGAGAGAGAAGACACAGGAGAGGAGAGTTGTAGCTGGGGACCTGGGGTGGAAGCTCCCAGGCTCCCCCAGCATTGCCTGGAAGTCTGAGCGTGGTGACTGAGCCAGGGCAAGGAATGTGTGCCCTGGATGAGGGGGAGAACTCCATGCCACTATAGTGAACCCAAGAGAGAGGGGGACACTGCACATGGAAAAGGCCCTGGAGTGAGGGCTGCTACAAGAGGCATGGTAGCTGTAGTGTCAGATCCTGAGGCTGAGAGTACACAGAGTGACGTGTCAGAGCACAGGAGACATTATCCCCGCAGAGGAGGGATGAGCTGCAGTTGAGAGGTCTGCTGTTGAAATAGGACATGCACACTTTAACAAACCAATCATTTCAGCGACAGGGCCTACCAAACAACTTTGACTGAAATGATTGGTTTGTTTGGGCCCCCACACCAAAAAAGCTATTCATCTCTCCCTGTACAGACTAAACAGGCTCTACTGAGGCAAGATGTCGTCCTCATCCTCAACCTCTGATTCCTCTCCCCCTACAGTGTGTACTTCCTCCTCATCACACATTATCAATTCGTCCCCGCTGGACTCCACAACCACAGGTCCCTCTGTAGTATCTGGAGGGCAGTGCTGTACTTCATTGAGGAATTGATTATTCATTTTTATAAACATCATTTTTTCAACGTTGTGAGGAAGCAACCTCCTTCGCCGCTCACTGACCAGGTTCCCCGCTGCACTAAAAACTCTTTCCGAGTACACACTGGAGGGGGGACAACTCAGGTAAAATAGAGCCAGTTTGTACAGGGGCTTCCAAACTGCCTTTTTTTCCTGCCAGTAACAATATGGACTGTCTGACATGTCTACTTGGATGGTGTCAGCAAAGTAATCATCCACAATTTTTTCTATTGTGACAGCATCCAATGCAGCGAGAGTAGACATGTCTGCAATGGTTGGCAGGTCCTTCAGTCCGGACCAGATGTTATCAGCATCCCCGCCAGTGCCTCTTTTGGGAAAACTGAGCTTTTTCCTCGCAGCCATAGATGTGGAAGAAAATGAGGGTGGAGCTGTTGGCATGTCACGGTCCTCTTCAGAGGACAATCTCCTGACCAGCAGGTCTTTGCACCGCTGTAGATTTGTGTCCGCCGGAAACAGAGACACAACATACGCTTTAAACCGAGGATCGAGCACGGTGGCCAGAATGTATTCCTCTGACTTTAAAAGAGTGACCACCCTCGGATCCTGGCAAAGCGTACGAAGGGCTACATCCACAAGAGCTACATGCTTGCTGTAATCGCAATGGCTTACCAGCTCCTCCCTCACTTTCTCCAGCTGCTTCTGCAACAGCCTGATCAGGGGAATGACCTGACTCAAGCTGGCAGTGTCGGAACTGACTTCTCGAGTGGTAAGTTCAAATGGCTGCAGAACCTTGCACAACACGGAAATCAGTCTCCACTGCGCTTGACTCAGGCGCATCCCCACTCCTTTGCCTATGTCGTAGGTGGCTGTGTAGGCCTGAATGGCCTTTTGCTGCTCCTCCATCCTCTGCAGCATATAGAGGGTGGAGTTCCAGCGCGTCACAACCTCTTGTTTGAGGTGATGGCAGGGCAGGTTCAAGCTTTTTTGATGTGCCTCTAGTCTGCGGTAGGCACTGGCTGAATGCCGAAAGTGTCCAGCAATTTTGCGGGCCACCGCAAGCATCTCCTGCACACCCCTGTCACTCTTGAGGTAATGCTGCACCACCAAATTAATGGTGTGGGCAAAACATGGGACGTGCTGGAAATTGCCCATATTTAATGCCCGCACAATGTTACTGGCATTGTCTGACACCACAAATCCCCATGAGAGTCTAAGTGGGGTAAGCCACTGGGAGATAATTTCCCTCATTTTCTCTAATATGTTGGCAGCGTTGTGCCTCTTATTAAAGCCTGTAATGCACAATGTTGCCTGCCTTTGCATGAGCAGCCATTTTGTAGATGCTGCTACTGATGCAGCTGTTGCTGTTGCTGCGGAAGGGGATGCATCTACCCAGTGGGCTGTCACAGTCATATAGTCCTTCGTTTGCCCAGAACCACTTGTCCACATGTCCGTGGTTAAGTGGACAGTGGGTACAACCGCATTTTTAAGAGCACTGAGGACACTTGATCGTACTTCTCTGTACATTTTTGGTATCGCCTGCCTAGTGAAGTGGAATCTCGAGGGGATTTGGTACCGGGGACACAATACCTCCATCAACCCTCTAAATCCCACTCCACTGATGGCGGACACCGGGCGCACGTCTAACACCAACATTGCAGTTACAGCCGCAGTTATACGCTTTGCAATAGGGTGACTACTATCGTATTTGGTGGTCATGGCAAACGACTGTTGGACGGTCAATTGTTTGGTGAAAGACTTAGCGGTCTTACGACTTCCCCTCTGGGAAGATGACCGACTAAGAGCAGCAACAGCAGCAGTGGCAGTAGTAGGCGTACCGCTGCAGGATTCCTCGGATGAATCCCGTATTGAGGAGGACTCAGTCTGGCTGGTGACTTGGGCTGCAGGACTGAATCTGATGGAGATTGTGGAGGAAGTTGACGAGGAGGGTGTTGCTGGTGTGTATCCAACTGGACCACGGGATTTAGGTGTCCCTGTACCAATGAGGGTCCTAGCCCCAGTTCCTGAACTAACCACTGAACTATGAAGGTTATTCAGGTGACGTATAAGGGAGGATGTTCCTAGGTGGGCAAGATCCTTACCCTTGCTTATTTGAGCTTTACATAAGCTACATATTGCCATACATTGGTTGTCTGGATTTGGATAAAAATAACTCCAGACCGAAGAGGTGCATTTTTTGGTCTTCTGACCAGGCATGACGATGGGCTTTTTCATCCCATGGACATCAGCTGTTTCCCCCCCTGGTGCCTCATTTACAATAACCACATCACCATCCTCATCATCAAGTTCCTCCACAGCGCCAGCTACATCATCAATAGCCTCCTCCCGAGCCACCTCTTCCCGTACAGTGATGGGAAGGTCAGGCTTGACAACCACCAACACCCTTGGACTCGCCTTGGGGATTTGTGATAATTTCTCTTTAGAAGGCAAAGTTGTTTGCTGTTTTGTTGCTGACAGCATAACTCTCTTCAATTTTTTGTAGGGGGGGGGAGGAGGAGGAGGGCTAAGATCCGTGGGTGAAGCTGAACCACTAGTCATGAACACGGGCCAGGGCCTAAGCCGTTCCTTGCCACTCCGTGTCGTAAATGGCATATTGGCAACTTTATGTTTCTCCTCAGATGATTTTAAGTTTCTCTTTTTGCTACTTTTTCTTAACTTGGGCTTTTTGGATTTTACATGCCCGGTACTACGAGATTGGGCATCGGGCTTGGAAGACGACGTTGATGGCATTTCATCGTCTATGTCATGACTAGTGGCAGCAGCTTCAGCATTAGGAGGAAGTGGGTCTTGATCTTTCCCTACTTTATCCTCCAAATTTTTGGTCTCCATTATATGTAGCACAAGATACTGCAGAATGTGTGAACTTGGTAATATTGCAGTACCAATGGACTTATAATGCTGGATTGGTTTTGCAAATTTGGTTATAATTATTATATATTTTTTTTTTTTTTTTTTTTTTTTTTTTTTTACTTTTTTTTTATTTTTTACAAACTTGGGAATAATGGGGAAATAACTATGCCCTTAGAAGCACAGAGCACAGGACACAGCACCACTGGACTGAACAGGACACGGCACAGGACCCAGCAGCACTACGGAACTCAGCAGGACAGAGCACAGGACACAGCACCACTGGACTGATACTGCAGAATGTGTAAACTTTGTAATATTGCAGTACCACTGGACTTTTACTGCTGAATGTGTGAACTTGGTAATATTGCAGTACCAATGGACTTATAATGCTGGATTGGTTTTGCAAATTTGGTTATAATTATTATATATTTTTTTTTTTTTTAATTTTTTATTTTTTTTTACTTTTTTTTTATTTTTTACAAACTTGGGAATAATGGGGAAATAACTATGCCCTTAGAAGCACAGAGCACAGGACACAGCACCACTGGACTGAACAGGACACGGCACAGGACCCAGCAGCACTACGGAACTCAGCAGGACAGAGCACAGGACACAGCACCACTGGACTGATACTGCAGAATGTGTAAACTTTGTAATATTGCAGTACCACTGGACTTTTACTGCTGAATGTGTGAACTTGGTAATATTGCAGTACCAATGGACTTATAATGCTGGATTGGTTTTGCAAATTTGGTTATAATTATTATATTTTTTATTTTTTTTTAAATTTTTTATTTTTTTTTACTTTTTTTTTATTTTTTACAAACTTGGGAATAATGGGGAAATAACTATGCCCTTAGAAGCACAGAGCACAGGACACAGCACCACTGGACTGAACAGGACACGGCACAGGACCCAGCAGCACTACGGAACTCAGCAGGACAGAGCACAGGACACAGCACCACTGGACTGATACTGCAGAATGTGTAAACTTTGTAATATTGCAGTACCACTGGACTTTTACTGCTGAATGTGTGAACTTGGTAATATTGCAGTACCAATGGGCTTATACTGCAGGATTGGTTGTGAAAATTTTGTGGTAATTAAAAAATATTAAAGTAGTTTTTGGTATTTTATAAAAAAAACTTTTTTTTATTTTTTTAAACACAGGGGAATATTGGGGAAATAACTATGCCCTTAGAAGCACAGAGCACAGGACACAGCACCACTGGACTGAACAGGACACAGCACAGGACCCAGCAGCACCACTGACCTCAGAAGGACAGAGCACAGCACACAGCACCACTGGACTAATACTGCGGAACACAGCACAGCACAGCACAGCACAGCACAGCACTAAACAGCACTAAACAGCACAGCACAGCACAGCACTAAACAGCACAGAACTAAACAGCACAGAACTAAACAGCACAGAACTAAACAGCACAGAACTAAACAGCACAGAACTAAACAGCACAGAGGACCACCTAACACACCCTCCCTCTACCCTGATCAATGCCCGAGTGAAGATGGCGGCGACTAGCGGGGAATTTATAGGATCCGAGTATCGCGAGATCCGACAACGGGATTATGAGTCAGAGCCTCAGTTTCACTTTTGAATTTGGCGCCAATACCCGGATCTGTCTCGGATCCGACTCGGATCCGCAACGTTCGGGTGGGCTCGGATTTCAGAAATCCGAGCGCGCTCATCCCTAATATATACAGAGTATAAAAATATTATGGCAAGGGCAAAGTATTAGGCACCCCTGCCCTTAAAGGTGCATTCCCATTTTTAATAAGGTGATTTAAAAATGACTTAGCAACAGCTCTTACCTGAATGTGGTGGGGAACCCTTAAGAATTAAGAACTCCCGTACGATAAGATTTTATTTGCAGAGCAAGCTTAGTGGAGCGTAATGTCAGGTCTGTCCTCTCTGTGCCATTCTGTCTGTGCAGCCAACGGACATAATTACATTCCAGAGTTCCAGCTAAAATGAACTGGTAAAAAGTTAGAGTTTGGGTTAGTGAACAGTGCATAGACATACTGTAAATACTATATGTTACTGTGAGACAAATTGTCATTGCAATGTGACATTATTTACAACTGTCCCATAAATTTCTAGACCATCTACTACAGCCAAGCCCACTGAATAAGCTTTGTCACAGCATGTCCCATTAAACACACTCCAAGCCAGCAGAGAGGAAGGGAAAATTGTAAAGTAATAAATAGAAAGTGAAAATGTTCACACCACTGAACAAGAAGACAGGCGGACACCGGTGATATAGGATTCTATAATATAGAAGGCTGCCCACAGAGAAGCCAATGCTTTATCTAAAAGCCAGCACACTGGAAGATGACATGATTACCAGCGTACTCTGTGCGAGAAAAGACTCCCGCAGAAACATAGATGGGAAATAATGGAAATGCTAAATATGTCTATCTATGTAACGACAGACAGTGTGAGCCATATAATATAATATAAGAAACATATATAACAACTTATTAGATAGCATTTAAATGCATTAAAAAAGAGAAAAAAATAAAATGTAAAATGTAGTGATACATAAATTATAGGCAATATGAAGACACATATACAAAAAGAGAAATTATCACAATAATTATTATAAAAATATAGCAGGCCAGGCTTGCTGAGACCTGTAGTTCACAAATCTAACATTAACCATGTATTACCCCACACCCATGGCCTAGGGGCTGTGTGTCATTATGGCAGAGGGACCCCATGCTGTGGGTTCCACTTCTGTAGTGCCACCAACCTCTGCTGGCAAAGCCTAGGGCAAATTGGAGGAGAATCAGGGGGACCCCATGCTGTTTGTCCACCTATTTTCCTCCAACAAGCTCTAGGCTGGCCGCACTAGGGTTAATATGTCAAGGGAGGGTGGGGGGGGGGCACTTTTTTTTTTAAAAAAAAGAAGCTATTATTCATTCATTTTTAACACTGTGTACTGTCGGTGCCTCCAGCGGCTGTATAGCAGCAGGCATTGGCATTGCTGGAATTGCTGATTTAATGTCAGCATTGTGACTGTCAGCATTTTGAGTGTCGGAGTGTCTGTATTTTATCAGTGTCGCCAAAATTGAAATACAGGCATTTTCCTCATCTGCATTTTCATGTCGGCAGGATAAGTGTCATTTATCTTTTTGGAAATATGGAACCAAGGAATATGTATGCAAAGATAGTAATAAAAACACCTGTAATTCTGTAATTCTAACCAGACTAAGAGGGGTGTGTAGAAAGAGTTCAAGTGTCAAGAGCTAAGCTTCGGTTTTAGCCTAGCTTTCTGCTCGGGTTCAAATCTGCTGAGTGAACACGACTACTGTATGAGATCAAGTACAGGCTTATGAGATGCAGCTGATGCTCAAGTGTGTATGAGTTGTTATTATTGCTATCATTTATTTGTTTGTTTATTAAAATGGCGCCCGAGATTCAGTAGTGCCAGACAATCATATAAATACAGATAAGACATAACTAATACAATGAACAAAATCACAAATATATGAAAACAGTTACATCTAACAAAGTGTGAGAAAAAACTATAGGAAAGACAGAATGTGGCAAAATACATGACAAGGACAAAAGAGGAAGGCGGACAGTAGACAGACATGAGATAATAGGTAGATAGGTTCCTGCACGTGGGAGCTTACATTCTAGAGGGAGTTTCAGGAATGAAGAGAGAGGCCAGTGATGCCTTCGGAATGTTGGTAAGACCCAGACTACGGTCAGGGTAGGGTGCTGCTAAATTGTCCTGTAAATGGGTCAAGTGACTTGAGAGTGGGTGCTCACTCCGAGAGAGGTGCCCAGGAGACTCGAGACTTTACTATGTACCCATAATTTGAGGGAAGGCATCTGGCACCAGTAGCCAAATGTTACAAGCCGCGGCGGCTCAGGCACCGACGCGACTCGCTCCAGCCCCATGGATGCATCCCGGCCATCGTCCTGGAGACCGGGGCATCACTTCCGGTTTTCACCCCCAGCCGTCACCATGACTACGGTCGGGACGCTCCTCTATCACTGTCACGACCCGGCCAGGAGGGCGCGTGCGCTTTGCACCTCTTATTCATTCCCAGCTAGGGAATGATTATTATTTGCCATGCCCCTCTATTGTGATTGGTCCTCCTTTGTATATTAGGCAGAGAGTGCTTAACCTCCCTGCAGGTTATGGTTCCTGCTTCAGTGTACTTTCCTGCTCCTTTCTCTGCTCCTCTGCTCTTGCTGTTTGGATTGATTCTGCTGTGTATGACCCTTGGCTCACTTACTGGCCTCTGCTGGATTGCTCGTGACCCTGACCTCTGCCTGTTACCTGGATACGCTGTTTGCCGCCAGCCCTGACCTCTGCCTGGACCTCACTACCGCTGCCTGCTGTACCCTTTAACCTCGGCCTGTTTTGGACTGTTTCTACCACCTGGCCCTCACCTGCGCTACAGTAAGGTTATGAACTTGTACTACTCTGAGCTAAAGTACTGGGGGCATCCGAGTTCCTGTGAGCACGTTGAGCTCTATGGGAAATGCGGTTGCTATAGGTAAAGACCTCTGTTACCTGTTCTACAAGTTTATGATACTTGCCGTCAGCCCTAACACCAAGTGAGAAGGCCAATGAGACTGCAGCTGTGTAGAGGGAAGAGAGTGCCATGCCTAATATGCGAGAGTGTCAGCAGCACAGTGGCATAGTGGTTAGCATCTCTGCACCACAGCACAGGGGTCATGAGTTTGTCATTTTGAATGACAAATATTCTCTGTACAGCGCTGCAGAATTGATGATGGCCTTGGGTCTTTGATGGCTGGCCACACTTCCTATGAAAGTTGACCACGCCCTTTCAACAGAGCGTATGTTTTTTCCTGGGCCCCCTACCATTACATTCCCACGGTGGTCCCTCCATACCCCCTTCCGACACTGATTGGGTATCTCATACATAAACGTTGGATATATGTATAATAAAAAGCATTACTTTCTTACTTGAGAAAAAAAAATTATTTACCATTAAAACATTTGACATCATTAAAAGCAGGAAAATTGGATTTGGTCTGTTGCAAGAGAAGTGTATATATACAGAGAAGATTGCAATCTACTGCAATCTTCTTCTGAACGACAATCTACTTTACAGTTTATCCTCCCTTCAGTCCATTCTAAATTGCTGCCATATTTATCTCCATATCGCCATATCTCATCATTCTGTATTGACTCCATCACAACAAAATCCCCTCACTGTCAGTTCCCAACAAGCAATAACATAAAAACTGAAAAAGAAAAAAATAATAATTCTAGTCCTTAAAGCAATTCAGTTGCTAAACATCTTTCACCTCGTATCCATATCTACATGACATCTGAGTCTTAAAATATCTGTTTTTCAAGCAATTTAACATTTTTATTACTCTCCTAGTTTCTTGTCTATTTACTAATAGAACAGTTTTTAGAATTGTGTTGTTGAAGGTGATGTCCACATTATCCTCAAATAGATAATAAGCAGATTTAGAAACATTGATATTGATTTTTCTGCTCCTTTATGGTTTAAAGCAAGATTTCAAATAAACAGCTTTTCTGCAGCAAAATTGTGTCATGTTCCCTTTTGAAGTAAATAGTAAAACAGTTTATTTTATACTGCATAAAAATTAATATTATATAAAATTCATGAACATTATACTTATACACTTACACTTCATATATTTATATGTTTTCGGATCCATAGAATAACACAACATACCAATTTTGGAATGTTCAAACTGTTTGAATAAGCTGGAGCCACTGTTATGAAAATATATGCAAATTCGCTAGAACATGATTAAGTTAAATTTAAAATATTTTCCCAGTGTTTTTTTATTTTTTTGCTAACGGTGAATCTTCAATGTGAATGGCGGACCCTCGAAAACCAAACATCAAATAGTAGTGTTTGTAGTTAATTTTTTTTTAAAAATTGAAATATTTTTTCATGAAATGTGATTAAAAATATTATTAAATAGTATTTATTTGAAAACAAAATTTAATTTTAATACAAACAGTGAACCTTGAATACAAACAGTCAACTTTGAACAGAAATGGAAACACAAACTGCAAATTTCAAACCTATAGTTTGAATCAGGATCTGTTGAAGATTGTACCACAAACATGTTCACGGCCTTCGAAATTTTTGAGCATCTTTACTATTGCGTCCATATAATACTAAGTGTAACTGTGCCTCATTTAGAGTAAATTTCTGCTATGCTGTGCTGCAGGGATGGGGCAAATGTGCAGACAGATTAGAGTTGTGAGGGGGATGTGTCCTAGCTCAACTCTAAATCACAATGTTAATATAAAGCGTGCTACATGCAAAAGCAGGAAGTACTTAATAAAAAACCCATTTGCACTACTTGCATCATACCATGGTTTGCCCAGGTGTAAATTTGCACCTTAACTCTAAATGAGTCTGCAACTATTTCATGAAACTTATTTCTTTTATTCTATTTTCATTTTAATTACATTGTATTCTATGTTATTATATTAGCAATGCATCACTCCCTTTCCCGCTCTGAGCGAGATGGTGTGTGTGTAATATAGTGCATCACTCACCTTCTCGTCCAATCAACAAATCTTGATCCATGACTGTAGGGGAATATCTGGGATCACTAACAACAGGGAGAAATTTGGTGAATACCCTGCCCCATTCGTTGGTGGGGAAAGCTAGTTAAAAAAAAAAAGTTTACATACTCACCTGATCGTGCCGCCGGCTCACTCCTCTCTACTTGGTTCACACTGAGTGTTGGGCGGGGGGGTAAGAGAGGCACAAAGGTCTCCCTTTCTTGAATTTCATGGCAGTGATGGTTGCGGGATATAGGTATATTTCTGAAATGTAAATACTATTAATTTATTGCTGTGGCTGTTTACAGGGAAGGAAATAGGTTTATTTATTAAATGGGAATACTATTATTTTAATGTTGGGGCTGGAGGAAGGCCTAATTATTACTCGCGGGTGCTATTGATTTAACATCGGGGCTGGTTGTCATTTTCTAAATGTACTCATTTTTTTTCCAAATAGGGCCTCCAACATTCCAGGATCCAGAGAAGCCACAACTAAAGAAAGCAGCAGCCACAGATGGTGAAAGTGAGAAGAACAGGTAGGACAGTCTGTGAAATGTTGTAATTCTAGTGGGACAATCCAGATTTTTGGTGAGTGTTCTGCCCAATGCAAGTGGCAGGCTAAGACTATTAACTGTTTATGTGCACACTGCATTCTTTCTATACTACACTATGGTGCTAGATGTCCTCCAATTCAGGAGTGCTGGGACATATGTCACGCTCCGGCAAGCGGGCACTGCACCCTTGTGTCAGTGTACACAACAATGCAGGTTTTTTTTTTGTGTAGGAAGGTGGGCTAGCACTTTTCACCTGCTAGCTATGCCCCAATGATGCATAGCCACGCCCACTAGTATGACAACACCCATAGTAAATCTTCTGCTGCCGCGTCGCAAATTTTTTTCACATGCTCAACTATAAGTTGTACCGGGGCCCTGAATTCCTCTTGGCAGCCTTGGCGACAGGGGTGACCGCCCAGGGCGCAGCACTGAAGGGAGGGCAATTTAGGAATATTTTAGGTTCATTTGGTTAAAATTGAGGGCTAGGGGGGCGGCATTTATCTTTCTTGCCCCAGGCGCTAGAATTCTAAGTTACGGCTCTGTCTTCCAATATGTCTCTGTGCTCCTGATCTTCAGGGCTAATCCCCACTGTCCCGGTAACTTCTCTTTGTTTTAATGACAAAAACAGTCCACTATCCGAAGACAAAAGGATATTCTTACAAAGAACAAAGGATCAAATAGGGTTTGAGGTTACTATAGGTTAAAAATGGACAGACTAGATGGGCCAAGTGGTTCTTATCTGGCATCAAATTCTATGTTTCTTGTTTCAAGTATAACAATATTAATCTTCAGGGCTAATGCCCAATAACTCTTAAAGAATTCATCAATCCATTAGCAAAACCCAGTCTCTATATATGGTCCTGTAGCACAATTATCTGTTCATCTGCTTATTTTCCTCTGCCCACTTCCAGTTCTCTTCAGATCCTTCTCCTCTCTGCACAGTGTTCCTCTTTATAGCTCTGTCATTCACTATCACCACCTCACTTAATGACTTTCCCGCCTCTGCTTACTGGGCTCAGAACAATCGCCCAGCCCTCAGCTCCTCCACTCCACCATAGAGCATGTGCACTCACAGAGCAATACTTGGATTACACCAAAAAAATATTTACTCTTTACCATCCTGGTCCTATATTATTCCACCACCCACAGCTCCTGAAGTCTTGTGTCTTACGATTCTGGATATCCTGATTTAAGACAACAAAAATATTATTAAATCAGATTATTAAGGGACACTTTAAACTAAGCTATATGTTATTCACATTTCCAAAATGAAAAATTAGAGGACTAGCAACCTCTCCAGAGAGCTGATCAGGATCATTACCCTCGGCATACAAGACACAAGAAGACACACTGTGATGCATGTATAACAATTCACCCAACAAAGTTTGTAAGATCTGTCACGAATGCTCGTTTGTGTCATTCTGGACATCATTCAATTCACTGAATGAAAAAATACTACACACTACACTGGAAACACATGGATATACGTGCAATAAACCAAAAATCTTTTTTTAAGACTTTTTTGGGAAAATTGGATGAAAAGTATAAATTCAGACTAAACGGTTGACCAAGGTTCAATAAGTCACTTAGTTGTCTGCCACCAATGCCAACTGTTTACAGACAACCACTCGATACTGCAGGCGATTGTGAAAATCACAACTGCAGGACACTATCAATACCTACGGCTCCTCTAGTGGGCACTAGTAATTATTAATCAATATAACTTTATTATTTATTAGTGCAAACAAGAGGACACACTCAGTTACTATTAAAACCAAGGGGGCACTATATTTATTTTATTTCCCTGGTACCTGCTGACCAGGTGTACCCGGAGGAGGCGAATGCTACCAGCATTGGGCCAGACATCTCTAGGTGCAGGGGCCTGAACATTTTTTCGGGCCCTCTCCCTTAGAGGACTGGTCCCGTTGCTGGTACAGAAAGACAGAGAGGGTTTATTTTAACATAGCTAATCATGGATTCTCGTAAACTGCATGCAATTTGGAGTAAACCGCACACACTTTAGGAGTTTTTAAATCACTGCACATCACTGCACATCACAGCACATCACTGCACATCACTGAAGATTTTGTTTTTCAGCCTCCAGATTGCTAGATAGTAAACCCAGTAGCTTGGAGGGAAAAATCACCAGCAATGTCCATCGTTTTCAAATCCAGCAAATCAATGAAAGTATACTCTGCAATCAGGTTATTCTACAAACCTCCATTTGGATGATAAAAATAGGGACTGTCTAAAACTTTGACAGTAAGTAGTTCCTGTGTCACCTAGAAATGATCCAATTCCCATACCCTCAAGAGAATGTAAACTTGATTTTAAATGTAATACATTCAGAACAAGTCATTTAGGTTTGGATGAATGTACACCCAAATTAAACATGTTCAAGTTGGTAAGCCAAATAATTTCACATGGGAAATTCTCTCACCTGTATACGAGAGCAGAGTGTGTTAATCCAGGCTGTAGACCAGATGAATCACAAGTGACTGGCTCTGAAATTACCTTTCTCCCTGGCCTCTCCTGCTGCTCTTCTACAGTTGATAACTACATCTCATAAGTAGAAAGACTGCACAGCAAATAAATAAAAACCAACATATTCATTTTATTAAAGAAATACTAAAATAATATTAACTTATTATATAAAATTAAAATATGTTGATTTAGTACAAACTTATTGGAACATCCAAAATAGGCTGAAGAAATGCAGAGTAATTAATTGTTGGGTTTCTTCTTAATTAAATTCAGAGTGAGGCAGAAAAGGTCATTAGGAGGAGCTGAGCGGATCATTGTGTTGCCTGTTGAGTATGTGCTAGGTGTATTCATGTATCTTGCATTACTCCTACATGTAAGAATGAGGGGTGGTTTTGCGGAATGGTATACTAAAATGAGGTTTAGGTTGTGGAGAAAGTACAGGTGCAGGGTGCTTCTTGGTTATCCAGTGTTTGAAAATCCTTTTTCCCACCACAAAACTCTTTTCTTTTTATAGATCTTTGGATGTAGATGAGATAGTTGCAATGGGACACAATTTGTTTCTTCTAGCAGAGGTGGAGCAGGAATGAACAGCAAATCTTGTAAAACAAAGAGTTATTTAATACAGATAACAAACAAATGGTCAACTAGAGAGGAAATTCAAACTCATACATTACTTCATGTTGTTCTGTACACATGTCCCATAAAGGCCTCAATTGGATGGGACGTGGTTATTCACGTTAATCCTTGACTATCCCCACATTCTAAATCCCACATTCTGAATCAACCATTAACCTCTCATCCTCCATAATTAAACCTCCATCATTAACCTCTCATCCTCCATCATTAACCCCTCCTTATCCAGCAATCATTAGCCCCATATCCTCCATCAATAATTCCTTTACATCATAAACCTTGTTGTCAGCATCATCATTCTTCATTAACCCTCTATCATCAGCAGCAGCTATTTATATAGCGCCACTAATATCACAGCGCTGTACAGAGTACTCACTCACATCAGTCCTTGCCCCATTGGATCATTCTCCATTAACCTCCACATCTTCATAAAATCATAAACTCTAATCTTATTCGGGCCACTGAGCTCCTCCTATCATCATCATCATTTATATATATAGCGCCACTAATTCCGCAGCGCTGTACAGAGAACTCATTCACATCAGTCCCTGCCCCATTGGAGCTTACAGTCTTAAATTCCCTAATATAGACACACACTCACACACAGACAGAGAGAGACTAGGGTCAATTTTTGATAGCCACCAATTAACCTACCAGTATGTTTTTGGAGTGTGGGAGGAAACCGGAGCACCCGGAGGAAACCCATGCAAACCCAGGGAGAACATACAAACTCCACACAGATAAGGCCATGGTAGGGAATTGAACTCATGACCCCAGTGCTAGGAGGCAGAAGTGCTAACCACTAGGCCACTGTGCTGCTATACATTTACTCAGAGAGGAACTGATCATACATCAGTTTCACTACGCTTCCATATCACCAGGGAACCCACCCCCAGATCCTGCTCAATGACAGAGTAACTGATCAAGTAGGAGCTGGCATTGAGAAAGGATTTAATCTGAAACATGTTTACCCTCTTGGGATTGTTTTTGGAGCGCAGGGGGATTGCACACGTTACTTCCAGTTTCCAGGAAACGGTGACCATAGCAGAGACATACCATGATTCTTTACAGCCAACTACATGCACTTTATTATCTTCAATGTAAGTCAGATATTGCTTTTGTTTGTAAAATAAAAATACTGTTATTAATATAACATTTTTTCTCACCATATATGATGTATTTTTTTGGGACTCCGAGACTGGATAGTGGAGTACCAGTACTGGGTAACTGTTACCACACACCAACAATCAACTACTATAATCTATTGCATACAGCCCAATCTAAACTTGTTGTGAGCGATAGATACTTAACCTACATGTAGGTAGGTAGATAAATATAGAATGAGCTAATATCTTGAGGTTCACTTAGCAGCAATATCCCATAATGGGCCAATAGTTATATTTCTGGCAAATTGATTCCCAATTTTTTATACCTGTTTCAAACAAATAAAACATAATTAAAAAAACCTCTTGTAATGTACATTTGTAAAGTTTGTTTTTGATTTTTGTTTTTTGAACTTGTTGTCGAAAAACAAAATTTGAAAAGACAGATTTTATTCAGAATTCTAAAACTGTTCTCAGTCCTGACATTTCAAACTGATTCGCTGGTTGCAAAACACTGATATCTGTATAAGCTCAAAATTCTCCTAAACATTTCCTTCAATTCTAAGTAGGCTATCACTGAATCATCATAGACCATAAAAGTTTTTGTAACACTTATTACTAACTGTGTAGTAATAACAAACTGGTATCAACATACAACAATATTGGGTACAAACACAGCATATTGTGTCAGCAATACTAGAATTCTAATTGAATGCTCTACGTCTTTAAGCCCACAGAGGAGGCTATCAATAACTACATGGTCACTGGATTGTCAGAATGATTCCTGGCTGAATTTGATGAGCAAAGAATTCTACAACATAAATGTCACTGTGCTTTTTACAAAATATAGGGGATTTATCCTGCAAAGCAATGTGTTACGGCTCCTAATCATTAGGTAAGACTACTATCAAGATTACATAAGAACTTCATCAATGAGAGAGAAGATCATTTTTAATACTTTATTCAGTTTAAAGATATAATAAGTAACATAAAAATACAACCAATAAAAAAAATGAAAAGAAAATACTCATAAGCAAAAAAGGAAAAAAGGAGCAAGTAAATGAAGATATAGACCACATTCTAAGCCACTGCCTTATGAAACCAAATCTATATTTTGGTTCAAGGTACCTTTGTCATTATATAAAACTTGCTAGAAGGGAAACAGTAGGGAACATCACTTACCTTGGATGGCACTAGAGATGAGCGATGATGCATTGTTGCAGAGAGGCAACATTTTGTGTGAATCAAATTTCACTGCAGAACAGACCATTTTAAAGAGGTGTAAAGGTTGGTGATAAGATTTTTGAGTTCTGCTTTACTTCACGCCTTTCACAGAATGGCTACTTATCATTGTATTTGCAAATATATTCTCTATGAATAGAGCAGGGATGATGGCAATGAATAAATTCTGCTGGGTGGTGTGGGTGGGGTAGGACTGGAAACACATAAGGGTGATGTGAATGGACTAGGATTGGAAACACATAAGGGTGATGTGAATGGACTAGGATTGGAAACACATAAGGGTGGTGTGGGTGGACTAGGATTGGAAACACATAAGGGTGGTGTGGGTGGACTAGGACTGGAAACACATAAGGGAGGTGTGGGTGGGTTAGGACTGGAAACACATAAGGGTGGTGTGGGTGAGGTAGGACAGGAAATACATAAGGCTACTGTGGGTGGGTAGGACTGGAAACACATAAGGGTGGTGTGGGTGGACTAGGATTGGAAACACATAAGGGAGGTGTGGGTGGGTAGGACTGGAAACACATACGGGTGGTGTGAGTGGACTAGATCTGGAAACACATAAGGGTGGTGTGGGTGAGGTAGGACAGGAAACACATAAGGCTACTGTGGGTGGGTAGGACTGGAAACACATAAGGGTGGTGTGGGTGGACTAGGATTGGAAACACATAAGGGTGGTGTGGGTGGACTAGGACTGGAAACACATTAGGGTGATGTGAGTGGACTAGATCTGGAAGCACATAAGGGTGATGTGGGTAGACTAGGATTGGAAACACATAAGGGTGGTGTGGGTGGACTAGGACTGGAAACACATAAGGGAGGTGTGGGTGGGGTAGGACTGGAAACACATAAGGGTGGTGTGGGTAGACTAGGATTGGAAACACATAAGGGTGGTGTGGGTGGACTAGGACTGGAAACACATAAGGGAGGTGTGGGTGGGGTAGGACTGGAAACACATAAGGGTGGTGTGGGTGAACTAGGATTGGAAACACATAAGGGAGGTGTGGGTGGGGTAGGACTGGAAACACATAAGGCTACTGTGGGTGGGTACAACAGGAAACACATAAGGGTGGTGTGGGTGGGGTAGGACTGGAAACACATAAGGGTGGTGTGGGTGGACTAGGATTGGAAACACATAAGGGAGGTGTGGGTGGGGTAGGACTGGAAACACATAAGGGTGATGTGGGTAGACTAGGATTGGAAACACATAAGGGTGGTGTGGGTGGACTAGGACTGGAAACACATAAGGGAGGTGCGGGTGGGGTAGGACTGGAAACACATAAGGGTGGTGTGGGTGGACTAGGATTGGAAACACATAAGGGAGGTGCGGGTGGGGTAGGACTGGAAACACATAAGGCTACTGTGGGTGGGTACTACAGGAAACACATAAGGGTGGTGTGGGTGGACTAGGACAGGAAACACATAAGGGTGGTGTGGATGGACTAGGATTGGAAACACATAAGGGAGGTGTGGGTGGGATAGGACTGGAAACACATAAGGCTACTGTGGGTGGGTACTACAGGAAACACATAAGGGTGGTGTGAGTGGACTAGATCTGGAAACACATAAGGGTGGTGTGGGTGGACTAGGATTGGAAACACATAAGGGTGGTGTGGGTGGACTAGGACTGGAAACACATAAGGGAGGTGTGGGTGGGTTAGGACTGGAAACACATAAGGGTGGTGTGGGTGAGGTAGGACAGGAAATACATAAGGCTACTGTGGGTGGGTAGGACTGGAAACACATAAGGGTGGTGTGGGTGGACTAGGATTGGAAACACATAAGGGAGGTGTGGGTGGGTAGGACTGGAAACACATACGGGTGGTGTGAGTGGACTAGATCTGGAAACACATAAGGGTGGTGTGGGTGAGGTAGGACAGGAAACACATAAGGCTACTGTGGGTGGGTAGGACTGGAAACACATAAGGGTGGTGTGGGTGGACTAGGACTGGAAACACATTAGGGTGATGTGAGTGGACTAGATCTGGAAGCACATAAGGGTGGTGTGGGTGGACTAGGATTGGAAACACATAAGGGTGGTGTGGGTGGACTAGGACTGGAAACACATAAGGGAGGTGCGGGTGGGGTAGGACTGGAAACACATAAGGGTGGTGTGGGTGGACTAGGACAGGAAACACATAAGGGTGGTGTGGGTGGACTAGGATTGGAAACACATAAGGGAGGTGCGGGTGGGGTAGGACTGGAAACACATAAGGCTACTGTGGGTGGGTACTACAGGAAACACATAAGGGTGATGTGGGTGGACTAGGACAGGAAACACATAAGGGTGGTGTGGATGGACTAGGATTGGAAACACATAAGGGAGGTGCGGGTGGGGTAGGACTGGAAACACATAAGGCTACTGTGGGTGGGTACTACAGGAAACACATAAGGGTGGTGTGGGTGAACTAGGATTGGAAACACATAAGGGAGGTGCGGGTGGGGTAGGACTGGAAACACATAAGACTACTGTGGGTGGGTACTACAGGAAACACATAAGGGTGGTATGGGTGGACTAGGACAGGAAACACATAAGGGTGGTGTGGGTGAACTAGGATTGGAAACACATAAGGGAGGTGTGGGTGGGGTAGGACTGGAAACACATAAGGCTACTGTGGGTGGGTACTACAGGAAACACATAAGGGTGGTGTGGGTGGGGTAGGACTGGAAACACATAAGGGTGGTGTGGGTGGACTAGGATTGGAAACACATAAGGGAGGTGCGGGTGGGGTAGGACTGGAAACACATAAAGCCAAATGCTGCAGGTTTGTACAGGGAGGATTGAATTAACTGTCAATTTGTCCACATGTCCCTTTAGACATTTTCCTTTGACCTTTAATTGGAGGCTTTGGAAATACCAGTCTAGACCAATTTACCGTTCTCTTTGGAACTGAGCAGAAATTTGACTTCCAAAAAGTGTGCACTATTTCTTTATAACTGATTGGGAGTTTGCAAAATATAGTTAAGTTTATATATCCCCCTGCCTTTTACTCCTTTTTACTTTTTATCTGCATACTCTATTGTGTTGCTATGTCTGTGAGTCGGATGGAGTTCTCAGCAAACTCCTCTTTGTTAATCATAGTTCATAGATAAGGCTGAAACAGGAGCAAATTCCCTTTTCCCCAAGAGACTAGTTGCAACCCTGGGGAGAATACATGCTTCTGTGGTAAGCTTGTTGTTTCTGCTACACATCCATTTTTACGTTGCTGTAGATAATGTTTTATTTATGTTCATTCTTCCACTGCTGAAGAGAAGCTGTAAATTGCTGATTTGAACCAAAAAGCAAATACAATGACATTTATTTCAACAAGTCTTCAGGCTCTCAGATCACGTACTTTTATCAGGGGATGATACATATTGTTAAATAGTTCCACCATTAGTAAAGAAAACAAGGAACGTTAATTCACTCCTCAAGTGAATGCAGACAAAATAGTTCAGGGGCCTGACGCGTTTCTTTACCGATAGGTAATTTCTTCAGCAGAACAATTTGATGATAGCTGCAACAAGCTAACAGCCCCCAAAACACCAATGCCAGAGGAGAGAAGCTAGTTAGAGAATGACAATCCCACAACAAGTGAGTTTGCTCTTGAGTCAAGTGAACTTGTTATAACCAGATTATCCTGTTGATGGGAAGGATGATAAATGATTATACTGCAAAATACAGCTGTGATCAAGTGATTTATGCTGCAGTCTGTCATGTAATGTGAAGATAAGAGACTGTATATTGAGACTATAAATAAGTAAACATATATTATTTATTTATCCAAAGAAGATTACTTAGCACCCATTATTTTCAATAGTAGTAGTATGCAGAATCTCTAGAAAGAAAGAAAACACTTGCTCCAACAAGCCTGCAACAGACAATTTTTTGTGCTGATTTATTTGAGTCTCTGTATGTACTGTATTATGCATGTGTTTAAAGGCCTTGCAAAATGCTTGTACACATGCACAATGCATAAAGTATGTCTATTGCAAAGTAGAGAATACATAATTAAAACACAAACATTGCTATTATCATAATAAATAAGCATCATTTTAGGATCTAAATACTTTTACAAACTCAAGCCTCCTGGGGCAAAACTTTAGTTTGTTTGATAGTTACTTCAAAGCCAATTATATCTGGTTGTGACTATGCCCAGCGAGAATTCTATAGGCACACAAGAAAGTGGGGTGTATAGCGTGATACATAAAGACAATGTTCATCATACCAGAGGTGGACAATGTGGGGTTTTCCAAATTTGAATAAAGAATTTTTCAAATAATTAAGTTATTTTAATTGGTTACCTGTTAACAGAACAAGTACCTACATAATACTTGTACTATTCACACCACTGATGAAAGGTGGTGCATCTTACAGCTGAACAGGGTTATCATCAGTGATAGCAATATTATAGACCAAAATATATTAAAATCAGAACATTGGGCTTACCTGCCATCCTCAAGTTCCTCTGTGTCGCTTCTGATCAGCAGCCAGCAGGAATCCATCTACTTCAGCAGAAGAGGAGGAGGAAAGTAAGAGGTGAAGAGAGTGAAGTGGACCAAGCTGGGGATTGGGGGGGATGGTGAAAACCAAGATGAATAGTGGGTTGTGAGGGGCACAGGGGAAAAGTAGGTGGAGGGAGCAAATGGTAGAAGAAGGTGGAGAATAGATCTAATAGAAGGGCTACAGACAGGGTGACGGACACTAAAAGAGGGGGGTACGAAAGGCACAGACACACACAGAGAATACAGATACAAACACACACAAAGAGGGGCAGAGGCACACATACAAAATTGGAGACAGAGAGGCAAACACAAAGGGGAGGCAGAGCCAGGTGGAGGGCGGCGGGAGGAGGAGCAGAGCGAGGCATCAATGGACATGCATGTACGCTGTAAAGAGAAAAATGCTGCGCCCCTAAGGTAGCAGAGGGTCCGCATGCTGTCTCCATATTGGAATAGGCAGCATGCGGCTAGTTGTGCACAGGAATGGGGAGGATCCCCATACTGCTCCTCAGCTTGCTTAGTATGCAGATGAAGAGGCCGTGTCATTACTGCTCCATTTGCCGGGGATTACCAACATACAAAAATTTAGCCCATCACCCCTGTATGTGCCCTCCGTGCGGCCGCTGTCACTCAGAGTACCCGCTCCACTTGCTCTGCCCAAGCTACGTCCCTGCCCACACACATGTGGAGAACACAGATTTCAGGGTCTCATGGTCAATGTCATTGTTGAGCTGGAAGAGAGAGGTGAGAGAAGACATTGGAGGACATGGCCACTGGGGTCAGCAGGAGATACAGGGGTGTTTCTTGTTCCTATTTGCTCACACTGACTGGTTTGGTTACTTGTTGACAATGTATTCTATTGTTTTGCCTATTTTGTAGTGCACTGTTCTTGCCTGTATTATAATGTTCTGATTTTACCTTGTACTGTTTTATTGAATCCTCCATGCACAGCACTGCAGACCCTTTGTGGCGCCTTATAAGTAAACAATAATAATCAACAACACATCCCCTTAACTGAAATATATTGTGTAAATGTGAATCATGTTATTCAAGTTCTGGGCAACGATAATCCCCTCTAAGGGCGCTTCTGGGTGGGTTGTTGGTTTGGATCACCTGTCAATATTAACAACACCATGGCCTATAAATAGCAGAAAGAGCAGAAAATCTACAAATCCTGGAGAGGTGACTGGTAATGTACTAACTGTAACACCATCTACGTCACAGGTAGAGACAGACCTTGGGCTAGATTTACTAAGCTGCGGGTTTGAAAAAGTGGGGATGTTGCCTATAGCAACCAATCAGATTCTAGCTTTCATTTTGTAGAATGCACTAAATAAATGAAAGCTAGAATGTGATTGGTTGCTATAGGCAACATCCCCACTTTTTCAAACCCGCAGCTTAGTAAATCTAGCCCCTTGTCTTTTTACTATGCTTATCATTTTAATGGTTTTATTGTTTAATATATCAATCACCAGGAATATCACCATCAACATAGCATGCCTCACGTAAAACAGTTACTCATTACCCACATAAGATATATTGTGCTTTGTAGCAGCTACTAGCTAAAGCTGGGTACACACTATAGAAATTTCAACCAACTTTTTATGCCGAGCGATTTTACATGCGATCGATGGTCCGATCGCTCGGTCCATGGACTGCATACACACTAGCCTTGTTTAGGACGATAAAGGGAAGAGCGGACGTCCCGTTAGCGACTTTTTACAGCCATGTTGTCGAGAGCAATGACTGTAATTTCGTACTCACTGTTGTGGATCGGTCGGAAGTTTATACACACTACACAACGGAAACGAGATTGGAGCGAAAATATTAAACGGTACGACCAACCAAATGAGGCGACAATTGTCCATTTGGGCAGACTTTCGACCATCGTGTCACTGCACACACTGACCCGACTTTTGAACGAGCGGTCGTATGTCGGCTGATTCAGCAGATTATTGCACGAAAACTGTGTAGTGTGTACCCAGCTTAATATCCTGTAGGGAGATATGATAGTAACCGCTCTTCTGGAGCTCACTGAAGGAGAAACGACCACTGGAGGTGGGAAAAGGAGGTCCATAATCTTAAATAAAAATTTTAATTAAATTAAGACTATTTTGAAAAAACCTAAACAATTAATTTGTTTTTCTGTTTAGGGGCTGTATTTACTATTATGAGTAAATAACTAAGATTTGTTATTGTCAGCTGCCCGGAGATACTGGTTGGCAGCGGTAAGCAGAGTCTTACTGCTTCACCATCCTGCCCGCGTTTCCGAGCTTTACCGCTTCACACATGCTCAATTGAACTGGAAGCCGTGACTTCCAGTACCACTTTCCACACATTTTTTTTTAAAAAATATATAAAAAATAGTTTAAAAAAAGAATAATTAATGCTGCAATACTTATTAGAAAAAATACTTTATTTAGATAAATGAATAAAAAAAATTTTTCAATGAAATATACCTGCTATCGCCAAACAGAGATGGCGATAGAAGGATTGCAAGGGTGAACATACTACTGTGATCCTTCTTAAATAGTTTTCACCAGGAGAAGCTAGGCAAATATTTTTGCTGGCTGTAACTCCTTGATAGAGCAAAACTTGTTTTCTCCGGAGGGATGGGTTTTCTCCCTATAATAAATAGAGCACTAGGGGCCTGATTCATTAAGGATCTTAACTTGAGAAACTTCTTATTTCAGTCTCCTGGACAAAACCATGTTACAATGCAAGGGGTGCAAATTAGTATTCTGTTTTGCACATAAGTTAAATACTGACTGTTTTTTCATGTAGCACACAAATATCAACTTTAAATTTCAGTGTGCAAATAAGCTGTCAAGTATTTGTGTGCTACATGAAAAAACAGTCAGTATTTAACTTATGTGAAAAACAGAATACTAATTTGCACCCCTTGCATTGTAACATGGTTTTGTCCAGGAGACTGAAATAAGAAGTTTCTCAAGTTAAGATCCTTAATGAATCAGGCCCTAGGTCTTTAACAAACAATGATTTATGCTAAATGTAAAATACACTTTTGCAGTACATCTCTAATTTAAAATGAAATTATTCCACAATTACTAAATTAATGGAACCCGTGTTACCAATTAAGTGGTTTTAAAATGCTAAGTCTGATGAGGAAGCATATTTTTATTCTTGGATCTTTTCATTTTGCTGACTCTGGAAACTAGAATCATTTTTTTGCAATGAAGACAGGAAGCATTGTTTTATTACTTCTATTATGACTGCTGATTGTATGGGACCTAGCTCAATATTTGCATTACTTTTCAGTTGAAATTATTCTAGCACGAATCCAACAGACTTTTTCAGAAATCTGTATTTGCAGCAAATCTTGTCTGTATTAACTTACACAGAAATATGCGATTCATAAGCAAATATTTTCTGTTCTTTATTCAGAGGTAGAGTGAACTATCCACCGAAGAGTAATCTCAACAAATACTCACATAGTTGATTGCAGATTGGACTGTGCATATCTATCATTTTCTATTTCTATCTCATATCTATCTGTGATACATAAATAAGTAATAATAGCGCATTTACACCCAAGTGCTAAGTCAGAGGGGTATATTTACTAAACTGCGGGTTTGAAAAAGTGGAGATGTTGCCTATAGCAACCAATCAGATTCTAGCTGTCATTTTGTAGAATGTACTAAATATATGATAACTACAATCTGATTGGTTGCTATAGGCAACATCTCCACTTTTTCAAATCCGCAGTTTAGTAAATCTAGCCCAGAGGCATCCTGCTCTGCATCAGTAGCACATGTGCCAGGATTAGTGTCAGTTGTGTACTTCAGACACCACACTTGCCAACTCTCCTGGAATGTCTGGGAGACTCCCGAAATTGGGGTCAGTCTCACGGACTCCCGAGACAGCTGGCAAATTTCCCGCATCCCGCTACTGCCACCACTAAATGACGAGATTTGCGGGGAATCACGTCATTTTGGCCTCGCCCCCCCGCGACAAAATGGCATTTCCGATACAGGGGCGTGGCCAAAATAATGCATTTGGCCACGCCCCGACCCCTCTCGCCCTCCAGTCACGCCCCTCTCCCGGAAAGAGCTTTGCGAAAGTAGGTAAATATGAGATATACTTACACGCAAACAGTGCAAGCACAAGAAAAGTTTATTAGCTATTGTTAAACAAATTTTGTATTATATTAGGTTTGGTTTAAATGCAAAAAAAAATTATAATTCAGCAGGTATAATCTTTCTTCTCATGTACGAATGAAATTAGCAAAGCAATCATTCTAAAATAGACCCACAAAATCATATACTGTAAGCATGAGCAAAGAAGAAAGCTTCACATGTGAATCCATAACCTACCAATCTGCTCACCAGCAATGTTTCTATACACAATATACATTGAGTTTCAAATTTTAAAATATTCTACAACACAAATAAATGTCTAATGTCTCTTTCAGCATCTGAATCTTCACAACTAACATGGACCTGTCGCCTATAGTGGCAGCCCTTTTCTCAACTCAACCAACATTTATGAGAATGTTTGCCGATTACCCAGGAACCAGACCCTTGTGAATACTGGTGATGCTTCATGGTCATAGTGTCACTGGTTCCTGGGAAGTTCATAGGTTGCATTGTCATGAATATCAGTTATCCATAAATGGCTGCCACAGCTTTGTATGTGCGCTTTAAATTACTATTATATATAGTGTTATATGTTATAATCAATATAGTGTCAGAAGACCAAGTACAACACTTTTACCATTCATGCTGATTAAAGGATAACTCCACCCCAGGATATTCCTCCCAAAATTCACTTTTGGGAGAAATATCATGTTATCAAATTAAACACCAACCCAGAAGACACTTACATGGGGTCCAGTGTTCCCAACAATATAGCGGGTGCCCATGGCCGTGGCATGTGCCGGGAGCTGCTCTTTCCTCTCCTGCTAACAGTGTGTCGCCAAAGGTCAACATACTTCCTATAACTTCCTATATGTTAAAAAAAAGACAGGGTCGGCAGGAGCAAGGAATGTGCGGCAGATATCTGGGGTCTCTACTGACTATGAACTTTTTCATACAGGTAGCGCATTGTCCACCAACAACATTCTGCCAGTAGGCGTAGTAGAGCAACACTGATCACATTTCAGGAATCAGGAGACACACCGCATTGCACGAATCACTGGACCCCAAGTAAGTTATTCTTCTGGGTATGGGCTAAAATTATTATATTTGACCCAATACATTTTCAGGATTGGATAGAACTAGTCTTTATATGTCAATTAAACATCATGTAAAGAAAAACATATACGTACGACACTCTACAACTTATACTGCAAGAACAGTAAACGTTGGTCAAGGAGGCCGCTGTGAAGATGTCTTCTCTGTCCTATCATAAAATCAGACATTATTAGACTATTCTCTAAATTATTGTGTTCCATCCAATTATAGTTAAACACTAATATCTTCTTCAATCTGCACCTTGAACTCTGTTATATTTTAATTTAAAAAAATCACACTTAAGATTATGCTTAAAAGATAGGATGGATGGGAAAGCAACTAGCGAAGGATTATTGGACCATTGTATTAAATGAAGTATGTCACAATCGTCAGTAATACGACACGTTTAAAAGTTTTCCAATTTAAGGCACTTTGGATAGGCCATGCATATCACTGACATGAAAAATGAGAGTCAGCGTTTCCAAGTAAGGAGAAGGTTTAAGGTCTATTTAAATTAGAGATGGTCACTGACCCCCGTGTTTTGGTTTTGGATTCGGTTTTGGATCTGGATTACCGTCGTGTTTTGGTTTTGGTTTTGGTTTTGCAAAACCGCCATTGCGTGTTTTGGTTTTGGTTTTGGTTTTGTTTGGTTTTGTTTTGCTATTTTTTGGGAAAATCCATGTTTTTGGGCCTAAATTAACCCAATTTAGTGCTCCAACTGTTTTAGAGACAAGTAATCTAATTGTTGAGGTAATAAATCATCCAAAAAAACAGTTTAATTCTTCGTTGGTAGGCCTATTCTACACACAAAACAGATTGTCTTCCTCTCCATCTATGCATATTGGCAATGCAGCCATCGTCTTGAATGTATATTACACCCTACACTTATAGTTAAATATGTAAAGAAATGGAAAAAGCCAGTTTGGTTTCTGTCTCTCAAGGCCCCCCTCCACTTGTATAAAATACCAAAAAATTCAGCCATTATAGACTGTACAATATTAATTGACATGGAGAAAGCCAGTTTGGTTTCTGTCTCTCTAGGCCCCCCTCCACTTGTATAAAATACCAAAAAATTCAGCCATTATAGACTGTACAATATTAATTGACATGGAGAAAGCCAGTTTGGTTTCTGTCTCTCAAGGCCCCCCTCCACTTGTATAAAATACTAAAAAATTCAGCCATTATAGACTGTACAATATTAATTGACATGGAGAAAGACAGTTTGGGGTCACTCTGTCTCTCTAGGCCCCCCTCCACTTGTATAAAATACCAAACAATTCAGCCATTATAGACTGTACAATATTAATTGACATGGAGAAAGCCAGTTTGGTTTCTGTCTCTCTAGGCCCCCCTCCACTTGTATAAAATACCAAAAAATTCAGCCATTATAGACTGTACAATATTAATTGACATGGAGAAAGCCAGTTTGGTTTCTGTCTCTCAAGGCCCCCCTCCACTTGTATAAAATACAAAAAAATTCAGCCATTATAGACTGTACAATATTAATTGACATGGAGAAAGACAGTTTGGGGTCACTCTGTCTCTCTAGGCCCCCCTCCACTTGTATAAAATACTAAAAAATTCAGCCATTATAGACTGTACAATATTATGAAAAATGGACAAAGCCAGTTTAGGGTCACTCTGTCTATGACACCCTACCCTTAAGGATAAATTGCCCTAACAGCAGCCTTTCAAGATGGTATGTGATATGGAAATGCCACAAGTCCCTTTCCTCTTTGGGGGTAGATTGCACCCTACACTTACATAGAAAGTTTTAAAAAGATGTTATCGGCATCATCTTCAGCTTCATCCTCACCCTCATCAGTGTGTACGTCATCATCACAGACTATCAATTCATCGCCGCTTGAATCCGCCATTAGAGAACAGTCAGTGCTTGGATGTCTTGGATGGTGAAGGCCTTCCTCGTGGAAGATGTAGTTCATTTTTATAAACATCATTTTCTCCACATTTTTGGGAAGTAACCTTCTACGGCGATCACTGACTAAGTTCCCTGCTGTGCTGAACACTCGTTCAGAGTACACACTGGAGGGTGGGCAGCTTAGGTATTGCAAAGCAAGTTTGTACATGGGTTTCCAAATGGCCTGCTTTTCTTCCCAGTAAGGAAAGGGACTGTCTGACATTTCCATATCAACTACCTCTTGAAAGTAATCCTCCACCATCCTTTGCATGTTTATACTCATATTGGATGGACTTATGGGCAAAGTGACACTTTTTTTTGAAAAATCCTTCAAACCAGCCCAGATGTTAAATTGTTCTCGTCTGCCCCCTGTGTCTTCCCTGCTTCTTTTTTGGAAATTTAATTTTTTACGAGCAACAGCTTGAGAAAGTGAAGGAGGACACGTCGTCAAGCCGAGGCCCAGTTCAGCGGCCAACTTGCTGAGCAATAGCTCCTTGCAAAAGTTCACATCTCGCTCATTTACAAGTAAAGACTCAATGTAGGTTTTAAACCTTGGATCAAGCACAGTGGCCAAAACGTACTGATCCGAGTTCAAGATCTTAATAACTCGAGGATCATTGTGAAGCGAATTAAGTACTTGATCGACAAGGCCAACATACTTTGCTGAATTGCTTGCTTTCAGCTCCTCCTTCATTTTCTCAAGCTGCTTTTCCAATAGTCTAATTAAAGGAATGACTTGGCTCAAACTAGCAGAGTCTGCACTGACCTCACATGTCACAACTTCAAATGGTTTCAGCACCTTGCACAGCACTGAAAGGATTCCCCACTGTGCAAGAGTGAAATACATCCCCCCTCCTTTCCCAATGTCATGACTTGTGCAATATGCTTGGATGGCTTTGCGCTGTTCCTCCATCCTCTGAAGCATGTACAGGGTGGAATTCCACCGAGTTACCACCTCTTGCTTAAGTTGGTGGCAGGGCAAGTTAAACTGCTCTTGGAGCTGCTGTAATCTCCTACATGCTGTGGCTGAATGCCTGAAATGGCCTGAAATTTTACGGGCCACCGAAAGCATCTCCTGCACCTCACGGTTATTTCGTAGGAAGCTCTGCACCACCAAGTTGATGGTGTGAGCAAAACAGGGAATATGTTGGAAATCACCCAGCTGTAATGCTCGCACTATATTGTTGGCGTTATCTGAAATGACATACCCTGGGGAGAGTCCGAGTGGTATAAGCCATGCATCAATCACATCTCTCAGTTTGCGTAACAAATTGTCAGCCGTATGCCTGTTAGTGAAGCCGGTGATACAAAGAGTGGCCTGCCTGTGACAAATGTTACGTAGTGGTGTACATGCTGCTGCTGTTCCTGCTGGTGAAGGTGAATGACCAACCCAGTGGGCTGTCACAGTCATATAGTCTTTGGTTTGGCCACTTCCACTTGTCCACATATCTGTGGTTAAGTGAACAGTGGGCAGAATGGCATTTTTCAGCGCAATCTCTACATTTTTACACACTTTTTGGTATAGTTGTGGAATAGCTTTACGGGAGAAATGGTGTCGCGATGGAATTCTGTAACGCGGACACAAAACCTCAATTAACTGTGAAAAACCAGCTGCGTTTATTGTGGAGATTGGACGCAGATCTAACACTAACATTGCAGCCATGGCGTCTGTGATTCGCTTGGCGACTGGGTGACTGCTGTCATATTTGCTTCCCCTCGCAAATGATTGTTTCACAGTTAATTGCTGAAATGTAGGACTGCTCATTTTATTCACCTGCCTCTGGGATGACGATTCACCCCCAGCAGCAGCAACAGCAGCAGCAGGACTAACGCTTTCTTCAGAGGAATCAATAATAGTGCCGGAGTCATCCAGCCTTAAGTGGGATGCCGGGCTAACTCCGAGCGCTACTGAGGATATTGATGAGGATGGTGTGGTGGGTGTATTTTGTAGCCGTCGGTATGTCGGTGAGCGGAGGGTCTTAGCTGATGAGGGAGTGCTTGTATTTTTTTGGGAAGAACTTTCAGCTTTTCCCAACACTTTGCCATGAACTCTCGTTAAATGCCGTAACATAGACGAGGTTCCAAGATGGTTAAGGTCCCTCCCTCGACTGACTGTGGCTTCACATACACTACAAATGGCTATACAATTGTTGTCTGGATTTGGGTAGAAATAATTCCACACATAAGAAGTGGATTTTTTTGTTTTATGCCCAGGCATGACAATGGCCTTTTTCTTGTCACGTGCCAGAACTGCTGCCACTGGTGCAGGACTTACACAAACAACCTCATCCTCATCAACATCCTCATTAGCGCCCTCGTCGCCTACACAAATCTCCCCCTCATCCTCTTCTAATTCCAAAGTGGCATCCTCAATTTGGGTATCACCGGCTACACTCGGGCTATTAAGGCACACATCAGCAGAATGCTCACGATTAGACATCCCACTGTTGGATGGACTCTCCACAGGGATTGTTGTCATTTGTGAATCAGAGCAAATATTCTCCTGTAATGCCTCACTGGTATCTTGCAGCTCAGCTTTGACGCGTAACAGTAGTTGTGCACCAATTGTAGCCTGGGTAACTTTTTGGGATCTGCCACTAATAGCCAAAGGTGAAGGCCTCATTCTCTATTTGCCACTGCGTGTGTAGAATGGCATGCTTGCAATTTTTTTTTTATCGTCACTTAACTTTTGCTCAGTTACACTTCTTTTTCGCTTCAATACAGTAAATTTTTTTTTGGTTTTTGTTTTTTGCACTAATTTGAAAACACTCTGTTGTTTGACATCGCCTTGGCCAGATGACGTACTGGGAACACTAACATCAGGACTGGTGACAGAACCTGGTTGCTCATTTAGATCATATGTGGACTGCTTTGAATCCATTCTGAGCGCAAACCACTGGGGAGTGCTAAAAATTATTGAGTAGATACTGCTGACAGATATGACTTTTGACAGCCAGAAATATTAATGCACAATTAGGGAGGACACCCCAAAAACACTGAGGAGTGCTAAAAATTATTGAGTAGATACTGCTGACAGATATGACTTTTGACAGCCAGAAATATTAATGCACAATTATGGGGGACACCCCAAAAACACTGAGGTGTGCAACAAATTATTGAGTAGATACTGCTGACAGATATGACTTTTGACAGCCAGAAATATTAATGCACAATTAGGGAGGACACCCCAAAAACACTGAGGAGTGCTAAAAATTATTGAGTAGATACTGCTGACAGATATGACTTTTGACAGCCAGAAATATTAATGCACAATTAGGGAGGACACCCCAAAAACACTGAGGAGTGCTAAAAATTATTGAGTAGATACTGCTGACAGATATGACTTTTGACAGCCAGAAATATTAATGCACAATTAGGGAGGACACCCCAAAAACACTGAGGAGTGCTAAAAATTATTGAGTAGATACTGCTGACAGATATGACTTTTGACAGCCAGAAATATTAATGCACAATTAGGGAGGACACCCCAAAAACACTGAGGAGTGCTAAAAATTATTGAGTAGATACTGCTGACAGATATGACTTTTGACAGCCAGAAATATTAATGCACAATTAGGGAGGACACCCCAAAAACACTGAGGAGTGCTAAAAATTATTGAGTAGATACTGCTGACAGATATGACTTTTGACAGCCAGAAATATTAATGCACAATTAGGGAGGACACCCCAAAAACACTGAGGAGTGCTAAAAATTATTGAGTAGATACTGCTGACAGATATGACTTTTGACAGCCAGAAATATTAATGCACAATTATGGGGGACACCCCAAAAACACTGAGGTGTGCAACAAATTATTGAGTAGATACTGCTGACAGATATGACTTTTGACAGCCAGAAATATTAATGCACAATTAGGGAGGACACCCCAAAAACACTGAGGAGTGCTAAAAATTATTGAGTAGATACTGCTGACAGATATGACTTTTGACAGCCAGAAATATTAATGCACAATTATGGGGGACACCCCAAAAACACTGAGGTGTGCAACAAATTATTGAGTAGATACTGCTGACAGATATGACTTTTGACAGCCAGAAATATTAATGCACAATTAGGGAGGACACCCCAAAAACACTGAGGAGTGCTAAAAATTATTGAGTAGATACTGCTGACAGATATGACTTTTGACAGCCAGAAATATTAATGCACAATTAGGGAGGACACCCCAAAAACACTGAGGAGTGCTAAAAATTATTGAGTAGATACTGCTGACAGATATGACTTTTGACAGCCAGAAATATTAATGCACAATTATGGGGGACACCCCAAAAGCGCTGGGGAGTGCCAAATATGAAGAAAAAATAATAAACCTCTATCCTCCTCTCTGCACTAGCGATTTTGGTTAGAGCAATTGCAAGAACAATATGGTATTCTCTGTCCCTGCTCTAATTAGCCTATGACTACACCCTGCTCTCTCCCTCTGTCAAATGGCGATGGATTGCTGTGGAGGCGTGTATTTATAAAGTTGAAGTATCGCGAGAACCGAGTCCCGAGATCCGACGACGTCACAATGACGTTCGGCCTCGATTTGGATTCGGAATGGGCGGGAGAGTACCGAGCTGCTCAGCTCGGTACTCGGATACCCAAAGTTCGGGTGGGTTCGGTTCTCGGAGAACCGGACCCGCCCATCTCTAATTTAAATAGTCCATTTGAACAAGAGTACTTTACTTACTGTCAGTAACAGAGTATGTGTGTAATACAGGTTTATATCCATCCTTTAGGCTTCAAAACAATTTTTTCTGTAACAAATATAATGTACAGAAACGGTTTTGCTCAGTGTTTGACACAAGGTTAAACAAAAGTAATCCAAATAGACACATTGATACATTGCATTACATTTCTTTTAAATCATGGCTTATTCCTCTATTTGTTATTTTTTTATGTATTTATGTAGGAAAGAAACAAGATCCTAAAACAAGTTATGTGATAAAGCAAGTGGGTGGAGTAAATCCCTGAAGGATTAGATCCATCGATAGTGCATACCTAACGACCAATGCAAGCAATTATTATTATTATTTATATATAGCGCCCTAAATTACACAGCACTTTGTCATTCACATCAGTCCCTGCCCCACTTCAGCTTATAGTTTTATATTCCCTACCACACACACTAGGGCTAATTTTGTCTACAGCCAATTAACCTACTAGTTTTTGGGGTGTGGGAGGAAACTGGAGCAACAGGAGGAAACCCACACAAACACGGGGAGAACATACAAATGCCACAGACATAAGGCTCTGGTCGGGAATCGAACTTATGGCCATTGCACTGTGAGGCAGAAGTGCTAACCACTGAGCCACCCTGCATGCCAAACAGGTGGCAAAGTCATTGGTCTCAAACAACTCAATATTATTAAGGCTCAGCCATGTCTCTCATTGAAAAAGGTTAACTTCTGTAAATAATATCTGTATAAACAATGAGTTCTGATGGCATAACTTCAGTATTCATTCTAAAAATGTGTGTATTATAAGGAACAATGCAACACTTTCTGTAAATTTGTACATGTGTTAAAAGTCATCTTGGATAGCCTTGTGTTTTTATATGGTCCTTTGTGACTTCTAACATCCATAGATGCCTATCAATTACACAGGAACCAGACCCTTGTGAATACTGGTGAGGCTTCATGGTCATGATGTCACTGGTTCCTAGGGAATTCATAGGCTTTATGGTCATAAATATCATGTATCTACAAATGGCTGCCACAGCTTTGTATAAGCAACAAGTGCACTTTTAATTACTATTAAATAGAGTGTTATTTGTTATAATAAATATAGTGCGAGAAGACCATGTATAAACCTCTTACTATTCATGTTGATTTAAGGATAACTCCACCACAAGCACAAAATTCACTTTTGGGTGGGATATCATAAGTTAAACACCAACCCAGAAGACACGTACATGGGGTCCAGGCTTCCAAGTAATCTAGCGGGTGCTATTATCCAGGGCCATCTTAACAACATTATGGGCCCCCGGGCAAAGCAGTGCACCGGGGCCCCTAGATATAGATATAGATATAGATATAGATATAGATATAGATATAGATATAGATATATAGATGTATACAGATATAGATATAGATATATAGAGATAGAGATAGATAGATGTACTTGCTCAGTGACCCTTGATTTTTTTTTTGCAGGTTTTTTTCTTTTGCAGGATTATTTATTCTCATTAAGAGCCGTGCCTATCGGGCCCCCTTGCCCGTGGTGCCCCCGGGCAGCTGCCCATCGTGCCCAATGGAAAAGATGGCCCTGCTATTATCCCATATTTGTCTATTGACTATTTTCACAGAAACTCTTAAACTACATTTAACTCGCCTGAAAAAGTTAACTATTGATGACTTGCTGGATGATTTAAAGATTTGAACTATTATTTATTTCTAAATTATAATTTTATTATTGCTCATGTTTGACACAGACATTTTTTTAACAATATATTATTATTATTATTATCATTTATTTGTTAGGTGCCACAAGATTTCCGCAGCGCCGTACACAGTACAAACAGTAGACTATACAGGGTGAAACAGTACAGCACAATAAACAAAAATACCAATACTTCAGAACTCCAGGCAGGCTGCTGCAATAAGCATGGAGCAGAAGAACTGGTGAGGAGACAGGAGGGAAGAGGGCCCTGCTCATGTGAGCTTACATCCTAAAGGAGGGTAGACAGAACCAGGCACAAGGGGAGCCAGAAGAGAAGGAGAGCAAGTGGAGGAGGTGAGGTGGTTAAGTAGATGGTTGGTAGGCTTTGCAAAAGAGGTGAGTTTTCAGTGCACGTTTGAAGCAGCACAGAGTAGGAGAGAGACGGATGGAGCGAGGTAGGTCGTTCCAGTGAAGGGGGGCTGCACGGGAAAAGTCTTGGATTCTGGAGTGTGAAGAAGTGATAAGAGAGGAGGAGAGGCAGCGATCATTGGCTGAGCGCAGGGAGCGGGCAGGAGTGTGTATGGAGAGGAGGTTAGAGATGTAGGGGGCAGTAGAGTGGGAGAGAGCCTTGTATGTGGTGGTGAGGAGTTTGAAGAGGATTCTATAGGGGAAGGGAAGCCAGTGTAGGGCAAAACAGAGAGGGGAGGCAGAGGAGGAGCGGTGTGAGAGGAAGATGAGTCTTGCAGCCGCGTTGAGTATAGAGCGGAGGGGGGAGAGATGGGAGGGGGGGAGGCCAGTGAGGAGAAGGTTGCAATAGTCCAGGCGGGAGATGATGAGTACGTGGATGATGGTTTTGGTGGCATCCTGAGAGAGGAAGGGACGGATGCGGGCGATGTTGCGTAGTTGGAAGCGACAGGACTGGGCAAGGGAAAGAATGTGGGGGGCAAAAGAGAGAGAGGAGTCAAGGGTGACGCCTAGGCAGCGGAGTTGGGTGACAGAGGAGATGGTGGTGTTGTTTACGACAATAGAGAGGTCGTGATGGGATGGGAGTCTGGGCGGAGATATTACCACCCATGGACAATAAATGATATCCGACGGTACTTCAGCATGCTCAAACAGTTAATGGCAGCTGAGACCCACTGTGCACCACAGATAAAATGGGTAATTCAGATATTATTTTACATATTAACCAACAGCTACAGCTCCAGGGGTGTCGAAATCACCCTAGTGTTTTTCAGCACAGGGCTGGTTAAACCTATGGGGGAGAAGTGCAACAGCAATTGGCTGAAAAATTCCCAGGCACCTGCTCCACATCGCAATGCAGTTCATAACATTATCGATAAGTTTCATGAAACAGGATCTGTGGTTGATGCCAAACGCTGTGGAACCCAAGCAAAGCTATCGGAGGAGAAACTGTTGGATATTTCTGACAGTATGCTGCAGAGTCCATCCAAATCATTGCGAAAGTTAGCTCAGTAGCATGATATTGGCCTTGGAACTGCTCATAAGGCCGTGAGAAAGAAGTTACAGCTCTTCCCATAAAAAAAAAATGGCGGTACAAGAACTGAAAGCAACCGACCCTGAGAAAAGAATACACTATTGCAAATGGTTTAACCAATTTATCACAGAGAATACAGATAATGTGTTGGATGTGACCTTTTTCACAAACGAAGCATGGTTCCATCTCTCTGGTTATGTTAATTCACAAAATTCAAGATTGTGGTCATCCAATAATCCTCACGTTTTGCATGAAACACCACTTACTACATGATCTCAAGGTCGGTGTGTGGGTTGCGATTCCCAGACGTCAAATTGTGCGCCCTATTTTCTTTATGAACACAATAAACAGCGAGCGCTACTGTTTGGAGATTCTTTACCCCTTTGTCAGTCAGATGACAAGTGATGGAATCAATTACTCATGGTTTCAACAGGATGGGGCTACTGCCCACACATCTTAAAGATCTATGCAGTTATTAAAAGAATTTTTTGGAGATCGCATTATTTCGAAAGACACTCGCCAGATCTAAATCCACCAGACTTTTATCAATGGGGAGCAGCAAAATCTGCAGTGTATCAAGATCATCCACGCACACTGGATGACTTGAAAGCAGTGATAACAGCATACATTCAGTCTATTTCAAGCGAGCAACTGATAGAGATGTTTAGAAACAAAATGAAAAGGATCCAAGCCTGTCTGGATGCTAACGGTGGTCATTTTCAACATTGCTTATAATTATCATTTGTGTTTACATCATGTATAATACATTGTATATTGAAACATGTGTTAATAAATGTACATAAGTGCACAGTGACTTTCTGTAATTGTGATCCCCTCTTCTGCTCCAACACATATACTTCCACAATTACTATTGATACATATGTCAAACAGATAAAAACAGAAGTAACCCCAGCATAGTTCATACATGGTATACTAGAATAGTGAGCCTGGGCAGAGCCTCATTCTGATGATTAGTAAACTATGCAGAGTCCATTCTTGCAATGAGTATACCACACAGAGCCCTAATGTGCATACCAGAATACTACTCAATACCAATATATGGTATCCGAACACCAAGAAAACCCCAAATTGATGACCAGTATACCTTAATTAGTCTAGTCCCTTGCATAGCACCATATTAGCAGCTGTAAGATTAACTGGAGGGTGTGACATGGAAGGAGTGTCAACTGATGTGTGTGACGAGGAGAGCAGGCACTGAAGCTGGTGTGGGATGGAAGAAGTCAATAGGCGGGTATAATGGATAAAGCCTGGAGTGTAGGAGTAATGGAAGAAGTCAAAGCAATGGACGTGAGGTATGTAGCAGACAGGGGTAGTCTGAAAAGCATAACCCGGGCCCTTCAGCATCCACGGGACCCTAGGCAGGTGCCTACATTGCCTAGTGGGTGATTAGGCTCCGTGCATCTGACATCAAGCTAGAAGAGCAGCGTGCCTTCCTCTACCTAACCAGCGACATCTTCCTATAAAGGTTGCTGGTCAGTAGTGTTTAGCACACTGTGCATATAAGCAGGGTGCTGACTGACTGAGTGGCTCCACCTCCCAGGTTAGGCCAATAAATCAATCCCCACACACCACATCATCACTAGAATTAAACATATCAGGAATGGGTGCAGTAGGAGAGGGCTGGACAGTGGGATGTTCTCATATCCGTAGTGCTAGAACCAAGGCAGCTGCTGTCCCTGTATCTCCCTGGACAGAACCCTGATTTAGTTGGAATCATATTAAGAACTATAACTGCAAATAGATATTATTGTGACTTCTGCTTTTGCAGATCATTACAATGTTTTACAAAGAGATGCAGCAGAAAATGAAACCCTGTCAGGATGAGGGGCTGCAGCTCTGTCAAATGTAAAATATACATTAAAAAGCACTACCTACACTTTACAAAATTGTAAATGAATTTAAAATGATCAGTAACTACTGTCATTTATTTTTTGTAAATGCAAACATGTATACAGGATACTTACTAGGAATAATCTTGATATTATTGTAATTAAATGTTAATGATCTGCATTTCCAAGCATATAATACCAATAAGGCACTTACTGGCAGATACGATACCGTGCTTCTTAGGCATCAAAGCAAGACAAATATATTTTTACCCACAGATGTTTGATTAGAAAGATATTTATCTTCATAGATTAAAATAAATTGCCTGCAGTCTTGTCTTGATTTTCTGGATGTGTCAGGTGATAGAGTCTCTGAAGAATGTGAGTGTGATTGATGTAACATTGTGAAATCAGGAAATAGCTATATACCTTATGTTTAGAGAGAAGTAAGTTAGCAATGTGTGGTGTGTTGAACATGCAGCATGAAATAATTACATGCAGTGTAGACTGCTACATAGAAGTGAGATAAATGTGTCAAAACATGTTATCATAGAACTGATTGAGAGAGTCTCAGATTAAAGGGAACAATTCATCAGAAAATAATGTCTAATATTCTGTTCCGGTTTTTTGTGTGTGGCACGGATCGTCCATTGTGCTCGTCCAGTTCTTCTCTCTGTCCCAGGGGCTTGGGGCCATGGGGGCAATCTGCACCCGGGCCTGTCCGATAGTGGACTACTTTGGGCTTGGGCACTGAGCCACCTGTATTTTTTCCTTTAAAAGTCAAGTCTTGCCCGGGCTAAAACTTGCCAGCCCTCCCCTGCTCTGTCCATATGTATCCAGTCAACACAATACTCTTATATTGTTTTAGCCATAGAGCCGTCTACATTAAGAAATATAACAGTAAGTCCTAGATTAAGGATTTTCTGGGCACTAGCAATGTTCCAGTCTTAGGCCCATATCTGCTTTCAGCTAATGACAATTCTGCCTATACCCTACAACCAATACACAACACCACTGAAAATAGGTCTAAACAATGCACAATGTAAATAGAAAAAAAGTTTTCAAAATGGAATAATCATAATAAAAACAGCCAAATGTTCATACAGTCCCATTTACACTATATATTTATTATATAGTATATATTATAACAGTAAATTTAGTATATATAGATTTACACAATCCCATTTACAGCGTGTGGCATGCATCCCCATGTATAACATACAGTCCCATGTATAGTACACAGTGCCAAGACTAGCATACAGTTCTATGCGACAATAAAACTTAATGACCAGAATGCAGGTCAAGGTCCAGCCTTCAGCCCCATGTCTACTGTGTAAAGAATAGGATTCCATGTCCCTGATGTATACATAGGCAAACCAAGGGGGGTTTCCTAGTGCCTAGAAACCCCCTCCAAGCCTGGGGCACTGTATAATTGATGTGGCTGGACCCTGTCCCCGCTTCACATGGCTCTGCTTGAAAAGGAAGAGTTACATGCACATAACAGTAGTCCACGCAGCATTGCCTATGTATATTATGGGGAAAGGAAGAGTTGGAGAGCAGCCAAGCACTGTCTAATATTATAGCTACGCCCCCATGCATGCTGGTCACGCTCACTGGCGGCGTGGTGTGGAAACCCCCCTCTACAAATTCTGCGTTTGCCCCTGGTATAGAATACATTGAGATGTCCAGCATACAATCTTACATTAAACAGAAACAGAATGCAGTTTGCACTAAATAAAGGAGATCAACATCATCATCTATTTATTTATATAGCGCCACTTATTCTGCACTGCTGTACAGAGAACTCATTCATATCAGTCCCACTCCCTGCCCTATTGGGGCTTACAATCTAAATCCCCTAACTTACACACACCCAGACCGAGAGAGACTAAGGGCAAATCAATAGCAGCCAATTAACCTACCAGGATGTTTTTGGAGTGTGGGAGGAAACCCACACAAACACGGGGAGAACATACAAACTCCAAACAGATAAGGCCATGGTTGGGAATCAAACTCATGACCCCAGTGCTAACCACTAAGCCACCATTTTGTCCACGGAGATACTGACAACATTCACTAATATATTTGTACACTTTCAGGAGTTGATCACAACATAAGAAACTTAGGGTCAAACTCTAATCAGGCAGGATAGGCTTTTCTTTCTGGTCAGCAGATTTAGGGGTAGATTAGTGAAACCTTCTAAAAAGGAAACATGGAGGTGTTGCAGATAGCAAGCAGTCAGCTATTATTTTCTAGAATCCTCTATATAAATGACAGTTACAATCTGATTGGTTACTATGGGCAACATTTCAACTTTTCCTTTTTAGAAGGAAAACGTCCCCTTAGTGGCAATTTAATTTCTCTTCTGCAGCAGAGGAATATTTCTGTTACCCCAGAGCTGTGTCCTTGCTAAATTACGCCTGATATCCCAAGTCCATAGCAATTCCTAATGCCGTCCGGCGCTTGAGATTGGGGAAAACTGGTGTAGATTGCACTGTAGCTGGCCCTGGGCTTCTTTTTTTCTTAATACAAGATAGTTAATGAATCAGTGCAGTATATAAGTATATTTATAAATTAACATTTTAGTTTATTTTGAAAGCTTTACAGTCAGACAAATTCCCTACTGCTCAAATTTCCTATACGGCAAATGTATGTGTGGGTATGAGAATGTGAAAATGGGCCATACAGTAGTACTATAAAAGCCAGGGCACCTGGCTTGGTGAGGATGAAAATCTGATATCTATACTGTTGCAATTTACCATGCTGGGGCTGCTTCTGGTTCCCCTTGCGAAGACCCCCTTCCTCCATGAAGACTTTATTTCTGTTCACCGTCAGCACAACACTGCCGGCGAATGGAGAAAGTGCTATGCGAAAGCACATAGCATTTTCATCTGGGAGGGATCCAGCAAAGGAAGAGAAGCTTCAACTGGATCCCATTGAAAAATGACAGGCAATGCCACGTTGAGATGCTGCTTCTCCCCATAGAGGTCAGTACAGGGGCCTAGTGGTTAGCACTTCTGCCTCACAGCACTGGGGTCATGACTTCAATTCCCGACCATGGCCTTATCTGTGTGGAGTTTGTATGTTCTCCCTGTGTTTGCGTGGGTTTCCTCCGGGTGCTCCGGTTTCCTCCCACACTCCAAAAACATGCTGGTAGGTTAATTGGCTGCTATCAAAATTGACGCTAGTCTCTCCCTCCCTGTGAGTGTGTGTCTATATTAGGGAGTTTAGACTGTAAGCTCCAATGGGGCAGGGACTGATGTGAATGAGTTCTCTGTACAGTGCTGTGGAATTAGTGGCGCTATATAAAGAAATGATGATGATGATAGAGGTCTATGGGATCAGCGTTCAGTGCTGGTAATTAGGTTAATGAAATCATTGATTTCTCCAGAGTTAACCCTTTATTAAATAAAAAAAAAGAGCGGTGAAAGTGTATTTTGCCTAAATCCAAGTTTAACTTGGATTTCTCACTTTTTACCACTTGTTAAATAGAACCCTTAGGGCTAGATTTACTAAACTGCAGGTTTGAAAAAGTGGAGATGTTGCCTATGGCAACCAATCAGATTCTAGCTTTCGTTTATTTAATGCATTCTACAAAATGACAGCTAGAATCTGATTGGTTGCTATAGGCAACATCTCCACTTTTTCAAACCCGCAGCTTAGTAAATATACCCCTTAGTCTTAGTTATCAAAACCTCTTAAGTAAAACACACAGGGCAGAAAGCTTTATGAGAACGCACAGCAAACTAGGTGAAGACTAAATACATCCAAAAAACACCCAACACCAGTAAAACATCATGTAAACACCAAAACTAAATGAACACCAAAGCAAATAAGCTTGTATGAAAAATCTGGTTCAATACAGCACATTTTTGATACTATAAATTAAACCAGAACCAGTTCTCTTTTTTTTACTATGACTATTTCTTGCTGTCTTTATCTGTACTATGACTGTACTAAGTCATTTTGCTATCTAAAATCATATCCCAAAGGCCTGCAAAAAAACCTCACTTTTTTGCCATGGAATGAATTAAGCCAAATATAAAAATTAGTTATATTGAATCTGTACATCTGAGGAAATGCTTTATTAGAGAAATTGTAATTCACTGCCAACAAAATCTGTTTGATAGATCACCTGGTTCATTTGCCAACTTTATTCAGAAAATATGTAAGTGGCAGAAAGAGGTTGATGGTTCTAAAGGAATTACTGGCTTTTGCTGACTCAGATATGTGTGAGCATTTATTAACAAAGAAAAAAAAAAATATGACTCCGGCCAACATCCCTTTACTGTAAACCTGAGCAAGCCTTGGAGATTGTAGGAGGCGTGATAATAAAATTTATCAAATTCTTTAACACCAATTGATTTCCTGATGGATGTTCAGTTTAAATTTATTGTTACTAGAAAAAGTTTTAAACTCACTCAAACTTATGGTTCGCATTGTCCAAGAGGATTAAAGTGTAAGAAAATATAACCAGGCCGAACAGGATGTCATTTCATATTCTTCTGTTTATGGACAGGTCAAGTGGGTATCACATGTATTATGAGACTTTCCGATGCCACCTTTCAGTTCCGACGGGGTAAAGATCTCTAATGTAATCAGGCCTGAGAGCTTCTGTAAAATGAAAGATCATAAAGATTTTTATTTTAAGTAAAATTAGATTGAAATACAATCTGGTTCTGTTTGAAAGAGCAAAAGTATCAATTATAAATATGTATGTAAACTTTTTTTTCCCATTTAGTCGGTGCTGATCCGGTTTCTACATATTGCGAGACTTCATGTAAAAATTTGGATGCAATGATAGAACAAAATAAAAAAAAATGTCTAATGTGTTCAGCTTACTGGGGAGGAAAGGAAACTATTTGTTACACACTTGACTTCCTGAACATTAACACTTAGGGATATATTTACTAAACTGCGGGTTTGAAAAAGTGGAGATGTTGCCTATAGCAACCAATCAGATTCTAGTTGTCATTTTGTAGACTGTACTAAACAAATGATAACTAGGATCTGATTGGTTGCTATAGGCAACATCTCCACTTTTTCAAACCCGCAGTTTAGTAAATATACCCCCAATAGTTAAGTAAGAAGAAAAAAGGATAATGGCATCCCACTGGTCGTTTACATTTAGAGACCATGTCAAATATGCGAAATATAAGGTATACTATATATATGAGATGTTCACTGACCCCCATGTTTTAGTTTTGGTTTTGGTTTTGGACCTGGATTACGTTCGTGTTTTGGTTTTGGCAAAACCACCCTCACGTGTTTTGGTTTTGGTTTTGGATCTCTATTTTTTAGAAAAATAGCTAAAATATTCTAAAATCACATAATTTTGCTCTTTTTTTGTTCCTACATTATTATTAACCTCAATAACACTAATTTCCAGTCATTTGCATTCTATTTTGATCACCTCACAGGTCACAATATTATTTTTATCCCCTTTTGGACAAAGACTATAGTGACCTGGCTGGATGCTAAGCGATAGAGCAATGACACAAATACACGGCAGTTCATAGCGTATCTAGGAAACATTGCCACACAGCAGTGGCAGAAAAGAAAAGTGTACAAAATAGAATTCTGCTTGGGCCTTCCCACCCACTCAGATATTGAAAAGGACATGTACAGTTTAACAAAGCAAGCACTCCAGCGACAAGGAGTGCCACTTTTGTGGCTGAAGTGCTTGGTTTGTTTGGGTGCCCACAAAACAAGCTACCAATAGCTTAGCTGTCTTAAGATCAACAGTGTTGTCAATGAACTCTACATTATTAAACCATGTCTGCTCGTGCTGCATCTTTAATCTCCTTCTCCTCTGTGGATACCTCCCTCTCATCCCTGAAGAACTGACAAACGTATGTAGACACAGGAATGGATATTACAACTGGAGTGGCATTAGATCTGCTTCAGACTGTAAAACGGAACATGTGGGCAGCATGGAATCCGTCATGTTGGAATACGCTGCATTGAACAGAGATTTAAACCAATATATAGATGCAGTTGAGGAGACCGTACTTAAATTACAATGTAACCCACCGGATGAGATCCCGAATTTGAGAGAGCTTGTACACGAGAGATACACTGCGCTTCAGAAGAATAATACAGAGGGGACCCTGAGGCAGGACGATAAATATGTCTAGATTAATGAACAAGAGACCTGAGTAAACAAACTGGCCCCTGCAGACGAAGATTTTGAAGATGAAAACAAGGAGATCGCCGTCATCCAGAGCACTCTTATAACAGAGTTGGAGATGGTGAACCCAGTGAAAAGCAAAGTATGTGGTCACACATATGAGAGAGAAGCAATTAAAAGGATGATTGAAAACAAAGTTCAGCACTTATAGCACATGTAGGTAACATTGGCACACAGCGATAGCTGAAAGGAAAAGTGGTGCAAGATGGAATTGTCCTTGGGACTCTTCCACCTACCCATTTAATGGATCTTAATAAGAACATGCACACTTTAAGCCAAACACTTTAGCGACAAGAAGTGCCACTTTTGTGGCTGAAATGCTTGGTTTGTTTGGGCCCCCAGCAAAGCCAGCTAACAATGGGCTTAGGGCAGCTAAGGTAACAGTGCTATCAATAAACTCTACAGTGGCAAGATGTTGTTGTCATCATCTTCAGCCTCATCCTCACCCTCATTAGTGTGTACATCATCCTAACACAATATTAATTCATACCCGCAGGAAACCACCATTACAGAAGTCTCAGTAACATAAATGTCAAAAACAAAAATGTAAAAAAAGCTTTTACCTTTTTAAAGAAAAAAACACCCCTTTAATAAAGATGAAACTTTATTGTAGAAAAACATAAAATTGCCAACATGTCATTTTACCCAAATATTAATAAGCATTCTAGCATCAGCTAGCTTCCTTCTCTCAACTAGATCCCAACACCTGCAATCTACACATCATCCTCATCAGTGTGTGCATCATCCTCACACAATACTAATTAATCCCTGCCAGAATCCACTATTACAAAAGTCTCTGTACTTTGATCTAAATGTCAGTAAAGTATTCCTTGTGGAATTTGTAGTTCATTTTACAGCTGAGCTGTCACGTTTTTTTAGCAATTCTTTTAGACCAGACCAAATGTCAAAATGTTCTGCTGAATCATCTGCATCATCCTTGGGTCTCTTAGAAAAGTTTAATTTTTCCCTAGCAGCAGTAGCTTGAGAAACTGAAGGGATGTCTTTGCAACAGGACTTATCCTGCTTGGACTCTCCTGAGGATATGTCATTTGTGATAACTCCACCAATATTGTGAGAGCATTACAGCGTGGAGAATTCCATCACATTCCCTGTTTTACCCATACAATCAACTTGGTGGTACCTAGCTTTGTAAAAATGACAGTGACATGCAGGAGATGCTGTCTGTGTCCAGAAATAATTTGGGTCATTTTTGGCATTCTGCAACAGCATGTAGGAGATTGCAGCTGCTGCAAGAAGAATCGAATTTGTGGGGGAATGTACTTTAGTCAAGCGCAGTGGAGAATACTTTCCGTGTTGTGCAAGGTGCTGAAACCACCCTTAGTCACATGAGAAGTGAGTTCCGACACTGTTAGCTTGCGTAAAATAATTCCCCTAATTAGACTTTTGGAAAAGCAGCTAAAGAAAATAAAGGAGGAGATGAAACTAAGCAATTCCGCTAACTATGTAGGACTTGTAGATCAAGTACTTTATTCGCTTCGCCAGGATCCAAGAGGTATCAACATCTTAAAATCGGATCACTACATTTTGGCAACTGTGCATGATCGTAGGTTTAAGAGCTATGATTTCTTTTTCTTTCCAGCTGACCCAGAACTCAAGAGATGCAATGAGCTCCTGGTCAGCAAGCTGACAGCTGAAATGGTACATGACACGATGATTAGTCCACCCTCAGTCACTTTGGCAACTGCTGCGAGGAAAAAACGTAGCTTTCCCAAGACACCCGTGGGTATGCAGATGGGTCAGCACAACATTTTGACACTTGGTCTGGTCTAAAATAGTTGCCCAAAAATCGTAACAGCTCTGTCATAAAATGAACTACAAATTTCATTGGGAAGGCAATTACATCAAAGTACAGAGACTTCTGTAATGGTGGATTCCAGCGGGGATGAATTAGTATTGTGTGAGGATGATGTACACACTGATGGGTACATTTGGGGCAAAATAAGCACTTGACCAGATAAGCACTTGACCAGAGGCAAGATGATCATGCCTGCTGGCTCAAGCTGTAGATTACTGACACTTGCACTCTGGGTAATTCAGGCCTTGTATCAGGCACACTCACAAACACAAAACAGAAACACACATCACTGAATGGATCTACAGTAGGTCCCTATCTCTCAGTCCCCACAAGCACCGGTGTCCTTCAAGCAAATCTTCTTACCCAGCGATGCAGCCTTGGATAGCCACCTCACCAAGACAATGACCAGAGGTGGGCCTTATCCCTAGGAATTAGCAAATCACAAAGACATAGTCAGTGCAATCTATGAAATACAAAGTACAGCACCTCCATGTATGTGCAATGTCCCCAACTTTTGTGTTACGTCTTTGATCTGTTTGATATTTTTAAAACATATTTTCACACCATCAATTAACACGGTCATGGTCCATTTATGCATCAATGTGTGCGATCATTGCAATTTAAAGGGTATTTCTTACACATTTGGAAACATCACCACTAAGAACCTGCTACCGATATAACCTGTCCTGTCATTCATTTAAACTATTCTGTTTTTTTCTCATACATACTGTTTATTTTACCCTAAATCATATTTGATTTAACTTGAGATTAAGGGGACATCAGAACTGCTTTATTTCAAGTGATACACATCTGTATTTCTATGGTACTGTGCATTACTTCTATTCCTATATGGATATTTCACAATCATTGCTATAAATAATGAAATAATGAAGACATATGAAGAAAAATAAAGTGAATACATGATACATACTTACCCATTTTGAATATCTTCCATTACGTTTATGCTTATATTGATTTATTTGTTTGTTTTAGAGGGTGAGAGGGAGAACTGGATTTGGCTTTTCCTAAAAACGCTACAGACAGATGTCCAGCTCGAGTCCTTTGGGGTTGACTTTAGGACACTCAAGCATGAACATTCTCAATGTTGCTTGATATCACTGAATAACAGAGGTGCCTGTAGATTATTCATAGTCTACAGTCTCAATCAATACCACACAGCCAAATGGACATACATAAAAGAAAATGTCAATCTAGGCAAGAATGTCAGTGTTCAGAAATACTGAAAACCAGATGACAAATAGCAGTACACAGAGCACCATAACACAGCCACCATGTGGGAAATAAGACATAAACATCAATCAGGGCCCACAACTGATTAAGATGACTTGAGGAGAAAATTGGAATTGAGGAACAAGCAGAGATCTCTCCAATCCCAGTATTCCTGGCCTTTCCCAGTGCTGGAGGAAATTCTCCGAATTCTCGTGCAGAACAGTTATAGCAATGAAGGAACCACATGAAGTGGATCTATAACCCATTATGGTAAGACCTTTTATAACAAGTATAATTATTGTTACATAGTCTGCCTGCTCCAACACGTCTGTAGTCGGGTGTAAAACTAGCTTACAAGACCAAGTGACTTATTAGGTGCTTTCAGCATAGTGAAAAATTTCTAACCAAGAACCCCTAAGCCTGGCGATATATTGAATTATTCTGGCATCATCTTTAGCAAATGTGTTAAGAGACAAGCTGATCCCACCACCTGCCTCATTTACCTGTGGATAAAATAAATGTATATACATATCGGGCTTGATTAAGAAAAGGAAAGAAAAATTTGGGGTAGGGCATGTCCTAGATCAACTTTAAACTGCAGTGTACAAATAAAGCTGTCAAGTATTTGTGTGCTACATGATAAAACAGCAAGTTTTTAACTTGGGAAAATAATAAACCAATTTTTACCCCTTGCATTGTAACATGGTTTGTCCAGGAGAAAACTTACACCTTTCTTTGTCTTACTTTCCTCAATAAAGCAG